>NC_041728.1:57373979-57677009 GCF_004115215.2 Ornithorhynchus anatinus
CTATTCAGTGCTTACTGTGTGCAGAGCACCATACTAAGAGCTTGGGAGAGTACAATATAACAGAGTTGGTAGACACATTCCCTTCCCATAAGGAGCTTACAATTTAGAGGGTAAGTAAATTTTCCACAGGGTAGTTTCCTATCAAACACTAGGGCTAAGATCAGTTATTCAGTGTCTATTTTCCTCCAATGTCATCAGCTGATAGAGCAGTGCTCCTTTGGAAAGACTAATTCTCTTCTGATATGAGTTTATTCCACCCCTGCAAAGAAGAGGCTGAACGTATTCCCAGGAGGCCCACCAAGGGAGGAATCTACTGCAAAGTTTTCGTAACATAGGACTTTCAGAACTGGTTCTCTTCAGTGAGCCTTCCCCAGGATAGACTCCTCCCCACTGCTTTGCTCTGGTGTGAATCAAACAGTACTTTCCAGTAGAAAATTGCACATGTTGCTGGTTGTTTTCCCTCAGCGAAATGGGAATATATTGTTCCTGAGGTTGGAATGCAAATTCCCTTTAAACCTCTGAGTCTTTTAGCGGGTGATAGATTTTACTTGACCTCTCCATGTGAAAGGATTGCTAGGTTTGCTTGCATCGCGGTGGCCAATTACAATATTACAATTGCTCATTTGGGATAATGCTATCCCCTTTGCTCCTACAGTGCCCCCATCGAAGACCTTACATTACTGTTAATGTTTCCGAGGGGGGAGAGTTATTTTCTTGACTTGCGCACGGCCTGACATTCTTCCTGTATTAACATATCATTCATTTGACTCATGTAAACGACATGAAAAGAAGAGCTCTATGATGATGAATTAGTAGTGACAGAAGCTAGCCTGGCTACCAATTAGTTTTAGAGCCTGCAGATAAGCCATATTTGGTTTTCCTGAGCACAGCTGTTTGGCTTTTCTGAAATTCTTGCAATGGCTAGTCAACGAAGCAGCCCGTCTGTCACCAACAGGGTCTTTTCTAACATTTTCTAACAACACTTCAGAAGCTGTAGGGTTTAGGGGACATAGTCTGGTCATTCATTCATTCATTCATTCAATTGTATTTATTGAGCACTTAGTGTCTGCAGAGCACTGAACTAACCATTTGGGAAATACAATTCAGCAATAAAGAGAGACAATCCCTGCACGCATTGGGCTTACCCAACTTGAAATGACTCTATTTCCCGTCGGTGGTCGGTGTAGACTTCCCTCCCTTACTGTGTTTGTATGTTCATGCTTCATCAATATTTCAGACTGAGCGCTTACTGTATGCAGAGCACTGTATTAAGCATCCACAGTCACTGCAACATATAACCGTGAAATTACTGTGACTTTTTGAAGCTTCTTCACCATTATACCAAACCAACAATAAGTTGAAAAATTAGTTAAAATGAATTACATGTTTCTTGATTTTTATATGTATTAGGCTTAGGTCAGGTTCAGAATGGTTATTTTTGATAGTCGTAAACCTTCTTGGACCACAGCCAATGTGACCAATCCTAGTCCCCACGTGTCCCATGAGCCTTTATTCAAAGATTCATTCAATTGTATTTATTGAGGGCTTACTAGTTGCGGAGAACTGTATTAAGCACTTGGGAGAGTACAATATCACAATAGACACACATTTCCTGCCCATTAGAGTCTAGAGCAGGGAGACAGATGTTAATATAAATAAATAAATTACAGATATGTACATAGGTGCTGTGGGGTTGGGAAGTGGGAAGGAACAAAAGGAGCAAGTCAGGGTGACACAGAAGGGAGTGGGAGAAGAAGAAAGGGGGCTTAGTCAGGGAAGACCTCTTGGAGGAGACTAATTGTCTATCGGATATGAGAAGGGAGAGCATTCCAGGCCAGAGGCAGGACATGGGCGAGGATTTGGTGGTGAGGTAAATGAGGTTAGCATTAGAGAAGCAAGGTGTGTGGGCTGTGTTGTAGTAAGAGGAGAGTAGGGAGGTGAGGTAGGAGGGGGCAAGGTGACTGAGTGCTTTAAAGCTAATGGTGAGGAGTTTTTGTTCTATGTGGAGGGCAACTGCTGGAATTTTTTGTCTTTCCAATCTTGATTTTGCCAAGTGCAAGCACTTTCAGAGAAAGGGAAGGCATAGCATAAGATACTTTGGCTCACTATTACCCCACTGAACCATAAAAAGCTCCATTATTATCACTTACAGACGATACTCAACATCAAAGTCAAAGATCATGATCAAAACGGAACTTCTCATGTTCTCAGCATGGCCCAGCATGGATCTAGGAGTTAGATGACCTGGGTTCTAATCTCGGCTCTGCCACTTGCCTACCGTGTGACTCTGGGCAAGTCACTTAACTTCTCTGTGCCCCAGTTTCCTCATCTGTAAAATGGGGATTCAATATCTGTTCTCCCTTATAATTAGAATGTGAACCCTATTGGGGGGCAGGGATTGTGTCTGTCCTATTACCTTGTAGCCATCCCAGTGCTAGGTACATTTTAAGTGCTTAACAAATACCACAATTAATTAAAACAAGATCATAAACAACAAATTCTTAAAACAGAGTCAGTCTCCTAACATTGAAGCTGGGCTCACCTCAACAAAGATGTGCTGGATGGAACATGTGAGAAAAATGGACAAATGCAAACATCTTCCAATTCCTCAAAAACCTTCCAAGGTTTACTCATTCCTCTCCACATCAAGGAGCAACTCTGGACCTCATTGAAAGCACTTCGAAGCACTCATTCTACTCTCTTCATCCTGCTTATTTATTGTCTTCTCCCTGGACACCCCAGCTCACACTCTTTATTCCTCTCAAATTAACCTCTTCACCCTGTGTCATTCTTGTGTCTCCCCCCCACCAAAGTTTTGGTCACGCTTCCCCTCCTCCCCTCTGACAGGGGCTCCCTCCTCCTTCATATCTCACAGATCACAGCTTTCCCCATTTTCAAAGCCCTGTTGAAAATCACATTTCCTACAGGAGGCCTCTCCAATTAATTTATTATCTCCTCACTTTATAGCCCACATTCGGTCCTTCTATGCTATCTAAGGATTTACATTTCCACAGCCCCTCCACAGCTCAAATGTGCATATCTTTTGTAGTCTCAGTCTATCAATCATTGTTTACAATGTGCAGAGCACTGTACTAAATGCTTGTAAGAGTACAGTGCGATGGAGTTGGTAGACGTTCCCTGCCACAAGGAGCTTAAAGTCTAGTGGGGAAAAGAGATTAAAATAAATTACAGATTTGTACATACGTTCTGTGGGGCTGAGGGTAAGGTGAATATCAAGTGGTTAAAGCATACAAATCCAAGTAGAAGGGTGACACAGAAGGGGGAGGGAGTAGGAGAAATGAGAGCTTACCCGGGAAGACCTCTTGGAGGAGATGTGATTTTAATAAGGCTTTGAAGAGTGATCGTCTGTCAGATATGAAGTGGGAGGGCGTTCCAGGCCAGAGGCGGGATGCGGGTGAGAGGTCAGCAGTGAAATAGATGAGATCAAGGTATTGTGAGTAGTTTGGTGTTAGACGAGTGAAACGTGTAGGTTGGATTTTAGTAGTTTATCGGCCAGGCGAGGCAGGCAGGGGAGAGCCAACTGAGTACCTTAAAAACAGTGGTAAGAAGTTTTTGTTTGATATGGCGGTGGATGGGCAACTGTTAGAGGTTCTTGAAGAGTGGGGAAATGTGGGCTGGAATTTTTTTTAGAAAAATAATCTTGGAAGAGTGAAATATGGACTGGAGTTGGAAGAGGCAGGAGGCAGGGAGGTCAGCGAGGAGGCTGATGCACTAGTCAAGGCAGGGGATAGGTTAAGTGCCTGGATCAATTTGATAGCAATATTGATGGAGAGAAGAGGGCAGATTTTATCCATGTCATGAAGGTAGAACTGGCAGGACTTAGAGGCAGATTGAATATGTGAGTAGAATGAAAGAGATGAGTTGAAGATAATGCCAAGGTTATGGGTTGTGAGACAGGGAGCATGGGGTGCTGTCTGAACTGATGGAAAATCAGGGGGAAAACAGAGTTTGGTTGGGAAGATGATGAGTTCAGTCTCGGACACGTTAAGTTTAAGGTGTTGGCGGGACATCCAAATAGAAATGTCCCAAAGTCTGTATTACTCTTGTTGCTTCCTTCTATCTGCAATGGATGCAATTGTCTGTCTACCCTTCTAGCTTGTATGTACCTCAAAAGCAGTGTTCATCTATACTATTTTCATTATATTCTTCCACACAAGTGCTCAGTTATTTACTGATTGATTAACTCATCAAACAGCTGATCAAAGGGGACCTGGGACTGGGAAACCAAAAGTAAGAAGTGCGGAGGAAATGTTTTAAGGACACAGTGGAATAAAGCCTTAGACGACATTGCATCTCAATGGAAAACTGGGAATTGGTTGCTGTAAATAGATCAGCATAGCGCACTGCAATCAAACTCTGCTCTTTTCTTTATCTTTTTTTTTAAATGCTATTTGTTAAGTGCTTACTACGATCTTGAAACGAGAAGGCAAAAGAGTAAACAGCGGAACACAGAGCAGTATTTGTGTGGGCACAATGTGATCAGGGTGGTAGATTCTGCATTGGCTCTTTGATCCACATATGCGCCCATAGTAGAGTTTCACCGTGAGTGGTGGTTAAGTTGGTAGGGATGGGTGATGGAGAGAGAGTGTGGGTAAATAGATTAGGGTCACATGTCCAGGAAAACCCTGTAACTAGGTATCAAGGCATGGAGTACTGTGTGTAACTCAGAAATGAGGAAGGAAAATTTGGAAGTGGTATTAACCATGTCCAGGAGCAATTTACCCTGACAGCAATATTTACTGATAAGATTAATGTTAAGATAATTAGAACCGAATAGAATGCCATTTTTGAAAAGACCTTGGAGTCATTTAGAAGGTGATACTTAATGGTATATGTTAAAGCATTTATTATGTGCCAGGCACTGTGCAAAGCACTAGGGTGGATACAAGCAAATCAGGTTGGGCACAATCCCTGTCTCATGTGGTGCTCACAGTCTTAACCCCCACTTTACAGATGAGGTAACTGAGGCCCAGAGAAGTTAAGTGACTTGCCCAACATCACACAGCAGACAAGTGGTGGAGCCGGAATTAGAACCCATGGCTTTGTGACTCCCAGGATTGTGCTCTATCCACTGCACCATGCTGTTTCTATACTACACCATGCTGCTTCTATGCTTAAATCTTTTAGGGATTATGCTTTCATTTTGCAAATAGCCGTGGGAGATGAAAATGGTCCCCAAACTTTAATTCCCTGCCTCTTTCCACTGGACCCGTTCAAAAGATATTTAAGTGGAAAAGATCCTTTAAAGTTTGGTTCACCACATGGACTCATCAGCCATCTGCAGCATGAATGTGTTCATGGATCAGCCTTCCAGCTCTTGCCAAGTGCTGTAGCATATACATGCTGAGAACCTCACCCCCCACACACACACTTTCCATTTGCATCTCCCTTGGAGAAGAGACAGAAGAGTTGAAGACTGCCTCACTAGCGGTTTGAACTCTCCCGTAGCATACTAAGCCCGGGAAGTTGGGAAAGAGCGGAAGACTCCAGCTGTAGAACAATTATGACATTTTTGTAAGATGCTAGTGAGTCCCGGAACATCAGGCAGATCTTTGGATCGAGGTTTAAGCTGCAGGAAACAGTACTCCTTGCATTTAATTCTTTCTCAAGTACGTATCCTTTGGCCTCCCATACCATTTAGAGTCTACTGTAGCAATCATGGAAAATCTGTTCTACTTCTATACATTCTCCCCCCCCGCCCCCAATATCAACTGAGGAAGAGATCACCCAGTTCCATTTCTTCCAGGATACATAATTTCACTCTCTTGCCTTGTTATTGTTAGATGTCAGTGATATTCATGAGAAGAAACTTTTTCAAGAACATAATAATAACAATTGTGGTATTTGTTAAGCACTTACTATGTGCCAGCCACTGTACTAAGTGCTGGGGTGGATACAAGTATATCGAGTTGATTACTGTCCCTGCCCTACATGGGGCTCACAGTCTTAATCCCCATTGTAAGATAAGGTAACTGAGGCCCAGAGAAGCAGCGTGGCTTAGTGGAAGGAGCACGGGCTTGGGAGTCCGAAGTCGTGGGTTCTAATCCCGGCTCCGCCACCTGTCAGCTCTGTGACTTTGGGCAAGTCACTTAACTTCTCTGTACCCCATCTGTAAAATGGGGATTAAGACTGTGAGCCCCACTTGGAACAACCTGATTAGCTTGTATCTACTCCAGCGCTTAGAACAATGTGTGGCATATAGTAAGTGCTGAAAAAATATCATCATTATTATAATTATTTGCCCCAGGTCACCCAGCAGACAAGTAGGGGAGCGGGGATTAGAACCCCGGTCCTTCTGATGCCCAAGCTGTGGATAGAGCACAATCCACTAAGCTCTGCTGCTTCCTTAATGTAGATACTGGAATATTTCCTTGTCCTTTTGTTTGAAATCCAGCAGTCTCCACTTCTTCTCAGTCACTACCCCCTGGGCAGCTTTCTCATCATAAAACTCTGACAGCTTCCCAGAATCCACAGCCCACTGACCCTGAACTGGTCTCTTCACCACAGGGTGGCTTTGAAATGACTTGTCTTTCTTGGTCTCTGAAGGAAAATAAAATGATTGCTTTCCTGGGTGCTTCTGGCTGTTTATGATGATAGTAATAATAATTACAATTGTAGTATTCGTTATGTGCTTTATTACGTGCCAGGCGCTGTACTAAGCACTGAAGTAGATACAAGTTAATCAGGTTGGACACAGTCCCTGTCCCCCATAAGGGTCACGGTGTTAATCCCCATTTTACATTTGAAGTAACTGAGGCACAGAGAAGTGAAGTGACTTGCCCAAGGTCACCCAGAAGGCAAGTAGCCGAGCTGGGATTAGAACCCAGGTCCTTCTGACACCCAGACTTGTGATCTATCCACTAGGCCATGATGCTTAGAAGAGAGGCAAGGTGGTGAGATCTCCCCAGGAGTATATGGGCTTGGGTTTGGACAGCGGACAATCCCGAGAGACTGGTTTTGAGCTGATCTGTTCACTGTCTTGAATCAATAAATACCAGATGCCTTTTATGTCTGGCATTTATATTTTCAGCCTCTAATATCCCAGTGCCTAGGTGCCTGCCCCCGAACCCTGTAATAATAATTATTATTATAACTATGATATTTGTTAAGTGCTTACTGTGTGCCAGGTGCTGTCTGTAGCTTGGGAGGGAGATGCAAAGGCTGTGGAATGGATGGTGGATGTGTGTATCTGTCAGAGATTGCCCCCTCCTACCCTAGAGAAACATTCTAGATATATGTGGCATAGTGGAAAGACTTTTGAGAAGAAACTTGGTTTCTTCTTTGGTTGCTCACCACAGCAGCTAGTACAGCATTATGCAACTAGTCAGCTCTCAGTAATAATAATTGTGGTATTTGTTAAGCAGTTACTAAGTGCCAGGCACTGTACTAAAGCACTGGGGTGGTTATAAGCAAACACAGTCCCTGTCCCACGCGGAGCTCACAATCTCAATCCCCATTTTACAAATGAGGTAACTGAGGCACAGAGAAGTGAGGTAACTTGCCCAAGGTCATAGAGCAGACACGTGGCAGAGCCGGAATTGGAACGCATGACCTTCTGACTCCCAGGCCCGTGCTCTGTCCACTATGCCATGATGCTTCTCAGTAACTACCAATGCCTGGCTAACAGAAATGGAGTAGCCAGACTCAGAGAAATAGCCCTCAAGTGAGAGATCCAATGATCGTCTCTTACCTCCTTCCCCTTGGAAACAGGACATACTGTAGATCATTTTAGATTAGGATGGCCCCCAGGGGTTCTGGATTCTCTTGTGGAATCTAGAGTGATTTAGAACCAGGAGATCTGCATGAATCAATCTTATTTGTTGAGCGCTTGCTGTGTGCAGTGCAATAATGGAAAACAGTTATTGAATCCCCATTTTACAGATGAGAAAATTGAGGCAAAGAGAAGGTAAGTGACTTGCAAAGGTCACACAGCAGCCAAGTGGCAGAGCGGGATTAAACCCAGGTCCTCTTATGCTCCTGGACCCTTGCTCTTTCCACTAGACCGCACTGTTCAATCCCTTTCCTTAAGGAGCTTACGGTCTAGTGTATCATTGGAGTGGGATGGAAGAAGGAGAGACAGCAGCATGCAATCCATGATGTCATCTCCTCCATCTGAGTGCTATAGAAAAGATGCCACCTGGGAGAGGCACTCATGTTCCATATGCTGCCCTGATTGCAGGGAGTTGGGGCTGTTGGTCTTTTCTCCGTGGAGTGGAACAGGAGGAGGGATAAATAATAGCCATATATTCCTAATATTTGGAATGTCCAGATGATACCGAGGGATAGAGAGGAGCCTGAAAACTGCTCTTTCAGCTGTAAGAACGATAGCTCTTAATGTTTTTAGTTTCTTATCCTTTCTTATGTTGTCTTTCCATCTTTATTATTTCAGGCTTTCCTTGGTTGTTGCCAACTACCTCCCTCCTCCGTTATTCTGAGACTACAGGCCTTCTGTGGGCCAGGGATCAAGTCTGAATTATCATTCTTATATAATTCCCCAGAAACTTAGTGTGGGGCTCTGCACACTGTACCCACCTATAGGCTTTAAGGTATTAAATCAGCTCTCCCTCTCCTGTCTTACCTCACTCATTTCTTACTATAATCCAGTCTGCAAACCTCACTCCTCTAACACCAACCTACTCACTGTATCTTGATCTTTTCCATTTTGCCACTGACCCCTTGCCCACATCCTGTGTCTGACCCAAAATCCCCCCCGCCACCTCATATCTGACAGTCCACCTCTCTCCCCACTTTCAAAACTCCTGAAATCACATCTTTTCCAAGAAGTCTTCACCGACAATCCTCTCATTTATCCCTATTCATTCATTCAATAATATTTATTGAGCGCTTACTATGTGCAGAGCACTGTACTAGGTGCTTGGAACGTAATGTTCGTCTTCCCTTCTGCATTGCCGGTATATTTGGATCCATAACCTTTAAGCAGTTGTTATTCACCTCACCCCCAGCATCCTGGACTTATGCATATTTCTTCACACTTTCCCATTTCCCCATTAGTAATTTATTTTACTGCCTCTCTCCCCTTCTAGATTGCGAACTCCTTGCCGGCAAGGACCATGTGTATTAGCCCCATCAACCAAACAATTATTTGTATTTAATGAATGTTTACTCCACTCAGAGCACTCTAAGTGTCTGGGAAAGTCCAATACAATAGAGTAGGAGAGACGGACATTAAAATAAATTACAGATGGATTTGTACTTAAGTGATGAGGGTGGGGTAAAGATCTAAATGCTTAAGGGGTACAGAAATTTAAAAGCTCAAATTTCTACTCTATCCGAATTCTTCTCAACCTCTCAGCTGCCTTATATAACCCGGAGCACTCCCTTCTCCTGGAAACCTTATCTAACCTTAGATTCACGGATACTGTCCTCTCCTGCTTCTCCTTTTATCTCTCTGGCTGCTCAATCTCAATCTCTTTTGCAGGCACTTCCTCTGCCTCCCACCCCTTAACTATGGGAGTTCCCCAAGGCTCAGTTTTGGGTCAAGTGCCTAAGCAATGCAGAAGAGAGGGAATATACAGGAAGTGAAGGCTTAGACAAGGGCTGTTGGAAGAGATATAATTTGGGTAGGGCTTTGAAGGTAGGGCGAGTGATGGTCAGTCAATTGTATTTATTGAGCACTTAGTCCATGCAGACCACTGTACTAAGTGTGGGGGAAAGTACAATTTAGCAATATAACAGACACATTCCTTGCCCACAATGAGCTTACAGTCTAGAGGGGCACACAGACATTAACATAAATAAATTACAGATCTGTACATAAATGCTGTGCTCTGTCAGATATTAAAGGGGAGAGAGTTCCAGGCAAGAGGAAGGACATGTAGTGTTCTCTCCTAAGCATCTAGTACTGTGCTCAACATGCAGTAAACACTCAATAAATATCATTCATTGATTGATGGATTGATTGATTTCTCCATCTCTGGTCCATTGTGAAGTTTTCTTATCAGATCGAGCTGACTCCTTTTCCCCTTCCCCACATTCATGGCCTGGACATTTCTGCACATGCTCAAGTTTGTAGAGGCACAAAGGTGGTGGTGAAAGGATGAAGCAAATAGGGTGGAGGGGAAAGAAGGGGGGATGGTAGGAGAGTGATGCATACCTAAACGTGAAAAAGTGAGAGAATTACACTTAGAATTTGGTTTTAGAGGGGATAAGTCCCAGAATTCAGGGGCATTCTGTGGCTTTGTGGTCACACCTTTTCTTTCCTCTGAATAGACCCCTTAACTATACCACCTGGAAAGATATTCCATTCAGATCATAATTAATGCTCAGAGATGGAATCTCTTTAACAAAGAATACAAAGCCCAGAATAGTTGTATTATACCTGTCATTTTTAAGTGTCCAGCAATTCTCCACCATACTGTGATTCATGGAGCTGAAAGAAATGATTTACCTGAAAAATATTAATGTTCATTCTGCCTGCAGAACCTCTTAATTCCTGTTACACATGTCAGCATATTATGACTGGGAGCTGTCAAATTCTAATGACTAAAATTTCATTTTTCAGTCTTTTCATGCTGTGTTTGAGAACTATAGGTTGGAAATAATTCCCAAGCTAAATTTCTTCTTCATCTGGTAAATTCAAGCATTTGTTCTCTCTGTTTCTTTTTTTAATTTATGTTTACATTCATTCCTTTCTAGAGCCTTATGTTTCTTTCACTAGGGAGAAAGAAATGATTTTCTTCACACCCGCTACTGTCCGTTTCAGAGAATGTAATCTGACTTGACAGCTGACAGATTCAATGCAAAAGTGGTTTTACTTACTGAGTTGATCAAAACATGGATTATTTAAAATAAAAGGTTAGCATGATATCAAACATAAAATACATTCCATGCGCTTTGTGTGGGTAAACAACCATGACATTGAGTGTAACTTTTTTTTATTCTCCTTGCAACAGGAATTTGTTGACATAATATTCAATAAATAGAGATATTGCAGTAATGCTAACATATTGCAAATACTACGACAAATAGTGTCTATTGATCCACCTGTTATTACGCTTGTTACTAAAATGCCCTATGTAAAGCAAGAGAAACCAGTTTCCAATTTAGGTTGTTAATAGATTGGTTTCAAAATTTATGTTACACATGTCCAACAAATCAAGAATAAAAGCATATGAAAGGCTGGGAAGTCTGTATTGAATTACTCATTCTTTCCCCAGTAAAAGCCTTTAGCTAGAGATTGACCAAAGAATTTTAAATATCTCATTATATATATATGTCATTGTTCAAAGTGTCCTTAAATGGGATTAAACTATAGTCACTCAAAAGTTCCCTGCAATGACTGTTCCCCCTCCTCACCTTGACTTAAATTAGGGCTAATGATATGTTTTCAGCATAGGATGAAAAGGAGGGTTTTCCTTGAATGACTTTCCAACATTTTAAAATCTAATTCCTTGATAAGTAGTTCTACCAAATGATTATTTCATCTCATTGTCTTAGAGGATTTAACTCTAAAACACACGTCTCCCCCAGTCAAACTGCCTGTCTTGTGTAAGCTGAAACCAGTGAAGATGGCATGTGTGTCTGATTGGCTTTTGGTCCAGGGAATTACCAATACATACTTGGTGACTCTTGCAGCTAGCATTTTAACTGATAATTTGCTTTTTGGGGTGATTTTCTTTAGATGCTGAAAGTAGCTGAAAATACACAGCATCACATTAAATATTAAACATTAAAGGGCCCGTTTCTGTATTTTTAAAAATCCAAGATGTCATTCGTAGAAGAATCAAATTTTGTCTTTGACCAAATCTCTTCTCCTTTGAGCTTGAGTTGGGATGCGTCTGTAACCCATTCATGAAATTCCATCGAGAAAGTTTTCATCTATAAGAACATGTCATTTCTTTATTTTGTACTTCCCCAGTACCTATTTACAGTGCACTGAACCTAATGGGCACCCATGAGTAGTATAATACTGCTGTTATTCCTACGCTAATTTCTGAGGACACTGTGTGCATATAGTTTATCTTTCTGAGACAAAATGACCAACCTAATGCAAATTGTTTTGGTTGTACATTTGCAAAATGCAACTGTAATTTCTCCAAAGGACTTTGAAGTGGGGCCACACTCAAAAATAAAAAGAAATTACTGATTTTCTCAAAGGAAAATCCAGGTTAAGACAAACTGGAAACTGGTCCAAAGGAAATGGTCCAGATTACTACAAGAAAGAGACAAGATAGCCTGAGTGGCTCCTCAAACCCTCTAGTTTAGAATTTCTCTGTGATAAATGATGTTATAGACAGGCTGAGCAGAGATTAGTTTTCCTTTCTTCCTACTAGTCCTGTGGGCAGGATGCATGCCATTCCCCCTGAGAAAAGCACTAGTCTTTTGGAAGAAAGGAATGATCTACTGTTGGCTTTTATCCCTTGGCCTCTCAGGTTAGGAGGGTTCTGTGAAAAGGGGATTCAATGCCTGTTTTCCCTCCTACCTAGACTGTAAATTCCAGATGGGACAAGCACTTTGTCTGACTTGGTTACCTTGCATCTACCCCAGCACTTAGTACAATGCTTGGCACGTAGTAAATGTTTTCTATTATTATTATGGTTATTGTTATTTTATTAACAAAAACTAGATAGAATTGAGCCTAGAGAAGAGTAAATTTATCATATGAGGAGAAAACAATTTGGGGCCTTTTCTGTCCTTTCAGAAACTCTACTTCCTTGAGTAGGTTTGTATCCCAAATTCCTTTTTAAACCAAATAGGAAGCCAAGAGAGACCTTGAGATCAATCATTCAATGGTATTTACTGAGGATTACTCTGCACAAAGCACTGTTCTAAACCTTAAGGAGAAAGGACACTGGTTAGTAGGCACGATCCACACCCTCTAGAAACTTTTTATCTAGGTGAGGAGACAGTAAATTTTAAGTAGAGGAAAACAACTGAGTTTAAAGATATCTACATAAGTCTTGTGATGGAAGGGATGTGGTAAGGTCCAAAGTACTTAACTAGTGAGGACTCAGTCATATTTTCGAGTGCTTACTGTGTGCAGAGTACTCTTCTAGGCACTTGGGAGAATATAATATAACAAAGTTGGTAGACATATTTCCTGTCCACAGTGAGCTTAAGTTTAAATGGGGGGACAAACATTAATGTAAATAAATAAATGAATAATAGATATGTACCTAATTGCTATGGGGACTCAATTGCATAAGGGCTATAGGGGGAGAAATAGAGTGGGGAGCTGAGAGATTAGTCAAAGAAAGTTTCCTGGAGGAGATGTGATTTTAGTAGAGCTTTGAAAATGGGATAGAGTGCTGGTCTGACACACATGTAGGGGGAGGGAGTTTCAGGCAGGAGGGACATCCCAAAGAAGGGCTCCGATGAAGGGTGTGAGGAGGGACAGAAAATGCATCATTGAGAGAGGAGTGGAGAGGTATGGACAACTATTGGAGGCACCTGATGAATGGGGAGATGTGCTCAGAATGAATTTTTTAGAAAAATGATCCAGTCGGCGCTTAATGAATATCACTGATTGATTGAGGTTGACGCAGTAAAGATGGGATATGACAAGTGCCTGAACTGGTGGGGTAGCAGTTTGGATGGAGAGGAAGGGAGCAAATTCTGGAGATGTGGTGGAGATAGAACTGACAAAATTTAGTGACTGAACATGTGGGTTGAAGGAGAGAGATGAGTCAAGGATAATGCAAAGGTCGTGGGCTTGAGAAACAGAAAAGATGGTGGTTCTGTCAACAGTGATGGGAATGTTGGAGAAGAGAGGAGAGACTATGGGTGGAAAGATGAGAAATTCAGTTTGGGGCATGTTGAATTTGAGGTGGCAGTGGGACATCCAGCCATAGTTATCCTGGAGGCTGGAGGAAATTGTGAGATTGCGGAGAGTGGGGAGGTCTGGGGCTGGAGATGTAGATTGGAAATATCCTGGGGAGTTTAACATGGCTCTGGCCCAAGCGAAATAAAGGTAGTTTCAGAAGAACCCAGCAGTTGGGTCGCTCAGAAAAATTCTTGAGGACCCCTGCCTTATAACAATCAAATTCCAGATCAGCACCAGAACTACCTTAATCTCTAGGAGTGGGGAGTGGGGTTCCAGGGTGGAGTAGGACTCATAGCCTCCTCATGGATCCTTTGTTCTGGCCTAGAACTACTCTCGCAGGGATGGCGTTGAGCTGTACTATCATTCAGCAGTGGGAGAGCAGACAAAGATGGAGAGAACACCTGCTTGCTTTATCATTTATTCCTTGTTACCCCATGTCTCCCATCTCCCTCGGAGGTTAAAATAATTGGCTTAAATTACTCCCCTATTTTGGGGATCATTGAGAGGACTGGCTGTTTTTCCACACTTCTGTTCTGGGATGAGTAGGTGCCATATCAGAAATGGGACCAGATATCAGACTTCACTCCAGACTCCAGAGACAGTAAGTCTGCATTCCCTGATTTATTTCCCAAAACTGCCGTTTTTCATTTGAACAGAAAGAGATACTAGTCTCTTCACTAGCAGACTGATTTGAGTTGCTGGTTTGAGTTGTAGAGTGGAATAGGTGTAAATCAAATGGAATTCAGAAGAAACCCTTTTCTCCTTTATTTCAGGATTTAGGAGGTGATAGAGCATGGGGCAACTGTCATTGTTCTGGTCAGAAGGGACTCCTGGTTAACCCGGGATTTTTTTTTTTTCTGGTTTTGCAGAGGACATAAGAGAGTGAATTATCTTTCATGACCATCCATCCTCATAGTTGTAGATGAACCATCCAACATCTACAATGATTTCCTCTAATAATCTGTAATGACCCTATTACCAAGAACCACTTGGATTCCTCTCAAAGTTTTGAATACCTCTAACTCTCCCTTCTTGTGGCTCTTTTGGGCATTAATTTATCCAAACCCTGCTTAAATCCATTGTTCTTATCTGCCTGCACAACTTCCCATGATAATCCTGTCCATCAGACTGGCTACCCACTGGAAGGTTTGAAATACTATGCTAGGCAAGGACTGGAAGAGATGTTGGATTTTTATGCAAGAGGCCGATGGTGACTCCAATCCCTCCATGGCCCCTTCCTGTGGATTTGAGGAGACAGTTAAGCAGCCGAATTGGAAGGTACACCTAGCTGCTGCTGTGACCATCCACAGTGGGTCGGATGCAGCAGTAATTCAGTCTTGTCCCTGCCTGTCTTCTTTCCTCACACTGTGAGGCTTTGAATTCTCCAAACACAGCAGCCAAAAACCCTTTTAAAAAGACAGATTTTTTGTTTTCATCCAGGACAAAGGGGAGGGGCAGGGCCTCAGGTTCTCCATCCTTGGGCTTGCCTATTCTTGTTCTGTGTTAGGAAGGCCCCAGAAAGTTAGCCCCAAACACGGATCAAACGTGTTTGCTCCACATCAAAAGGAAATGTAATGTGCAGTAGGGAATTGAAAGTAATATCACTGCTGATTAAAAAAAGAAATTGGCCGTTTTTTTTTTTTTTTCCCACAGGCCAATCTTCATCGCCTGCTTTCCAGAAATGTACAAAATTTCAGGTGTAATGAGAAAGCACACTCGAATGATTGCTCATTAGAAAGACACATAACTCATTATATAAAACAATGCAGGCGGCAATAGGATTTACTCTAGGAAAAAAAGACACTGTCATTAAACAGAAGAAGATTCTCGAGTTCTGTCGATATGATGGTTATGGAGCCTATAGTGAAGAAAACCATTTAAGAACTCAGAGGAAAGCAAAGCAGTTTATGGAGGGAGATAAGTCCTAATGCAGCATGTAAAGCAGGCCCATCTTTATGTTGGGATGGGGGTATGGGGCAAACCACCTATGCAGAAAAGCATGGCTGAGTGGGTAGGACATGAGTTTGGGAGTCAGGAGAGCTGAGTTCTAATTCTGACTCTGCCACTTGTCTGCTCTGTGTCCTTGGGCAAGTCACTTAACTTCTCTGGGCCTCAGTTACCTCATCTTTAAAATGAGGATTAAGACTGTGAGCTCTATGTGGGACAGGGACTATTCCAATCTATTGGCTTGTATCTACCGTAGCGCTTAGAATAGCGTCTAGCATATAGTGTCTAACGAATACCATTTTTAAAAATCCCAGCCCTGCCACTTGCCTGTCATATGATCTTGGGCAAGTCACCTAACTTCTCCAGGCCTCAGTTTCCTTAACTGTCAAATGGGGACTAAATGCCTGTTCTCCCACCCCATTACATGGTTTGCCCCATGTGGGACAGGGCATGTATCTGACCCAATTTTCCTGTGTCTGTCCCAGCACTAATACAGCTTTTGGAACATAGTAGGTGCCTAGCAAATAACACAATTAGATGTTTAAGGAACAAACCTACTGAGTGGACAATTTCTGCTCCTTAAACCACTTCCTTGCCCCTGTCCAGAATGAACCCAGGAATCATTGGTTCCAGAGGGTTGATTCAGTCTCACAGTAAGTAGCTCTGCCACCTGGGCCGAGGTCAGTCAGCCAATTGTATTTATTGAGCACTTTCTGTGTGCAGAGCACTGTACTAAGCACTTGGAATGACAGAATGTAACAATATAAACATCATCTGCCCACAACGTGCTTACACACGGCAGGGGGGAAGAAATTAATATAAATAAATAAAATCACAGACGTGTAAATAAGTTCCGTGGGGCTGGGGTGGGGAAAGATTAAGGGGAGCAAGTGAGGGCTATGCAAAAGGGAGTAGGAGGAGAAGAATAAAGGAGGGCTTAGTCAGGGAAGGCCTCTTGGAGGAGACGTGCCTTCAATGAGGCTTTGATGCTGGGAGACACGTGTCCTCAAAAATGTGGGACCTGAGGGTCTCTGCCCCAGTTAATCCTCCCCTGGAGGTATCCCTGAAATATGTTCTTTTTATAATGATATTTGTTTATAATGATATTTGTTTATAGCACTGTTCTAAGCCCTGGGGTAGATACAAGATAATCAGGTTGTCCCACATGGTTCTCACAGTCTTCATCCCCATTTTACAGATGAGGTAACTGAGGCATAGAGAAGATAAGTGACTTGCCCAAGGTCACACAGCAGACAAGTGGCAGAGCTGGGATTAGAACCCATGACCTCTGATTCCCAAGCCCGGGCTCTTTCCACTAAACCACGGTGTTCTTCTACCTAGGTTGTATGCTTGCAAGATTGTAAGCTCCATGAGGGCAAGGATTGTGTCTGTTAATTTTACTGTACACTTTCAAGCACTTACTACACTCAAATGCTGCTGCTACTAATAGTAATTGAGACATTTGTTAAGTGCTTATTGTGCGCTAAGAAGTGGGGTAAGTACAATACCATCAGATCAGGCACAGTATTGCACCCAAATGGAACTAACACTCTGAGTGGAGAACAGAATCCCCATTTCTCAGATGAGAAAGCCCAAGGTCATACAGCAGGCAAGTGAAAAAGACAGGATTAGGACCCAGGTTTCCTGATTCCCAGTACTGTGCTCCTTCCACTGGGTCACAGTGCTTCTTAAGCTGTTTTTGATTGATTTCCATAAATTGAGGTATAGAATTCATACCTATTCAAAGAAGACCCCACTGATGGTGAAGTTCACCTTTTGCTGCATCTGTGGCTGAAAAGACCAATGCGGGATCCACAGTCTGGACCACACTGGCCACACACAAAGTTTGTCCCTTGTTGTGTTGTTATTAAAGTTGTATTTTAGTGCCTGGCCCTGATTTCTGTAGGACCAAAGAGGAGTTGGAAGAAAACGCCAAACAGAGAAGCAGCATGGTGTAGTGGATAGAGCACGGGGCTGGGAATCAGAAGGTCATGGGTTCTAAACCTGGCTCCGCTACCTGTCAGCTGTGGAACTCTGGGCAAGTCACTAATTCTCTGTGTCTCAGTTCCCTCATCTGTAAAATGGGGATTGAAACTGAGAGCTCCTTGCGAGACAGGGACTGTGTCCAACCCGATTTGCTTGTATCCACCCCAGCACTTAGCACAGAGTCTGGCCTATATTAAGCACTTAACAAATACCACAATTATTATTAGTAGTAGTATTATAATCAGCTGTCTTGCCTTGCGACAGACCCAGAGTCGGGTCTGGAATATTAACGACACTGTCTACGGCCCAGATGCAGGTCAAGGATTCTCACCTGGGAATCCTCTGCCGACTCTTGTCCCTGGGTTCTGGGCACCCACCTGGGCTCTATCGCCACTCAGTCAATCATATTTATTGAGCACTTACTGTGTGCAGAGCGCTGTACTAAGCCCCTGGGGGGAATACAGTGTTAATTATTGTTATACTGTACTCCCCCACGAGGGCTTAATACAATAGTGTATACAATGCACATATATTGTTGTACAATACAACTTCTCCTCCAAGAGGCCTTCCCTGACTAAGTCCTCCTTTCCTCCTGTCCACTCCCTTCTGCATCACCCTGACCTGCTCTCTTTGTTCATCAGCCATCCCAGCCCCAGAGCACTTATGTACATATCTGTAATTTATTTATTTGTATTAATATCTGTCTCCCCCTCCAGATGGCAAGCTCACTGTGGGCAGGGAATGTGTCTATTGTTGTATTGTACTCTCCCAAGCGCTTAATACAGCGTTTTGCACACAGTAAGCACTCAACAAATATGATTGAATGAATGAACTATAAACAAACACATAAGAATAAAAGGAGAAAGATGTATTTCATCTTTCTGAAACTTTCAGGACTATGTATTTTTTTAAAACCATAGATTTCTGTCCCTAGGAGCATCCAAATGTGGTTGGCACAAATCATTTATAGTAATAGCTTTATTGAGTGGTCACTGGGTCCAGGTCATTGTACTAAGCATCTGTGAAGAACGAAATGAGCAAGTGACACATCCCCTTCCCACAACGAACTGTCAGGCTAATGGAGGAGACAGAGTATTTTACAGGGTAATTAGGATAAATAATTGCATGTACAAATGAATACATGTATTGACATAGGTGCTGAGGATACACATGAGTTGATAATTGCTACAGAACAATCAATCAGTGACATTTATTGAACACTTACTGTGTGCGGAGAGCTGTTCTAAGCGTTTGGGAGAGTACAGTGACTGGAGTTATATGACTTGGGATGCTGGCAATTAATCAGGGAAGGCATGATGGGGGAGGCGGACTATTAGGAGGGGGTTGGATGTGGAGGGGGTGTGGTTTGTCAGATTTGAGGGACAAAACATTTCGAGGGTGCATTTCATAGGATCAATGGTGGAATGGGAAACATTTAATTTATTTTGACAAGACATATGTTTTTCATTAAGTGATAAATGACACCGACAGATTAATTCCATGGCACTGAAATTTAGCAGGGACCCCCCTCCATGCTTGCACCTCCACACTCTGTGTCCATCAGGCTGGAGAAACCCAGCAGGATATTGCAGTTTTAATAATCGCCACCCCAGAAGTTGAGTAGTGATGAAGCCAGATGACTGACTCATTAGAAAGCAGTTTCTTTCTCCTGCCTTGCTAAGTCCCAGGCTAAAAACGGGAGAAACCAAACCAGTCTTTGAGTTCCCTGTCCTCCTGTGAGCTGTTTAGCTCTGCACCACTGTCTTTTCTGAGACTATGTATATTTTCAATTGGTTGCTTTTGAGACACTGAGAGAGAACTCCCTGTTCATCATGGCTGCAATTATCATTATGGCTGCAAACTACCAGTCCTGGAAGTAAGACTATGGCCCTTGAGAATAGAGGGCTCTAGCCTCTAGCATGTTGTTCCAGCCCACTGGCATCCTAACTAGACAGCTTGAATTTTAGCATAAAATCCATATTGCGAAGTTCTGGAGAGGGGAAGGGGGAGGGATTCTGATGTCCATGCAAGCATCAAAAAATCATTCTATGGAATTAAAAGGATTAAAGACTCTCTTTTGCTGCTAGATTTCTTCCTTCCCCCCCGCGGCCCGCCACCATCTCTGTATTTTATCTGTTCATTAGCAGAGGTGCAGCCTGTTCCAAATGAGTGATGCACAGAGGAAAAAAAAAAAACGCAAAACCATATTGGAATTTCAGAAAAGAACATATATTGTTTTAATTTGGGGCAGGATACTTTTGAGAGGTATGTAAAGGGACGAGAGTAGCCTTTCATGTTTTAAATAGGGATTCTTCGAAGGAATAAATGTGCTTTTTGAGCTCTTCTTTTCTGTTGTGGATGGTAGCTGTACTTGTGTTACTCTGTGACACAAAGCCTAAAGGAGGAGTCAGATGTGTGCTCTACAGTGCTTGAGAATTTAAGTTAAATCTGTAATTTTTCTCGTGCATTTCCTCAGAGAAATTAGCTATTCTATTCACTGCATAAATTTTCAGGTTTTGCTAGCACGACACTCAGGGTGTTGAATTTTTTATGACAAAAATGCTGTAATAATTGTTGAACAGATGTAAGTGTTGGAGAGTGGGCTCTGGCAGACCTCATGAAACCTCGATTAGCAATTTAACCCCGTCACTCCTGGGCCTGGGCAGGGAAAGAGAATTGCAATGGCTAATGGATTCACATGGACGGACCTGAAGGCAAAGAAAGAGTTTTGGGGGATGGCGTTAAGGGAACACATGTGATGTCCTGAGCTGGTATGAGACCGGTGAGGGATGGACAGAAGGATGACCACGTCGGCCTTCTACTCTTAAGATTTCCCCATTAGCAACTCCTCTCTCAGTGTGATTCACAGGCTAATTAGCCCAGAAAGTCGTCGTCACTGGTGGTATGGCTTCTGAGCCCCGGCTAACTACAGCGAGCAACAACAACAAAGTCATCTCTTGGGGAAACAGAAGCTGAGAGGATCCAAGTGCCGATGTTCGGCCTACACCTACGGCTCCCAAGCAGTGACTTATGGGACCTGATTGGCAAGGGCTGGCAGTGAGGCAAGATTTACACCTCAAAGAAAAAGACATAGAGGGAAATGCCCCTTTCCTGTCTGCCTGCACAGAAGGAAGGCATAGGGGACATGGTGGAGGAGGGGCTTTGTCCACCCAATGATGAAAGCATGCAAATTCTTCTGAATCAAAAGGTAAATCAAAAGGAAAATGGCAGCCAGCAAGACAAGGCGACAGTGACAGCCCATCATCAGTGTAACCACACGACAGACCGAGTGGCAACTCCAAAGCTGCCAAGTGAACCGCCTGAGGAGGCTGATACAGAGACAGCTGTCCCTGCTAGGAGACAAATCTTCCACAGCTTTTTATGGGCCTTGAAGAGGAGGAAGTGGCACTCCTCCCTGCACTTAAAATACAACAACAACAACAACAAAAGTCCCTGTCAGAAGCATTATTTAAGAGAGTTTCGGTGAGAGAACATTGTGAACGGAAATAAGTTAAAAATAGAATTGGGGAATGGATTTCTAGAAATGAGTTTGTGTGTTTGTGTTTAGTTTGGGGAAGAGATGCCAGCACATCTTTTAAGAAACCATCGTTTTGATTTGGTGCCTGGTGCTGTTGAGGGACTGTGTGTGTGTGTGCGCGTATGTGAGAGAGAACACATGTAGGGGGTTGTGGGAGAGTTAAATATTGGAATACCTTTGATACACAATTGCAGGATTCCCAGTGAGAAGAGAGCCTGGGGTCCAAGAGGGAAGTGGTGGGGAGTGAAAGCACAATGACAGAGGTAAACGGACTAATGATGTTTAAGACTCCTGGGGAATGATTTCTGACTCTCGGGTTTCATTTTTATTCTCCTTCCTGAACAAGAGCACATGTGGGTAAAGGGCTAGAATGTGTGCAAGATTGTGTGTGTGTGTGTGTGTGTGTGTGTGTGTGTCGGGGGGGGAAGAGGGTAGGCCTGCTCCCATCTGCTTTTGTTTTACATGCCCCTGTGGTGCTTACCGATGCATGGTGAACTTCAGTGCAGTGGCTCAGAAGTTCTGTGGATATAAACCAGCAAATTGGATCCGAGCATTCCATTTACCACACATCTTAGGTTCTTTATGTCTGTGGAGATAGAATTTTAAAAGCGCCCAGCACAATGTCCTCATTTTGCCTGACAAATGTCTAACAGTTACTCAGTTGGTCAGGGTGGGAGGTTCTGAGAAATTCAGGATTTTCTCAGTGGATCCTGCAGAAGTGTTTGAAAATGATGGGTCTATAGTTGTGCGAAATGGTCCAACTGATCGTCACCATAAACTGGTCTGGATGAAATGTTTCAGTGCATTCTGGGAACGGAAAGGCACCCAGGTTCTTTGCTTCTCTGGTATTAGTTTTGGGTTTTGTTTATTTTTTAATTTGTATTTCGATTTTCAGTCTTGTGCCTCTTTAAAAACTCTGCAAAAATTTATATTGAAAAATGACTTTCTGTAGCATCTTGAATCTCACGGTATACTTTCAAGAGCATCAGTAGAGTGTAGCCCCTTTGTAATTATAATAATATTTATGGCATTTGTTCAGCCCTAACTATGTGTCAAGCATTGTTCTCAGCACTGGGGTAGGTAAAAAGCAATTATTACCAGACCCGATCTGTGCCCCACTTAAGGTTAACAGTCTGAGTAGGAGAGAGAACAGGGATTGAATGCCCATTTTACAGATGAGGAAACTGAGGCAAGAGAAGTTAAGAAACTTGCCCACAGTCAAGTCACACAGCAGGCAAGTGGTAGAGCCAGGATTAGAACCCACATCCTCTGACTCCAAGGCCCTTGCACTTTCCACCAGGCCATTTTAGGTTTAATATTCCTGAACCTAGAGTGAGTGAAACACTCCTGACATCTTTAGCCACCACAGCTCAGGGGTCTTAATTAAAATATTGCCCTAATAAATGCAGCCATTCAACTAGATGGAAACCTATGTGAATTTCAATAATATACCCAAGGTAGCTCTTCTATTTAAGACATTATTTGACTAAATCAAAATGAGTGTTTGTTCAACTGCTGAAGCCGATGAAATCCTCTGCCCTCCTTTTTTATCCTACACACCATGAGTCTTGGTCAGAGACCGTGTGTGATCTGGGGACAGGGTGAGTAAACACAAATGAAATATGGCCACTATCAGCACAATTTTAATAGGAGGAAGTCGTGGATTCTGCAATAGACCATTTGAAAGTCAAAGATTTAAATCATTCAGGAAAGTCAACTATACCAGTAGATATCTAGTGAGTTTTCACTGGCATTATACAGGCATATCCCAGATTCCAAATGACTACAATGCATACAATCTGGTGCTATGTCATGCAGTAATTGCTGACATAGCCCAAGATCGAAAAACTCTGTCTCACATTACATTAAAAAGTTTAACAAATACTATTTTAAAAAAGCAAAAAAAAAAAAAAATGCTGCACGGATTGTGTTCAGTTTCCTCCTTTGCCTCCTAATAATAACTGTGGTATTTTGTTAAATGCTTTTTATGTGCCAAGCACTGTATTTAGCACAGGGGTGGTTACAAGATAATCTGGTCAGGCACAGACACAGAACCTACATAGGTTCATGGTCTAAATTGGCAGGAGAACATTTACTTTATCTTCATTTTACAGATGAGCTAACTGAGGCACAGAAAAGTTAAGTGACTTGCCCAAGGTCACAAAGCAAAGACAGGTAGCCGAGTCAGGATTAGAACCCAGGTCATCTGACTCCCAGGCTCATGTTCTTTCTACTGAACCATGTTGCTTCTTTTCTTCCTTCCCTCAAAATTCCTGGGATAGCCTATGAGCTCACAAAAAGAGGTACAATCCCTACTAGTATTAGCATGAGGTTTGCCTCAGACATATTTAGATCCTTCTAAATCTAGAAAAAATTTTCTAAATTAGAAAAAAATTTAGATTTTTCTAATCTTGCCTTTAGCACCCTCTCCTCCTGTTCTCCCTCTCTCTCCATTGCCCCTCATTCCCCTTTCCCTTTTTCCTCTTCCCTTCTCCGTGTTCTCCTCTTTCCCTCTCTGATCGTCTTCATTTTACTTCTTTGCTTTCCATTTCCTACTTCCCTCTTTTCCCTTTCCTTCCTTCCCCTCTTTTCTCTCTGGCTCTTCCCCCACGAGACTCTGCCCCAGGTGACTAGATTTCTGGTCACTTATCAATCAATTAATTACTAGCATTTATTGAGCACTTACTATGTGCAGAGCACTGTACTAAGCACCTGGGAGAGTACAGTATAACGGAGGTGGTAGATACGTTCCCCGATCACTGCAATTTAAATGAAACTAACAAAGTCACTGGATTAGGTAGATTGCCAGCAGTCACCTGCTTCTCTTGGCAGGATTGGCCTAGCTGAAGTGGTTCTTTCGGACACGTGGGATTCACCAGTGACAGTTGCTCATCAATATTATTACTGTTATTATTATTATTATCATTATTATTGTTGTTGTTGAGCACTAACTGTGTCAGGCACTGCTTTCATCCCTGGGAAGGGTAATCTCAGGAGAAGCAGCATGGCCTAGTAGAAAGAGCACGGGCTTGGGAGTCAGAAGGACATGGGTTCTAATCCCAGCTCCGCCTGTCTGCTGTGCGAACTTGGGCAGGTCACTTTATTTCTCTGTGCCTCAATTACCTCATCTGTAAAATGGGGATTAAGACTGGGAGCCCTATGGGGGACGGGGACTATGTTCAACCTGATTATCTTGTATCTACCCCAAGCATTTAAAACAGTGCCTGGCACATAGTGAGTGCTTAACAAATGCCCCAATTTTATTTCGTGGCTCAGTGGAAAGAGCCCGGGCTTGGGAGCCAGAGGTCATGGGTTTGCATCCCGGCTCTGCCACTTGTCAGCTGTGGGACTGTGGGCAAGTCACTTAACTTCCCTGTGCCTCAGTTCTCTCATCTGTAAAATGGGGATTAAGACTGTGAGCCTCACGTGGGACAACCTGATTCCCCTGTATCTACCCCAGCGCTTCGAACAGTGCTCTGCACATAGTAAGAGCTTAACAAATACCAACATTATTATTATTATTATTTATTCGTTTTTAATCAGGTCACTGTCACCGTCCCATATGGAGGTCACAGTCCAAGAATTGGGGAGAACAATAGGTTTTAGGGTGATCTCTCTGGAACCAAGAAAGGTCTCCTAGCTGGGAATGGGAAGTCGGTTCCTCAGAGCAGCCTGCTAGAGGGCAGACTCGATCCTGTGCTGTTTCCTCAAGGACCCACACCCTTTCACCTGATTCCTTCCTCATGTTTCGCTCTTTTCCAGGGATCCATTGGCCCTGGCAGAAGCTAGGTCTTGGGGGAATTTGGAATCAAAAAGCTCCTCACATCTGAAAGAGAAGATCCACACTGTGGAATTGCACAGATTGTTAGAGAAGCTAACTTCAGATTCTGCCCTGAACTGCAAAAGTTGACTTGGTTAAGGATGTTAGGATCGGGAGGGAATGAGTTTTTAAGCAACCCATTCCTTACCAATTGGTAATTCTTTTCTGGTAGAAGTGTGAGAAAAGAGAGATTTAGGTGTGCGTATCGAGGACTCAGAGTAGGTTTGCTGATCTAACAGTGTTTTTCACTATATTCAAATGTTCTTTAAAAAAACGCATCATCAAAAATTACTGACGGTAACAGTGTGCAAATCAGAAAACTTATCTTCTTTTTATAGACCCAAATCAAATTACTCTCTTCATTTTTCTCAGCTGCAGAATATTAGATTGTACGGGACTAAATGACTTCTGTTTATGAAAAAGGTGAATTTTTAAAACAGAATTTAAAAGCCTGTAAGCGCTCTAATGAATTTACTTTAGAAACCCCAAATGATCTTCGGGTAGTAATTTTATTTATTTTGAAACTACAGCTCCCATCACGATCACAGCCAGTGTAAGATGATTTTATTTAATTCCAGACTTAATTTAGTATCCCTTGGACTGCAGCATTTTGAATAGCAGTTTAAGCAAGTATGTTAACCTTCTTGTATTTTAACCTAATGAAATAATCATCCTATTCTCTGACCTGTGATTTTAAATCTGACTGAGTTTTCAGTATATTGCAATTCACAGATTCTTTCCCCTCTTGCACTGGGTGTGTAGTTGTCCCATGGTTTTCAATGTTCTTAATGAGCTGTTAACAAGCTGTCAATTACCTATGCAAATGAGAGTTAGACATTGAGGGGTTGCTGTATCTAGAGCTAAAGTGTGCTACCTTGGAATGTTATGAAATAAATCATTCAGCTTTAATAGCTGTCTTTGCCTATGTGTCTTCTGTCATGTATGAAGTTTTTTTCATTATAATATCTACCCTTTAAGAAAACGCCCCTGGGGATTTTGAAGACAGTTAGAAGGGGGTTTACCTAAATCTTTTATAACTGGAATCCTGACTTACTTTTTGCCATTTGTCTAGGCTGCTGCGTAAGCTTTAATAGCCAGTGATGGATACGGAGACTTTTTTTTTTTTTGAGGAAGGATTGGGGAAGGGGGGAGAGGTGGGGAATCTTGTGAATAGGAGAGCAGCGTGGCCTAGTGGAAATAGTATGGGCTTGGGAATCAGAGGACCTTGGCCTCGAATCCCTGTTCTGCCTTTCTCGCTTGCTGTGTGGGACGTTTGGAGGTCGCTTAATCTCTCTGTGTCTCATTTCCTCATCTGTAAAATGGGGATTAAATGCCTGCCTCCCTCCCTCTGATGAGGGAGAAGGACCTTGTCTGATCTGATTATCTTGTATGTACCCCAGTGCTTGGTATATACAAGTGCTTAGTAAATATCATTACTATTATTAGTATTATTCTGTTGCTCCCCATTTAGCTGATTTACTTGACCCTTAGTTCAGGTTTTACCGGTTGTCTTCAGTCTGTCTGGATGCCGGCCTGGCTTCGCTAATGAGGTTGTCTTGTGGGCTTTTTCAGGTGTGGTTCTCCTGGAGAGTTTTCTCTGTGCATAGTAAGGCCCAAACTGTGAACATCAATCAGTCAGGCCGGTGACAGCCCAAACTGTGAACATCAATCAGTCAGTCAATGGTATGTACTGAATGATTACTCTGTGCAGAAAGTACTGCTCATTGTGAGCAGAGAGTGTGTCTACCAGCTCTGTTTTTTTGTTTTATGGTATTTTTTTCATAATAATGATGGTATTTGTTAAGTGCTTACTTTTGGCCAAGCACTAAGTGCTGGGGAAGATACAAGTTTATCAGTTGGGCACTGTCCCTGTCCCACTTGGGGCTCACAGTCTAAATAGGAGGGAGTAGGATTTGAACCCATTTTATAGTTGAGAAAACTAAGGCACAGAGAAGTTAAGTGACTTGCACAAGTTCATATAGCAAGTAATTGGCAAAGTCAGATTAGAACCCAGATTCTATATGAGAAGGAGCGTGGCCTAGTGGATAGAGCCCAGGCCCGGACATCATAAGGTCCTGGCTTCTAATCTCAGCTCTGCCACTTGTCTGCTGTGACCTTGGGCAAGTCACTTCACTTCTCTGAGCCTCAGTTACTTCATCTGTAAAACGGGGATTAAGTCTCTGACCCCCATGTGGGACAGGCATTGTGTCAAGCCCGATTTGGTTGTATCCACCCCAGCGCTTAGTACACTGCCTTGCGTTTAGTAAGGGCTTAACAAATGCCGTAATTACTATTATTATTTCCACTAGGCCAAATTGCTTCTCTGTTGCACTGTACTCTGCACACGGTTGCATTGTGCTCCACTCAGTAAAGCGCTCAATAAATACCATCGATGATGATGCTACTAAGGGCTTGGGAATGCTAGCAGGGGTCTTCATTCAAGCAGCGTGGCTCAGTGGAAAGAGCACGGGTTCATGAGTCAGACGTCATGGGTTCTAATCCCGGCTCCGTCAGCTGTGTGACTTTGGGCAAGTCACTTCACTTCTCGGTGCCTCAGTTCACTTATCTGTAAAATGGGGATGAAGACTGTGAGCCTCACATGGGGCAACCCGATGACCTTGTATCTCCCCCAGTTCTTAGAACAGTGCTCGGCACATAGTAAGCGCTTAACAAATACCAATATTATTATTAAATACTATGTTAGAGATTCTGTGTTAACTGTAGATTTTGCCAATTTGGTAACAGAGATATATAAGCAAATTGAATACGGACTGTCATCTTTCGAACCGGCCAGTATAAAGGTG
This sequence comes from Ornithorhynchus anatinus, assembly GCF_004115215.2. Taxonomy (NCBI): domain Eukaryota; kingdom Metazoa; phylum Chordata; class Mammalia; order Monotremata; family Ornithorhynchidae; genus Ornithorhynchus; species Ornithorhynchus anatinus. Next base: position 57,401,879 of record NC_041728.1, read on the forward strand.
ATTGTTTGGGCAAAGAAACTTTCACTGGTATGTTCACTATGGAATTAACTTAGCTTAGAACAGTGCTTGACACATAGTGTTTAAAAAATACCATTATCCTTTTGGGACAAAAGTCATAGAGAGCAGTGACTGCAAGAGAGCCCCAATGAGTTTTTTTTTTTAACATAATCAGATAAATAAAAGCAGCAGCAGAACAACTGAAACATCTCAGGAAGTAGTTCATGGCAATCGCTGAATATATAAACTCTCTATCCCCTCTCATGTGGGTACCCATGTACTGACTTTCCCGTCTTTCTCAATGTTTTTCCATTGTTCTCTCCTTTATTACACACTACAGTCTTTTTCCATTGACAAACCTGGAGTGGTATCTATATTGGAAAAATGAAGACTATTTCTCAAGAGCTCCAAATAATATGGGACCCAGGTGATTAACATCAAATCACCAGGAAATGGGTAAGCACTTTAAATTTTGACAAATAGTCCACTTAGCCTGACTAGAATGTTTGGAAAGCCTGCAAGTGAATAATTTTTGCAAGTGTAGAAAGAGGCATTTGGAGAGGAAGAGCGTTACTATTTCAACTCTGTAGGCCTCAGAGACGTGTGGGTAACTTCCTCTTTTAAATATTTTCTTTCAAAACTGCCCTTCAGTTTGAACTTACAATTCATTCTCAAAAAGAACATGTTCTGTGTTAGAATGAAGGATGTTTCACGAATCTATAGCCTGAAGTTTTATAACTCACTTATTATAAAACCAAGCAAACAAACAAAAACACTATGCTGGATGAAAGTGTAGCCAGAACAAGTATTTTGAAGCCGAAAGCTCCACAATGGAGGGTTTATTTTTAGTGATCAAAGTCGTAAGGCAATTTCATTAAATAAACGAAGTATACCGTTTGTTGTTATAGTCACACTGAGGTAATACCACCTTCATTTAGGTCATTGGCATGGAAAAGAGTTGCCCTACATATACAATAGCTGTAGAAAAGGAAATTTTGCAAAGCCATTTGAATTGAGAGGTTTCACCAGGAGTGGGCTATCTAAGGAGAGTCTCACCAGATTGTATGCTAATTGTTCCCAATGGAGGCTCCATGGTCTGAATGCTGTTTCTGACTTTATTTTCTGTTTTCTGTTTGTACATAAGATAATCTTTTTTTTTTCCATCTGCAAACTCTAGGGGGTAAATTTTGAGCATGATGCTCAGGGATTTAGCCATGGGACTCCCATTAACGTTAATGGGAATTACAGACTCTGTTCCTGTGCATCACATTGAACATTTACCCCTTAGATGATGGTGTTTTGTGGTTGAATTTTTAATTATATTTACAAATAAATTCCCCTCACAAACATCAGTGCTTCTCAGGCAGTGTGTTTTATTAAAATAGGCCTAGTATGAATCAAGTTTTGATTCCCAGTCCATCAGGGATTTGTTTATTTGGGAAGGTGCTCTTGGTTTTATAACTACATATAGGAAAATTCCAAAATTTAAATATTCAGAGTGCCTGGTTGTCGGTGACAAGGAGAGACAAAGATACCCTGGTTTTCTCTCCAGCTGCAACCACAGGCATTTATTGAGCACTAGTCACTACTCCTCCATTAAAAGAGATGTAGGAATGCCAGTGCTGTTTTCCACAGGAAAACATTATGCTTTCAATTAAGGAATGGGAGAGGGATGGAAGGAGGGGGAGGGTGGATTTTCTGATTTCCCTACTCCTTCTCTCTTCTGTGTCTCCTATGCACTTGTATCTGTACCCTTTCAGCAATTGATATTCACCCCACCCTCTCTTCTCAGCACTTAGGTCCATATTGGTCATTTATTTTAATGTCTGTCTCCCCACTAGACTATAAGCTCCTTACAGGCAAAAGATGCAAGTACCAACTCTGTTGCACTGTACTTTCTGAAGCACTTAGTATAGTTCTCTGCCCAGTAAGTGCTCAATAAATCCAATTTGATTGATGAATTTCTATTTCTCCAGAACAAAAGGAAAATCTGGAAAGCGCTTGGTTCCCAACACATTCAGTTGGAATGGATTGTCTGGTCACTTGTCAACATGACCATTCAAAATGGAATGGAATGAGAAGTAACATGGCCTAGTGGAAAGAGCCTGGCTCTGGGAGTAAGAAGGACCTGGTTCTTATCATAGCTCTGTCACTTATCTGTTGTGTGACCTTGGGCAAATCACTAAACTTCTCTGTTCCTTAGTTACCGCATCTGTAAAATGGGGACTAAGATTGTGAGCTCTATGTGAGACAGGAACTGTGTCCAACTTGATGATCTTATATCCACCCCATCACTTAGCACAGTGCCTAGTGAATAGTAAACACTTAAAGAATATCCTTATCATCGTCATTACGGAGCAAATGCTCACAGTGATTGATCACCCATTCTGTTGATTATCCAGGCCCCTTTGGTCTTCCCTGACTAGCTCCTCATTTCCCCACCCTATTTGCTGTCCTTTCTAAGTAACCTCTTTTATCTGGGTTTGAAACTCTTAAGCTCTTAGGTGCTCACCTCACCTTGGCCTTAGAGTACTTAGGTACTTTTCACTGTACTCTGCTGCTTCCCCTCTCTGAAATGTATTTTAATGTCTGCCTCCCCGACTAAATGATAAACTCTTTGAAGTCAGGGATCATGTCTTTTCATTCAGTAGTATTTATTGAGCGCTTACTATGTGCAGAGCACTGTACGGCAACAGATAGAGACAGTCCCTGCCGTTTGACGGGCTTACAGTCTAATCGGGGGAGACGGACAGACAAGAACAATGGCAATAAATAGAGTCAAGGGGAAGAACATCTCGTAAAAACAATGGCAACTAAATAGAATCAAGGCGATGTACATTTCATTAACAAAATAAATAGGGTAATGGAAATATATACAGTTGAGCGGACGAGTACAGTGCTGAGGGGATGGGAAGGGAGAGGGGGAGGAGCAGAGGGAAAGGGGGAAAAGAGGGTTTAGCTGCGGAGAGGTGAAGGGGTGTGGTAGAGGGAGTAGAGGGAGAAGAGGAGCTCAGTCTGGGAAGGCCTCTTGGAGGAGGTGAGTTTTAAGTAGGGTTTTGAAAAGGGGAAGAGAATCAGTTTGGCGGAGGTGAGGAGGGAGGGCGTTCCAGGGCCGCGGGAGGACGTGGCCCGGGGGTCGACGGCGGGATGGGCGAGACCGAGGGATGGCGAGGAGGTGGGCGGCAGAGGAGCGGAGCGTGCGGGGTGGGCGGTAGAAAGAGAGAAGGGAGGAGAGGTAGGAAGGGGCAAGGTGATGGAGAGCCTCGAAGCCTAGAGTGAGGAGTTTTTGTTTGGAGCGGAGGTCGATAGACAACCACTGGAGTTGTTTAAGAAGGGGAGTGACATGCCCAGATCGTTTCTGCAGGAAGATGAGCCGGGCAGCAGAGTGAAGAATAGCCTGGAGCGGGGCGAGAGAGGAGGAAGGGAGGTCAGAGAGAATGCTGACACAGTAGTCTAGCCGGGATATAACGAGAGCCCGTAGCGGTAAGGTAGCCGTTCGGGTGGAGAGGAGAGGGCGGATCTTGGCGATATTGTAAAGGTGAGACCGGCAGGTCTCGGTAACGGATAGGATGTGTGGGGTGAACGAGAGAGACGAGTCAAGGATGACACCGAGATCGCGGGCCCGAGAGACGGGAAGGATGGTCGTGCCATCGACGGTGATAGAGAAGTCTGGGAGAGGACCGGGTTTGGGAGGGAAGATGAGGAGCTCAGTCTTGCTCATGTTGAGTTTTAGGTGGTGGGCCGACATCCAGGTGGAGACGTCCCGGAGGCGGGAGGAGATGCGAGCCCGAAGGGAGGGGGAGAGGACAGGGACGGAGATGTAGATCTGCGTGTCATCTGCGTAGAGATGGTAGTCAGAGCCATGAGAGCGAATGAGTTCACCGAGGGAGTGAGTGTAAATGGAGAACAGAAGAGGGCCAAGAACTGTCCCTTGAGGAACTCCAACAGTTAAAGGATGGGAGGGGGAGGAGGCCCCAGCGAAGGAGACCGAGAATGTCTTCACTGTACTGTACTCTCCAAAGAGTTTAGTACAGTACTCTGCATTCAATAAATATCATTGATTGATAGCATCTCTATCAGTGAGTCTGCAGGGCAGAGAGAGTTGAAACTCAAATCAAATCTTTTTTTTTTTTTTTGAGAAGAAGTTTAAACAGGCAGCAGTTTAAAAAGATAGCAGCTAGTATAAAAAATGAGCCGTCTCTGTTTTCTCTGAATGATCCTGTAGCTGGCTACTGTGTGCCAAAACAGTATGCTGCATCCCTTTCTGTCTCATTTTGTGTACTTCATGCTCCAGAGGGAATATGATGGGGAAGGATGTGACAGTAGGAGTGGCACTGACTAAGCTAAACCCAAGTCCAAGCAGCACGTCTAGTGGAAGGAGCCTGAGCCTAGGAGTCAGACACTCAGGGTTCTAATCCCCACTCCGCCACTCACCTGCTATATGACCTTGGTCAAATCACTTAACTTCTCTGAGCTTCAGTTCCTTTATCTGTAAAATGGACATTCAATGTCTGTTCTCCTTCCTACTTAGTCTGTGAGCCCCATGTGGGACCTGATTATCTCGTATCTACCCCAGTGCTTAGTGCAGTCCTTGACACCTAGTAAGAATTTAACAAATTAGTATCACTTTTATCAATTCCTCTGCACCGGGTTCCTGGTCCAGGACTGAGTCTCACCCCTTGCTCTTGATAGAAGACTCTTTCGTCATCCTCATCTTCATACATATTCATCTTGATTTCACAGAGATCCCAAAGCGAGTGCCGTTAGCCCCATTTATCAGAGAGTGCGAGACTCAGAGATTAAACCACACTCTGCCTCTCTCGCTGATTGCATGAGCTAATGAGTTAATTGGAAAAGATTAGCAGATTTCTCCAGAAGTCTAGACGTGATCTATATGACTGAAATTAATATCTTTAAAAATGCAGGAACTGAGGTGTGCCACTGAAATCAAAACATGCAGAGCGACAAGAGGGAAACCTAGACGTAAGGGGATGAAACTAAATTACTAGTGCCATTTTGATTTTTGAAAGTGCTCCATCTCTAGACCTATTACAGATATGTTAAATCAACCTTTTGCTTTACAGCAAACATAATCATCTGTCAAAAATATTAAGGAAGTGAACATAATATGTAATTCAAAATTCTTAAAGCATAAATTCTAGCACTTGAGATCTTATTTGCACCCTCCTTAACACATATATATCTGCTCAATTCATTTATTTGGATAGTATTGTATACTTGTCTCCCCCTTTGGAGTGTTATCTTCTTATGGGCAGGAAGTGTGCCCCTTCATTATTATGTTCTTCCCAAGTGCCTTGGACAGTGCCCTGCACCAGACACTCAATAATTGCCATTATTAATCTGCCAGTAGTATTTACTGAGCACGTACTCTGTGACTATCACTGTACTAAGCACTTGGGAAAGTACAATAGACCGGATCCCTCCCTTCAGTTTACAGTCCAGTGGAGGAGGCAGATATTAAACTCCAATTACAGGTAGATACACATTTAAAGATATATACATAAATGCAATGATAGGAGGAGTAAGTACCCAAGACGTTAGGTGACTTGGAGGGACTGAGGTGGGAGTAAGGGGTAAGTAGTGTGGGGAGATGAGGCATTAACTAGAAAGGGCTCCCTGGAGGAGATGTGATTTGAGAAGGGCTTTGAAAATGGGGCAGAAAGTGGTGGATGTGCACTTATGTTCTTATCTGTAATTTATTTATGTTCATGACCATCTCCCCTTCTAGACTGAAGTTTGTTGTAGGCAGGGAATGTGTCTGTTTATTCTTATATTGTACTATCCCAGGAGCTTAGTACAGTGGTCTGCCCACAATAACCTCCCAATAAATAATAATAATGGCATTTAAGTGCTTACTGTGTGCCAAGCACTGTTCTAAGTGCTGATAATAATGATGGTATTTGGTAAGCGCTTACTACATGCCATGCACTGTTGTAAGCGCTGGAGTAGATACATAAATACAAGGTCATCAGGTTGCCCCACATGGGACTCACAGACTTAATCCCCATTTTACAGATGAGGTAACGGAGGCACAGAGAAGTTAAGTGACACAAGTGATTAAATGAATGAAAGGGAAGGAAGCTCCAGCTGGAAGGGGGGCATGAGCAAGAGGTGGATGGCAAGCAGTGAGAACCTGATTAGCTCGTATCCACCCCGTTGCCTGGCACGTAGTAAGCACTTAACAAATACCACAATTATAATTATTAAAGAGGCACAGGAATTAGGTTGGTTTGGAAAAAGAGAATTAGGCAAGATGGGCTGTAGTAGGAGACAAATGAGAATAGGAGAAGGGAGAGAGCTGATTGAGCGCTTTAAAGCTGATGGTAGGAGTTTCTGCTCGATGCAGAGATGGATGGGTGACCATTGGAGAATTTTGAACAGTAAGGAGATGTATGAAAAACGAGGCTTTAGAAACATGATCTGGGCCGGTGAGTGAAGTATGGATTGAGGAGGGGAGAGGCTGGAAGCAGTAAACTCAGTAAGGAAGCTGACAAAGTAGATGAGTCAGGATATGAGGTCTGCTTATACCAGTGCTATGGCAGTTTAAATGGAGAGAAAGGGAAGGATTTTGAAGATGGCATGGAAAAAATGACAGAATTTGTTGACTGACTGATAAGCTCATAAACTCATAACTGCATCTTTTAGAATGCCAGGGTTGTGATCACCACAACCTTGTGCTAAATAAAACTCTTGCTGTAGTATTCACCCCATGTTTGATGCCTCACCCATGTCGTTTTTTCTGTCAACTCAATGTGCTGTATCCAAACAGGTTCACGTTGTCAGACGAGTGTCCCCTAATTCCCTAACAATGCTCGAGCTAAACACATAGTGAAATACAGATTCCGGCTGGGTTGGGAAAACTTAAAGGTTTATTTAGGAAATTGAAACAAGTGAGTTGCAGCTGTTTTGGGAAAGCAGGATCTGAGCCGTCGATTTCAGAAGCTGGCTCCAAATGAATGCATGGATTATTACTATTATTATTTGGCATTTCTGGAGTGATGATAGTTTACAAATCACAGAGAAAATATATGCTTCACCCAGTGGAACGGCAATCTAAATAAGGCAAGTATCTTCAAATCTGGGCGAGAGTGAAGGAGGAGCATTAGCAGGCCAGGGATTTATTACGGTTTCCTTGTTTTCATCCGTTTTTTTAGTTTGGATTCCATTATCATTCCTATTCAGTGGTCAGGGGAAGGATGGCAAGGGGAATTTGGAAATGGATGATGAAAGCAGAGCGAAGTGACACTTGGTGCTGATATAGGCAAGCAGCTGATAGAGGAGAAGGATGTGGACTTGTTATTAAGAGGAGTTGGAGCTTGTGAGTGAAACATTTTGAATAAATTAACTTTACGGGTTGAAAATAGATTGAGTTGATTTGAAAGTAGAGGTAGATAGGAGTCACAGGACATCAGTAAGGGGAAAAAAACACACTCGCATAAGAATCAATAGTATTTATTGAATGCTAACTGCGTGCAGAGCTCTGTCTCTCCTCCTTGGGGGAGTATAATAGAGTCAGTAGATCTGAAAGATATGATCCCTGCCTTCTGGCATTTTACCATCATTCCTGGGCCAGATACCAGCCAATGCAGTCCAGTTTCTGACAATGACAACAGAATGCATTGTACTGTCTCGAGTGCTTAGTACAGTGCTCTACACAAAGTACGCACTCAATAAATACGGTTGAATGAATGTCTATGATAGTTGTCATCACTTACATACATTTGAACTTTTCTATGTTCATCCCTAATTTTCTTTCTCATAACTCGCTTTGGGCCACTTCATGCCTTAATTTCTCCCAACTCTCTTGAATCTGCTGATATTTTCGGCCTATTTGGTGTAGTGGATAGAACACAGGCCTGGGAGTCAGAAGATCATGGGTTCTCATCCTGGCTCCACCACTTGTCAGCTGTGTGGCCTTGGGCAAGTCACTTTACGTCTCTGGGCCTCAGTTACCTCATCTGTAAAATGAAGATTGAGACTGAGAGCCCCATGTGAGACAGGGACTGTGTCCAACCCGATGTGCTTGTATCCACCCCAGCGCTTAGTATAGTGCCTGGTACATAGTAAGCACTTAACAAATACCATAATTATTATTAATTATTATTATTATCCACTAGAAACACATTCAAAGAGCTTACTGCCCACTAGGTGAAGAATGATTTCCCCTTGTTTGTATTGAATATGTCACCTTCAATCAGTCAGTGATATTTACTGAGCAGTTACTGTGTGCAGAGCACCGTACTAAGTATGTGGGAGAGTGCAATAAAACAGAGACATTCCCTGCCTGCGACGAGTTTGGTCTGTCTCCTGTTCCACCTTTCCAGTGATGCTTTATCTGCCCAAACCCTTGGTGATTGTTCCATTTCAATTCCCAACTGCTTGGGTAGCCTACTAAAATCGCATCCTCTCTTCCTGGCCCTGAAAACCATCCCTGATTAATTTCTAATCTCTTTTCCATATATCCCCCAAATGCCAGCTCATCACTTCCACGCCACCTAATCATTTAATCATCCTTAACCTCCTGTGCTACTAACCTGATTAACTTATACCTACCCCAGAGCTTAGAACAGGGCTTAGCACATAGTGAGCACTTAATAAGTATGATAATTATTATTACGTCCCAAAGTAGCACAGGAGGTTAAGGATGATTAAATGAATAGGTGGCGTGGAAGTGATGAGCTGGCATTTGGGGGATATATGGAAAAGAGATTAGAAATTAATCAGGGATGCTATTTGTTAAGTGCTTACTATTTGCCGGGCGCTGTTCTAAGTGTTGGGATGGGTACAAGCCAATTGGGTTGGACGTAGTCCCTGTCCCACACGGGGCTCACACGCTTATCCCCATTTTACAGATGAGGTAGCTGAGGCCAGACAAGTGATATGACTTGCCCAGGGTCACACAGCAGACATCCGGCAGAGTCAGGATTAGAACCCAGCTCCATGTTGTATCTTCTAGGCTGCACTGCTTGCAAACACCCACTGGTGCAAGAGCTGGGGACCAGTGGAATGCTTACTGGGTGACTTCTGAGGAACCTGTCCTCCCTGCAGACACTAGCTCCTCATATCCCTTACCTATCTTTTCATTCTTCCTCCTAGCTGTAATTAATTTTAGTGTCTGCCTCCCCCACTGTACTGTAACCTTCTTGAGGGCAGATCTCAGTGCTCACTGATTCTACTGTACTCTCCCTCCAGACTGTAAGCTCCTTGAGGGCAGGGGACATTTTATATTGTACTAGAGAAGCAGCGTGGCTCAGTGGAAAGAGTCTGGACTTGGGAGTCAGAGGTCATGGGTTCGAATCCCGGCTCTGCCACTTGTCAGCTGTGTGACTGTGGGCAAGTCACTTCACTTCCTCTGTGCCTCAGTTACCTCATCTGTACAATGGGGATTGACTGTGAGCCTCATGTGGGACAACCGGATGACCCTGTATCTCCCCCAGCTCTTAGAACAGTGCTCTGCACATAGTAAGCGCTTACCAAATACCAACATTATTATTACTCCCCCAACCACTTGATACAGCAGTGCTCAGCACACAGTAAGTGCTCGATAAATTTGATTGATTGATTGATCGGTTCCAAGTGCCGAGATCTGTGCCCTGCCTACAGTAGGTGCTCAAAAGTACTACTGATTAATCCCCTTCAAAATTTGTGTTTCCACTTCTCTCTCAAATTTTGCCCAGGGCTTAATTGTCTTGGTTGACTGTGCGGTGATATGATTTAAAGGAGCAGTCACTGGTCACTATGAGATTTCTCTGATTGCTCAGAGTTTTTCACCTTGTCCACCCTGATTGTCCTGTATTTACCCCAGCGCTTAGAACAGTGCTTGGCACAGAGTAAACACTTAACAAATACCATAATTATGATGTCATTTGGATGTCTTTTACCCTTGCTCATGTTAAAACTCATCTACCATTTTCCCGCCCACCTATTTAGCTTTACAAGGTCTTCCTGCAAAATGTCCCTATCTGCATGGCATCTTCCCACCAGGCAGCAATTAATGTCATCTGCGAATATGGGCATTTCTCTGAACAATCCCTCTCCTGTATCATTTGTGGAGATGCTAAACAAAACCAATCCCAGCACTGGTCCCTGGGGAACCTTTCCACTCCCCATAATAATTGTTTAACCTTCCCCTTTGTTTCCTATCTTCTAGCAGGTTTTCTATCCATGAGAGAACATTCCCACCAATCCCATGATTACATAGTTTATTTGAAAGCCTCTGGTGCAGAACTCTGTCCAAGGCCTTTTGACAACTCTAAACACACTTTGCCTAGAGTGTGTACAAAAATATCGTGAGAGACAGAGAGGAAAAAAAAAGTATGACTGTTTTGCCAAGAAAGGTAAGTTAAGAATAAGTCAGAGGTTAAGAACAGCCCAGATGTGGGGAATAAGGAAAATAGGAAATTACTCTGAATAAGGATGACAGAATCCCAAGAAAGAATATTCAATTATTTGTATAACTGTAAAACTAACCTGAAAACCCAGCCCTTTCCATGCAGTGTTATTCAGACTTCTCTTTTCCCCCATCTCTTTCTGGGGCCACTTGCTTACTGAAATACTGCAACTATTTTCACCACATCTCCTGTTCAAAGAGCCTAAAATTCACTAATTGTTTCAGCCTGCCCCTTGTAGTTTCAAAAGGTTTTTGAAAAGTTTGAAGTTTTACTTCAAGTGATTGGTAGGAAAGTCCTATTGGTATCTGAGGGATACAACTCCACATTGATTTGTGTGAGTTGATTGAAAGTACATCCCCATTATCCTGGGTGATCCAATCAGGATTGAATATCTCTTGAAGTCAATGGAAATCCCCATTACAATCAATGGGAGGAGATCAGAAGAAAATCTCCATTGAAATCAATGAAGTAAGATCAATAGGCCCTCTTATTGAAGTCAATGAGACTAGTTGTAATGTAAGTCAATGGGAAAAGTCAATACTTTTAGTACACTTTTTGCTTCTGAATCACTGAAAAGCAGATGATCTGTGCATATGTCTCTACATTCAGAGTCCTTTCCTTAGTAATCACCCCACATCTCTTATGATCCTTTTACACAGAATGGTGAACCTACTTTGAAGTAATATATTTTTCAGAAGGAAACTTTATCGTATAGATGACATTTACAATGCAGTTTGTTCTCCCTTGAGTTGCAATCACTTAAAATAATAATAATAATAAAACCCTAAAAAAAACAACGAAAGTCCTGTTCCTTGTTATCTCATTTTCCATCATGAATGTCTCAGATAATCAATGAAGTTCCTATGTGGAGAATAAATTGAGCGGGAATGGTTGCCTCTTAAACTGCACAATCAGTGAAAAGATTTTACTGATGAGTTTGATATTCAACTTAATGGAAAGGGCCTCTTTCTTCAAACAGTACTGGTTAAGCTCTGGAAAAAGTAGGGGTCACGGTGTCCCCACTGAAGATCCCAGTTCAACACCATTTCACCTGCATCGGTGTTTAGGATCACTCTGTTTCGGCATTTCGCTCAGGAAATCTATCTCTGCCCTTTTGCCTTCCTTGTCCAAGGCCCCTGGCTTCTGACAGTAAGCTGTTCAGAAGCAGCATGGCGAAGCGGATAGAGCACGGGCCTGGGAGTCAGAAGGTCCTGGGTTCCAATTCCGGCTCTGCCACTTATCTACTGTGTGACCTTCGGCAAGTCTCTTAACTTCTCTGTGCCTCAGTTACCTCATCTGATGGGGATGGAGACCGTGAGCCCCACACGGGACAAGGGACTGTGTCCAACCTGATTTGCTTGTATTCACCCCAACGCTTAGTACGGTGCCTGGCACATTAGTAAGTGCTTAACAAATACCGTAATTCTAATCATTAATTGTGGTTAAGGGACTGAGGTAGGCAGATGTTGTCCACTTTAGTGCTAAGGAAAAAGCAAAAAGCAATCAATCAGTGAATCAGTGGCATTTCACTGAACACCTACTGAGTGTAATGCACTTTACTAAGTAGAAGTAGAAATTATATAGGAAGCAGAACAGCCTAGTGGAAAGAGCACTTTGCTCCCTTTACTAATCTTCATCTCCAGCCCCACAGAACTTAAATACATATCCATAATTTATTTATTTATATTAATGTCTATCCCCTCCTCTAGACTGTAAGCTCATCATGGGCAGGGAATGTGTCTATTTTGTTGTGTTGTTCACTCCCAAGTGCCATGCACACCGTAAACTCTCAATATATACGATTGATTGACTGACTGATCTAATTCTGGCTCTGGCACTTGTCTACTGTGTGACCTTTGATAAGTCACTTAACTTCTCTGAGTCTGTTATCTGTAAAATGGGCATTAAGACTTTGAGCCCTATGTTGGATATGAACTGTTTCCAATCTCCTTAGCTTGTATATACCCCAATGCTTAACAAATGCCATTAAAATAAATAGTTGTAAGTGCTTTTGTGTGCAGGGTGTAGGATTACGGTGCTTGGCTCACAGTTAAGCACTCAATAAATACAACTGAATGACTAAATGAATGACTAGATGCTACTGATAGATTGATCAGAAGACATGGTCATGTGTCTGAGCATTTATGATCACTCACTCTCACTGGATTGTAAAATTCTTGTGATCAGGGAATGTATCCTTTGCTTCTACCATACTTTCCCAGCACAGTACTAAGTGCCTGGGAGAGTACAATATAACAATAAACAGACACATTCCCTGCTCACAACGAGCTTATGTGCTTTTTCCACTAGGCCATGCTGCTCATTCTCCTATTTCTATTCTATTCTATTTGCTATCTCCCCTGTACGGCTTCCTTCTGAGCCCTCAGATGACCCAAATGTATGATTGCCTCTCAGGTTAGTTTTCGTTTCCTGAATTACAACCAAGTTCAGGATTCCAATTAGCGAAAAGCAGCCAATCAAATAGCAGTTCCCCAGAAAGATGGCCTATCCCATCACTTCGTATTAAACTCATATCCCTTTCTCCGCACGGAGACTCAGTGGATTAGTGGTAAGAGGTAACATTTTCCATTTAATTCAATCGACCATCTAGAACACTGTCATTAACATCCCCAATCCAAATGGAAATAATAGCCAGGGATTATTTTATTTTTACATGTCGGTTTGGGCTCTGACCCTCGTGAATCAGCCTAGTTAGCACTGGAAACCTTCAGCTGACTCTGCAGAGATCACTACCTTTAATACACTTCTACTTCTGCATGTTATACAGCTGTAATATTGAACACACGAGGCAGACAGCAGCCCTGAGGCATTCTCCGTTAAAAAAAAAAAAAAATTGGAACTCTCATCACAACAGAACTGAACTTAACCACTCTAACGCCATACCTATTCCATTCAGGGAGAGTCTTACTGAATACTAGGTAATGTCATGGAAATGCTATAATAGACACATCCAATGAAAATGTGAGAGCCATCCATCCTCAGTGAAGCATTTAAATCATTCCTTCTATTCTGCATAAACAGGTTAAGTATAATTAACTGTGGGCAAAGGGTCCATTTGCTTTACATACTTTATGAATGTATTACTGCAATTATCAGGAAGGAAAGGGACAGTATCTTTTTAATAGCTGCTATAAACTCTGTCATTTGCATCGGAACATGTATTTTTTTTCCACAAGATTGAATGCTTATGTTTTCCTGAATCCAATAATTATTTTATTACCTCGGCATCTATCTGTGTATTCACTGAATTTTAAAATATAAATAAAAATTTTCTCCTTTAATAATTAGATGGACCTGTCTGGCTCAGAAAATGAACATTTCACTATCTTCAGACCCACAATGACATCATATCAATATTTAACATCATTTTATGCATGTATTCCAAGTTGTCCAACTTCATTAAGGGCTTCATCAACCCTCCAGCTAGAGGGTATTCCCACCGGAGTTGTAGGCCTCCGGCCCTACCAAACAGAAATTTAAACTAACTTGCCTTTTTAATTCCCATTATTCTCAACTATTCTCTTTTTCTTAACCCCCTGCCATGACTAAGGCATTTAGCCCCAACCATAATTTTGTGCATGTCAACATTTAACTGAACCACTCCCCATTAGCATGTCAGAGTCTGCATATATACCCCAGCAAAATACTCCACCGCCCATTCATCCTACTCCACTGAAAAATTACCTTTCCCTTCTTTCTCAGTCCCAATTGAAATTACCGTTCAATAGTCCGGTTAAAGAGTTACCGGTATCTCAAACTTTGTATAAATTAAATTGTACTGTTTATGTGTCGTGATCCTTCCCCCAAATAAATGTTCTCAACTTTTTTAGTATATATTGCTGAGAACATCCAAGATGCATGTTAAGTATTCTGAGGGCTAGCACTTGCTGAAATATTCACAGAAATAGTCTTTTAGGTAATAGCGGTAACTCTAGTTTGTTTTATTCTGATTAATGTCCCAAGATGTAATTTATCCACCTAGCAAGGGAACTGCGGCATGAAACTCTGGCCAGTCGTTAAAAATATGTTATGGAAATTGTAGTCAACTAGTCTTTCAGGAAGCCCACTAGTAGAATATTAGAGATTTACCAACATATGGAATACTGTGAACTGATTTTTCCTATTTTAGATTTTTACTTTTCCTTTTTTTGTAATGGTATTTGTTAAGTGTTTACTATTTGCCAGACACTGTATTATGCGCTGGGGTATATACAAGCTAATTAGGTTGGCTACAGTCCATGTCTCACAAGGGGCTCATATTCGTAATCCCCATTTTAGAGATGAGATAACTGAGGCACAGAGAAGTTGTGACTTGCCCAAGGTCACACAGCAGACAGGTAGTGGGGCCAGGATTAGAATTTAATTCCTTCTGACTTCCGGGCCCATGCTCTTTCCACTGGGCAGGCTGCTTTTCAGTTTCTTACTGCTTGTTTCAGTTTCTTATTGTGGTTTTCTGGCAGTAATTGTGAATGAGGAAGAGAAAGGTTTTTTTGTTTGCTTGCATTTCTTTTAGTGAGAAAATAATGGGTGGGGAAAGAAACCTAGAAAGGACAGGTTTTAGAGAAGAAGAGAGTGAATATTTGGTGGATAAAATAAAATTCAGTTTGTTCTCCTAGAATGCACCTATTGTACTTCATGTTATAGAAAATTCATGCTATATTGTTTTCACTTTGACCAACACTGTGCGCGTATGCAAAATAGTTTCTTCTGACATGTTATCCCCAGATAGATGTCCATTGTGGGAAGAATGTGCTCTAATTCCTTACTTGTCATAAGCAAACTACTAGGCGAAAACACGTGCTCTAGAAGAACTGATTGCAACACAGGAGAACTAGAGTTAGGGAAGAGTTATTCAACCGTACATTGTTGGGCGTTGTGACGGGAGACTCCATCCATTTCCAGATGTAGTCATCTCTTCTTCCAAGAGTCTTTTGGCCACTACTGAAAACAGACTCCTGGATTGTATTGTTTTTTGCTGTCGAGTCATCTCCAACCCATAGCGACTCTATGAATAGATCTTTCTCAGAACGCCCCACCTCCATCTGCATTTGTTCCGGTGGTGTATCCATAGAGTTTTCTTGGTCAAAATATGGAAGTGGTTTACCACTGCCTTCTTCTGCGCGGTAAACCCCAGTGTCCGGCTTTGACTCTCTCCCATGCCGCTGCTGCCCGGCACAGGTTAGTTTTGACCTGTATCAGATTGCCTTCCCTCTTTAGCCACTGCCCAAGCCTAGGAAGGGAATGGGTGTATGTCTCTGCTTGACTCTCCCTCCCTCCCCTGAGGGGGGATTCCTGGATTGGCTGGACCATAAAGCCAGGGCAGTGCTTATCGTTTTATAAGATATTGGACTGCTCTCTGGATGGAATGGATGTGTCTTGCCTTTGAAAAGTAACAAAGTATTCAAAGCCAAGAGTGCGAACAGGAGATCCTGTAGGTCCATCGTGTGACCTGACAGAGTTCATCAGCTCCTCAATTGAACTGGCTCTTGGAATATTTCCTCTTCCGCAAATCCGGACTATGTGAGGGCAAATGACCGAGGCTGTGTGTCTTCATCCTAGAAGGCCGAGAGCTTTCTCTTCTCTTGGAGGCCGTGACTGACAATAGCACACAGGTTTAGAATGCATGTTCAAGTTCTTCATGTGCTCAATGGCAATAATAGACTGTTATTTGATTCAGTTCCAAAATGAAGAGCTTGTAAAAAAAAAAAAAAGTTGAAGTGCTCCAATAATATTAAATTGTTCTGCACTGTGCATGCCCAGACCCTTGATCCTTTCCAAATGCAGTGCTTCACATTTTTAAGAGCACTTCATTTCTGAAGTGAATGGGGTGTTCTGGGCACGTGTACTGTAGACCAATTTAGATTTCCTAGATTGCTCCAATAATTTGAAGAGTGCTCCAGGCTTTTTGAACTAGTCCTCACCACGCGTGCCTATATTGCTGATCGTTGCTGAGCTCTGGCCAATTTGGGATTCAGGAGATACCTAATGTGGCATATTGGCAACTGCATCATGCTGGCCACTTCCGGGGATGATTTCTCTGCAGCTAAGCTTAGGAGAGTAGAAAATGGTCATTGGGGAAGTTCCAGCTGCTGGCTCCTCATCCCAACCATCTCAGAAGGTCACTGAGTCAGAAAGGCTGCCAGAAAACCTAGATGCTCTTGTTCCAATTACTGCAAGGGGTCACCGTGATGGAATCCCTGGGAGAGTCCTTGACTTTTGTTTTTTGTTATACATGGTATTTAAGTGCTTGCTATGGAATAATAATAATTGTGGTATTTGTTAAGCACTTACTATGTGCCAGGCACTGTATTAAGCACTGGGGTGGATACAGCCAAATAGGGCTTGACACAATGCCTATCCCACATGGGGCTCACAGCCTCGATCCCCATTTTACAGATGAGGGAACTGAGGCACGGAGAAGTTAAGCGACTTGCCCAAGGTCATAGGGCAGGTGAGTGTTGGAGCCGGGATTAGAACGCACAACCTTCTGACTCCCAGGCCTGTGCTCTATCCATGTTGCACGTGCCAGGCCCTGTACTAAGCACTGGGATAGATGCAAGGTAGGCAGATTAGACACAGTCCATGTCCCACATGGAGGCTCACAGTTTTCATCCCCACTTTACAGATGAGGTAACTGAGGCATAGAGAAGTGAAGTGACTTGGCCAAGGTCATACAGCAGACAAATGGTGGAGCTGGGATTGGAACCCAGGTCCTTCTGACTCCTAGGCCCCTGCTGTATCCACTAGGCCATGAAAGGTAAAGCCCTCTTTTGTAGTGGCAGGGTGACCTTAAGAAATTTTATCCTTGCATCACTCAGGTATCTGACAGCACTTGTAAATTGAGGCAGTGGAGACTGCCAAATTAACACTCAGGTAGGCTTTAATGTGTCCCCTTCTAGCCTGTCCATCTCCCCCTCTAGACCGGAAGCTCCTTGTGGCTAGGAAACCAACTCCACTCTGCTCCACCAACCACAACCGACTCTGTTCCACTGCACTCTGCACCGTACTCTGTCTGCACACAGTAAGCACTCAATAAATAGGACTGATTGATTGAACCATAATGATAGTGGTATTTGCAAAGTGCTTACTATGTGCTAAGCACTGTACTTAGCGCTGGGGTAGATACAACATAATCAGGTTGGACACAGCCCCTATTTCATACAGGACCCACAGACTAAGTAGGAGAGTGAACAGGCATCGAGCCCCCATTTTACCAGTGCGAATACTGAGACCCAGAGAAGTTAAGTGCCTTGTTCAACGTCACACAGCAGGGAAGCGGCCAAACTGAGATTAGAATCCAGGACCTCTGACTCCCAGGCCTGTGCTTTCTCCAGTAGTCCAAGCTGATGAATACTACTCCTGTTTGGCTGCAGAAGTATGGCCTTTTGGGTTTTATTTACGATCTTTCACTTGTGCACTTTTAGCCCAGTCAGCTAAAGCTCCCCTACCGAAGGCAGGGAGCAGAGGAGGAAGATAGCTCTGACAGCAGAACTGCAGTGTCAGGGGAGGGAAGAAGCCAGAGTGAGGCAAAAAAGGGAACACTGTCTCCTCCAAAGCTCCTCGTGGCCCATTCTCTCTCCAGCCCTCCTACCACTGACCCAGAAATTTCTGACTTATGGGTAAGAGTTTATAGCAGCGTGGCTCAGTGGAAAGAGCACGGGCTTTGGAGTCAGAGCTCATGAGTTCAGATCCCAGCTCTGCCACTTGTCGGCTGTGTGACTGTGGGCAAGTCACTTAACTTCTCTGTGCCTCAGTTCCCTCATCTGTAAAATGGGGATTAAGACTGTGAGCCCCACGTGGGACAACCTGATTCCCCTATGTCTACCCCAGCGCTTAGAACAGTGCTCGGCCCATAGTAAGCGCTTAACAAATACCAACATTATTAATATTATTATTATTAATAGCCCATCATCATTCTTCTCGGGTGTGGATAGTCTCTTCTCCAAGTTTGGGAGTGTTCTAGCAGGCCCCTCCTGAATGCAGAGGTAAGAAAACCATCTCTGGACAGTACTAGAACCTCTCTTCCCGCTGGATCTTTGGCCAGAACAAAGTCCTGTTGGTTCACGGTGCCTCCGCCATCGAACCCCAGCCACTTCCCTACTGTGGGTTTTTTCCAGAGCAACAGATGAACCCGCAGCTCTTAAACCACCCACACCAATCCCGAGTACAGGGAAAAACAAATCTCCTCTTCCGAGTCTTAACAAAGTAAATCCACAGCACCAACTTGCTGATACAGGTACTCAGTTTCCCCCTTGGGAGGAGGATGAATCTGACTGTCCTATAAACTAGCGGTGTGAGGGGTTCCGGAAGCATTAGACCTGTTGGCACAGTGCTATATTTATAACATCACCATCTTTTGGTCTTTCACCAGAAAATGACTTGCCAAAAATATGCCTGTCACACACTGACATAATCATAGAAATGCCTGCCCTGTTTTGCAAGCTCATGCTTTCTTGGCACTTACTAACACTCCTCGGGATATTTTATTTGAAAAGAAGAATCATCAAGGACCACCAAACTACTCCTTAAAAAATGAAACACTGTGGTCGGTTTTTATTTAGGATTGATTCTCTTTTATTCCCCAGATTCATCGTCCTCTGTAAAGAATAATGGCCTGAAAAATTGCATTCTATGAAACAATGCGGGACCATGAGTTATGATAAGAGTTCCCAAAGCGATAACTTTTGTTCCTTTTGTCTTTGAAGGATGAAAACCCAATTTGGATCTGTTCGGCTTATGTCTCTGGGGTTCGTCAGCTCAGTATGCTTGGGGACGAGAGAAGGGTCTCGGTGGAAACCTTCCCCAGCCAGGGAAGTGAGGGAGCAAAGATTGTCATTAAGGCTCACCCATTTCCAGGGTACTGGTATAAAAAGATCAAGAGTAGCAGATGGACCAGACTTCAAACTCTATCTTCTCTCCATTTAACTTTTGAAAGTTGCCACAAACCAGTCCTTCAGTTTACAGAATTGGCATTCATTCTACCTCTGCTGGGGCCCGCTGTCTTCAAAAATTTCTCTTTATAACACCGAGGGTACCTGTGAACCCGAGCGATGTGTCATTTTGCCCTGCTGCTGCGGCAGAGTGGCACTTAGGATAGAGGGATGACAAGAAGTTCAAGATAAGATAAAGGACCTCATTTGATTGGCCGTGCAGAGGTGCATGGAGAACCCCTCCTTTCTCTTTCCATTTTCGCTTTTATTCTTTGATTAAAGTCTTTTTCCTTTACTTACATCCTCCATTAAGATGTCTCAGTGTCATTTAGGGTGTTAATTGAGAGGAGGTTTAAGCTCATCAAGGCGATTATAAGTGATAGTTAAAAATTTCTATATATGGGCTATGCTGGGATCAGCACAGTGGGATACCATTTTTCTTTTATCTAACTGACATTGGTAATAATAGATGAAATTATTACTAAATCGCAGCTGCAGAGATGATATCATGATTTTTTTGTGTAATCTTTGATGAAAAATTAATTTTTGAGAGGGATAATTTAAAATGATTTAAATAGTATGATACTGAAGTCCTTGCTGGTAATTAACACCAATCTTGTCAGAAGTGAAACCACTTTTGCAGCTGTTTCTAAAGATACCTACAGCATTTGTAACTTTTCTGGGAGTGAAATTACAGTGTTTGGACCTTATTTCTACTGCACAAGGGCCATTCAGAGGAAGAGAGTCTAATAGAATCCTTTGTTCTCTGCGGGCTAAGTTGCATTTCACATTTGAAGACCTTAGCGACATGTTAGTTTAATTACCTACGCCCAGGAGATCTTCGGGGTGATTTTGTCAGACAAAAAAAAAAAAATCTACCCAATGTCAAATATGTGTGTGTGCCCATATGTATCCCCTTTAAGCATTGTCTACATAAACACACAGACCTTGGTCCGCACGAGATTTAATTGGTTGAACAGATGGCTGATCATAAATGCTTCTTCATCTTCATCAGCGACTTGCCTCTCTTTTCTTTGCCACTGACTTTTATCCCAGTGGCAAAGAGTGCTCTAACGAGAAACAGCCGAAAATAGATTTTTCTTCCGCACTTTCATCATGCTTTAAATGACAGAAGAGGATTTTTTTTGGTCCTAAATATAAAGACCTGCAGGAGAGGTTAAAAAAGGAAATACAGTAAAATCTAAATAGGAAAATTTGAATGAGAATATGGGAGCACCTCCTATTCTTCTTATCATCTGCATTTGGTTTTCTTCTCCTTTAAAGCACATGCGGATTTTTGAAAAGATATCTAGTCACGGTTGTTCACGTGAACCCCAGTTCCTGCCATGCGGTGTTTCTGCTCCTTAAGTTTTCTTGTTGGGAAGTGGGGGAAGGGATGGGGTTGAAAATGGCCCCATGGCTTCAAGGACAGTCACTTTGGGGTTTCAGATTCGTTTAAAATAGAAGCTAGATGATCGCCTTCAGCCGCCGTGGACATTTCACATTGCCAAAACGTGCCAAGTCTATCTAGTGTTACATTCGGTCGAGGTCCCTTTTGTGAACAGAGTGATTCTAATTAGGTGAAGTCGTGGTGTGTTTGGGGGAGTGGGTGTGGCTGGGTGAATTGTATAGATTTCCTTTATGGATAGAGCGTTGTACTTCCAGTGACTGTTCCTCTCACGCCCAGATTTCTAAACATACATATTCAATCTTGCAAAATCCCAGGAGCCTCGGTTAGCATGTTTATAGTTTGCAGCTGGTTAAGCCATGGCCCAGAAAATTGAAATAACTTGCCCCGCAAAAAATCAATTCTAGGGCAAAGGAAAGCAGCAGGAGTTTTCCCCTGCTAGTACATTACTGCAGCTTTGCAAATACATTTTTGCCAAGAGAGCACATGCTGGATGTGCATAAGTCTCTTCCTAGGTGAGGAGGTTGTACTAGGCGAGTGGAGTTTGTCTGCTGAGGGGGGTGATAGAAATAGTAGTAGTAATTGTTATTGACACATCATTGTCATCATCGTCCTAGAATTTGAGAGAAGCGGCGTGGCCAATTAGAGAGGGCACAGGACAGGAAGTCAGGAGACTAATTTTGTTTCTGCCGGTTTCCTGCAGTGAGACCTCGGGCAAGTCGCTTAACTTCTCTTTGCTTCATTTTCATTATCTGTAAAATGGGAATATTAGATATGCATTCTCCATCTTTCTTAAATTGTAAGCCACTTGTGGAAAAGATTGTGTTCCATCTAATTATTTTAAATCATCTGAGTGTTTAGCACTGTGGCACATAGGAAGTACTCTAAAACACCGCAATAATTATAATTAGTATATATCAATATTATTAATAGTATTGAGACTACTATTACTAATAATAGTACTTGTTAAGCATTTACTATGTGCCAAGCACTGAACTAAGAACTGGAGTAGATACAAGTTTATCAGGGTACAGTCCCGGTTCCACGTGGGACTCACCCTACCCACTATTTTTTTAAGTGGTATTTGTTTATAATAATAATGATAATAATGGTATTTGTTAATTGCTTACTATGTGCCAAACACTGATCTAAGCACTGGGGTAGATACACGGTAATCAGGTTGTCCCATGTGGGGCTCACAGTTTTAATTCCCATTTTATAGATGAGGTAACTGAGGCACAGAGACGTTAAGTGGCTTGCCCAAGATCACACAGCAGACAAGTGGCGGAGCCGGAATTAGAACCCATGTCTCGTGACTCCCAAGCCCGTGCTCTTTCCATTAAGCCACACGTAGTACTTACTTTGTGCCAGGCACTGTTCTAAGTGCTGGGGTAGATACAAGATAATCAGTTTGGATTCAGTCCCTGTCCTACATGGGGCTCACAGTCTTAATCCTTGAAGCAGCGTGGCTCAGTGGAAAGAGCACGGGCTTTGGAGTCAGAGGTAATGGGTTCGAATCCCTGCTCGGCCACATGTCAGCTGTGTGACTCTGGGCAAGTCACTTCACTTCTCGGTGCCTCAGTTACCTCATCTGTAAAATGGGGATTAAGACTGTGAGCCCCACGTGGGACAACCTGCTTCCCCTGTGTCTACCCCAGCGCTTAGAACAGTGCTCGGCACATAGTAAGCGCTTAACAAATACCAACATTATTATTATTAATCCTCATTTCCCAGATGAGGTCAGTGAAGCCCAGAGAAGTTAAATGACTTACCCAGGGTCACACAGCAGTCAAGTAGCAGAGCCGGGATTAGAACACAATTCCTTCTGACTCCCAGGTCTGTGCTCTATCCACTAGGCAACACTGCTTTCCCATCATACCCACTTGGTGAGATGACTATGTTAGGCAACTGGGAAATACAGATTAACGTAGTGACATATTCCCTGCTCAACAGGAGCTCACTCTGTAATAGGGGAGACCAATGTGAATTATTTTTAATAATAATAGTGGCGTTGTCTTCCCCTCTAGACTCGAGAAGCAGCGTGGCGTAGTGGATAGACTGTATTACAAACACTCTAGTTTTATCACTCTTGATAAAAATGCATTGAGCAGGCATAAATACACAAATGCTAAGGAGGGTGTAAATATGTTCATGAGTGCTAGCAGTGGTTGAAGGGACGATACGGGCCACGACACTGGAAAATAAATCAGGGAAGGTTTGTTGAAGGATGTGGGATTGTAGGTGGAATTTGAATGCGGAGAGAGCTTGGGGGCTGTCTGATGAGGGGAGGGAGGGCGTTCCTTGGAGGAACAGTGTTAGGATAGGGATGGAAGTGGGAAAGTTGGAATGAGATACACTTGGAAGGTTGGCTTGGGAGGATGAAGAAGAGGGTGGGGTAATAAGGAGTGACGAGATCAGATAAGAAAGGTGGAGTCAGTTGGTGGAGAGCCTTGAGGCCAATTGTGAGGAGTTGCTGTTGGACCCGAACAGGCACAGGGAGTCAGTGGAGGGTTTTGAGGAGAGGAGAGATGTGGGTCGATCAGTGCAGAGCGTTTAGTGTAGACAGTGTGGGGAGGGGAGAGCGACTGGAGGTTGGAAGGCTAATTTATTCATTCAATCGTATTTGTTGAGCGCTTACCGTGTGCAAAGCACTGTACTAAGGCTAATGGAAGAAGCAGCATATCCTAATGGCTAGAGCACAGGCCTGGGAGTCAGAAGGACCTGAGTTCCGATCCCGGCTCCACCACCTGTCTGCTGTGTGACCTTCGGTAAGTCACTTAACTTCTCTGACCCTCACTTACCTCTTCTGTAAAATGGGGCTTAAGACTGTGAGTCTCATGTGAAAATAATTAACGTTTATCTACCCCAGAGCTTCAGCTCATTGTGGGCAGGAATGTGTCAGTTGTTACACTGTACTCTCCCAAGCACCTAGTACAGGGCTTTGCACGCAGTAAGTGCTCAATAAATGCGATTGCATGGATGAACAGTGCCTGGAACATAATAGGGGCTTAATAAATACCGTAAAACAATGTGCAGACTGTTGCAATGGCCAAATGGTAAGACCAGAGCTTGCACCAGAGTGGTAGTTTTTTGGGTAGAGACACAAGGGAAGATCCCAGAGATGTGTAGGAAAAGCCAGCAGCATTTTATAGTAGATTAAATGTGATAGTTGAACTACAGCAAAGAGTTGAGGTAATGGAAGTGTACATTTTCCAGGGGTCCTTAGCGGTTAGAAGACTAAATTCCAGTGGCCCGGCCCATGTACTTTGGGGCCAAACTGGCCTACGGTTAGGATTCCATGTTTGTGAGCCTTTTTTTTTTTTTTTAACTTTTTTTTTTAATGCTATTGTTAAACACTTGCTGTCTGCCAAGCACTGTTCTAAGCAATGGATATATACAAGTTAATCATGTAGGACACAGTCCCTGACACATATATCTTTTTTTAAAAATAATATTTGTTAAGTACTTACTGTGTGCCAGGCACTGTTCTAAGCGCTGGAGTAGATCCAAGATTATCAGGTTGGACTCAGTGCCTGTCCCATATGGGGCGCACAATCTTAAACCCCATTTTTGGAGATGAGGTAACTGAGGCCCAGAGAAGTTAAGTGACTTGCCCAAGGTCACACAGCAGACAACTGGTGGAGCCGGGATTAGAACCGAGGTCCTTCTGACTCCCAGGCCTGTCCCTATCCACTAGACAGCGCTGCTTCTCTGTCCAATGTCCCAGGTCTACCGGTCCATGTATGTTGTCCAGTCCCTCACAAAAATAAATAAAAATAAATGTTGGTATTTGTCAAGCGCTTACTACGTGCAGAGCACTGTTCTAAGCGCTGGGGTAGATACAGGGGAATGAGGTTGTCCCACGTGAGGCTCACAGTCTTCATCCCCATTTTACAGATGAGGGAACTGAGGCACAGAGAAGTGAAGTGACTTGCCCTCAGTCACACAGCTGACAAGGGGAAGAGTCGCGATTCGAACCCGTGACCTCTGACTCCCAAGCCCGAGCTCTTTCCACTGAGCCATGCTGCTTCTCACAAGGGCAGTGAGGGCCAAAGGGAGAGCCACTACAAGTAGCTTTACCATGCGCAATCACTGCAGAGAAGTCAGGGATGCTGATGGAGCCAAAGCCTGATGCCATCACCACTGCCATCAGTATCATAGCCTCAATGTCATATTAACCAATGCATATGTATGAGAATATGCAGGCTGAGGGTGTGGTGAACAGTTGATCAAAATCAAAATATCCTTAGAGGAGTGGCATTGGAAAATAAGAATAATAATAATGATTTTGGTATCTGTTTAGCACTTACTATGTGCCAAGCTCTGTTCTAAGTGCCAGAGTAGATACAAGGTATTCAGGTTGTCCCACGTGGGGCTCTCAGTCTTAATCCCCATTTTACAGATGAGGGAACTGAGGCACAGAGAAGTTAAGTGGCTTGCCTAAGCTCCCACAGCAGACAGGTGGCGGAGGCGGAATTCCATGTCCTCTGACTCTCAAGCCCGTGCTCTTTCTTGAACTAAGGTTTCTCTCGGGCCCCCCAAAACACAACTGAATTTCAACCTTTTTCAGTTTCTTTTTCGTCTCTTCTCTTACACTTCCCTTTGGAGTCTTCCTTCCTAGTCTGTTCCTTTCCATACCCTTGAATCTTGCTCTCCTCAACATCTTTAAAGCAGTCAAGCAAGATGGAGGACCGTAACCTCGTTGTGAGCATCGGACATGTCTACCAGGCCAGTTCAGGGGTTCTGTACACAGTAAGTGCTCAGTTAATACCACTGATTGATTGATAGAAGGAATTTCAGATTCTTTCCTCCTTCTCTAGCCCATGAAATAGGAGGCAGTTAGACTCGTGGAAAAAGCATGGGTCTGGGAGGCTGGAGACCTGGTTTTGTCCCGCTTTTGCTGTTCACCTCCTATGTGAACATGGAAAAATTATAGAACCTCTCTAGATCTGTTTATTCATCTGTAATAGTGGGATAAAATGTCAGTCTCTTCCTCTGTCACAGGGATGTTATGGGGGGAAAATGAGGAAAAATCAAAACCCTACCCAAAAACAAGGTGGTAATAATAATAATTATGATATTCGTTAAACACCTATTGTGTGCCAGGCAATATTCTAAGCTCTGGGGCAGATACAAGATAATCAGATTGGACAAAGTCCCTGTTCCACATAGAGCTCACAGTCTTAATCCCCATTTTACAGATGAGGGAATTAAGGCCCAGAGAAGTGAAGTGACTTGCCAAAGGTCACAGCAGTCAAGTGGCAGAGCCGGGATTAGAATCCATGACCTTCTGACTCCCAGGCCCTTGATCTATTCAGTAAGCCCTGCTGCTTCCTCTGGTATCATAACTGACTTCTAGAATTCTGTGTACATGGGATTTGGTTTGCCTGAAACAATTCTGAAAGTTCCACAATGGACTTCCACCCTATAGC
Organism: Ornithorhynchus anatinus; assembly: GCF_004115215.2. Classification (NCBI taxonomy): domain Eukaryota; kingdom Metazoa; phylum Chordata; class Mammalia; order Monotremata; family Ornithorhynchidae; genus Ornithorhynchus; species Ornithorhynchus anatinus. Next base: position 57,428,079 of record NC_041728.1, read on the forward strand.
AGTGGCAGAAAAGAGGATTTAGATTATTTTTGTCCCTGATCAAGAGGGTGTGGGCCCTACTCCCTTGGAGTAGAGGTTTGGCACCTTTAATAGCAAGGCACTCCTGGGGCTAGACTGATTTGGCAGGGCTTGAGTTCAATTGTGAATTTCTCATATTCGCATGCAATTCGGGACTCTGCAGCATGGATTTTGCTGCGTGTCACTGAAGAAGCAGATACTGCAAGCAGAATTCTTTATCAGAAAGGGAATCCCCCGCATGACAGACCACTTGATCGCTGCCTACCTCTTTGAAGAAAGCCGATCAGGCGACAGAGTGGGACTTCCCGGGGAAGAGTTTCTGGGGGACTCTTCTCTCCTCTGATATTGAAATATGCTTTGAAACTGAAGTCCTAGAGTTCAGGATCCTAAAAGCTGGGGCAGGGGGGAAGTGTTTAGAGGCTACTCTCCACGCTTGACCTAATATGTCTTCCCTCTCCACACCAGTTCATCTATCAGCCTGGGAAAGAGGCTAAAATCAGTCAAACAATGACATTCATTGAGTGCTTACTGTATGTAGAGCACTGTTCTGAGCACTTGGGAGAGAAAAGAAACAAGAGTTGGTAGATTCATTCCCTGTCTACAATGAGCTTAAATAACCTCAATGTATCAATTTGCTCCTTTGAATGTAAATGAATTTGAATTTAAATTTGTACAGTAATAGTTCCCAAGCATTCCAACTTATTCCCAACCCTCTCTTCTATCAATCAGGAGTATTTAATCAATCAGTGGTATTTATTGAGCACTTACTACATGCAGAGCACTCTTCTAATCACTTGGGAAACAATAATACAACAGAATTAGCAGACATGTTCCCTGACCATAGTAAGTTTACACTGTAGAGGGGGAGACAGACATTAATATGAATAAATACTTTATAATAAATAATTTAAAGATATGTACATAATTACTGTGGGGCTGGGGGCGGGGTGAATATCAAATGTCCAAAGGTTACAGAGGACTTTATTGAGCACTGTGTGCAGAGCACTGTATCAGATACTTGGGAGTTTGATACAATCTACCTACAATCAAGTAGGTAGACCTGATCCTTGCCCACAGGATCTTACAAGCTAGAGGGGGAGACAGATATTAAAATAAATTGCAGATGGATAGGTACATAAGTGCTGTGGCGGTGGGGTGAAAATCTCAGGTCTTAAAGCGTGCAAACCCAAAGGCATCATTTTATATTAAGCTCATCTGGTTCCAGACAACCTTTCTTTCACTCATCTATATCTCCTGACTATCCACTCCCTGTACACTCCCTGTACACTCCTTGACTCACCCTCCACTGTACACACTCTCCCAAACGAAATATTCTGAAATTACTATTTCAAAAAAAATAAAAATCCACTTTTCCTCTCTGTACTTGTGTTAGACAAGCAGTCTGTTTGGCTCATGTGGGAACTTTCAGAATTTTTTCAGGAATACCCAGCCGTTAATGTGGGAACTTTCAGAATTCTTTCAGGAATACCCAGTCGTACACACACAGAGCTTAAACCACAAAGATATTTAGCAGGTAGTGTCATGTTGCCCCACCTTCTCCCACCCTCCCTCTCTCTCTGGACTAGGCAGGGTTTCTGTGTCGTTTCCTTGCTTCTCACGTGAGTCCCTGCTGTTGCTGGGAGCGTCAGTGGGGAGGAGAGGCGCAAGGGCCTTGCCGGTTTTTCAAACCATCAGACTTGACAGCACCAGGGGATCGCCAAGTCCCCCCCTCCCTCCAAAGGCCGCCTAATACTTCCTACTACCTGGCTGCCCCCAGAATCTCCACACAAACCAGTAAGGACTCCCTGCTTCTGGGGCCATTGGCTCCCAGACCTAGGCTGCTGCTGAGTGATCATTGATCCCGTCACCTGGAGAGGTCCTTGGGCTCAGCCTATGGAATCAGGGGGTCCCTTCTCCTTGCCTCGGTGGAGCCCAGCATGCTGTTCCCTCCCACAGGTGAAGATCATATCGAGCGTGTGGGACGGCAGTCAGTGTAAGTTCCTTGAGAGCAAGAATCGGGTCTACTAAATGGCTTTGTATTCTCTCCAGTGTTCTGTACAGTGCTGTGTATAGTGCAAATGTACAATGAATAATACCGACGGTAAGCTCATTATGGGCAGGGAAAGGGTCGGTTATATTGTTATGTGGTACTCTCCTTAGAGCCTAGTACAGTGCTCTGCACACAGTAAGTGCTCAGTAAATATGATTGACTGATTTACTGATTGACAGAGTGATGGCCAGCTCCCTAGAGCAACTCCAGAGGGTGGCGCGAGTAGCACACCCATCCTCGTCTGTATAACAGCTTGCTGCTGGTCTTGGACACTCCCTATCGCTCCTTGGCACACCCTATATTTCCCTGGGGACAGATGTCCCAATTTCTTCTGGGAAAGTCCAGCCCTGTCACGACCCTGTTACTCTTGTTCTATTGAAATCCCAACCTTGTTGAGACTTGACGGGGCAAAAGAGAAAGGCGTCCTCACCCAGAGAGTGAGAAAGGCCCTGTGGTGATGAGGGAAGACTTGGCCATTCCAGGCAACCTTCTCGTTTCGGAGATCAGTCAATCAATGGTATTTATTGAGTGCTTACTATGTATAGAGTATCTAAGCACTTGGAAGGGTACAATACAACAGAATTAGCAGACACGTTCCTTCCCCATTAATATCCTTTACAAAGGCAGATATTAATATGAACAAATGAGTATTTTGTAATATATAATTGAAAGATATGTGCATAAGTGCTGTGGGCTTGGGGGTGGGGCGAATATCAATGATCCCAGTCCTGATCCCAGCAAGAACAAACAAGCTATTAAGAGGCAATAGCAATCAGAGGATATGACATTTATTTGTCTGCTATGATTTTCTTAGACAGAGATGGATTCTTCAAAGCAGGAGAGATCACGTGTGAAAGAGATCACATAAACAGTTGCCGAGAGCAAACTGACTTCTCATTATCCACCAGAATAGTCCCAAGGATGTGGGCTCCATTGTGGTATTTATTGAGCGCTTACTATCTGCGGAATACTGCACTGAGCACTTGGGAGGTTACGATGGAGTAAGCATACATGATCTCTGCCCTCGAGGAGCTACAGTTTAGTGGGGGAGACAGGCATTAAAAGGAGTTACAGGTAGGAGAGGCAAACAAATGTAAAGATACGTACCTAGGTGCCGGGAGGTAAGGCAAGGGGTGAGTCCCTTAGTGTTTTAGAATTATGAACTCAAGTGATGGAGTAGGAAGGGAAAATCAGGTGACGGATGAGAGATTAGTCAGGGAAGTTATTGAAGGGGATGTGATTTTAGTAGGGCTTTGAAGATGGGGAGAGAGGTGGTCTGTCTGATATGAAGGGGGAGGGAGTTCCAGGCAGGAGCGAGGACTTGAGCAAGGGAGTGATTGTGAGAGGGATGAGAGCGAGACACATTGGATCAGTTAGTATTAGGAGAGAATTGTGCAGGCTGGGTGAAGCGGGAGAGGAGGGAAGAAAGGCAGGCAGGAGAGAGCCGATTGCCTTGAAGCAGATGGTGAGGAGTTTCTCTTCGATCTGAAAATGGATACGTAAACACTGGAGGTTCTTGAGAAGTGGAAAGCCACGCACAGAATGTTGTATTTGATTATATTGTATTCTCCCAAGCACTTAGTACAGTGCTCTGCATCCAGTAAGTGCTCCATAAATACCGTTGATTGATTGAGAATGTTTTTTTAGAGCCCTGAGAATGCCCAGGGAGGACACCGTCATTTTCAGTTTCTGAGCATTGTCTGGGCAGGTAATTTAGCTCTTGAATTAACAGACCAAAAAACCTTAATAGAAAGGGTTTAGATTTTGGAGGAGGTAATCTTGGCTCTGGAACTCAGTTCTGGCTCCTTCTGTTGGCACATGAGTTTGTAGCTTCCTCATATGCAATGCTGAATGCAGAAGAGGCTTAAGGAACAGCAAGAGAAGCTACTACAGGTGCATTCATTCTAGATGGCAGGGACTGTGTCCAATCTAATTTTTTTTATTGTATTTGTAAGCTTTTACTATTTGCCAAGATGGTGAGATGAAAGATAATCTGGTTGGACACAGTTTCTGATCCACATAAGGCTCATGGTTTTAATTATCATATATCTTGATCATCATAGTAAGTGCCTAACAAATATAATAATAATAATAATGATAACAATAATAATAGCTCTTTCTGAGCAGCTAGGCATTGTGAGGAAAAGAGATTTGCTCCTGAAGCCTCAGCCTGTCTTTTGTGCTGCCACTGTGTTAACTTTTTTTTTAAAGGTACTTGCTAAGTGTTGGCAATTGTTTCAAGTGTTGGGGTTGATACAAGTTACTCAGGTTGGACACAGCCCCTGTCCCACATGGGGCTCACAGTGTAAGTCATGAGGGAGAAAAGCTATCAAATCCCCATCTTCCCCTTGACTCTATTTATTGCCATTGTTCTTGTCTGCCCGTCTCCCCCGATTAGACCGTAAGCCCGTCAAACGGCAGGGACCGTCTCTATCTGTTGCCGACTTGTTCATTCCAAGCGCTTAGTACAGTGCTCTGCACATAGTAAGCGCTCAATAAATACTGTTGAATGAAAGTTGAGGAAATAGAGAAGTGAAGTGACACGCCCAAAGTTTCACAGCAAACAAATGGCAGAGCCAGGATCAGGCCCCGGGTCCTGCGACTCCCAGGCCCGGGTTCTTTCCACTAGGTCATGCGGCTTCCCTTCTTGTGTGAGAAAGGCCGTGGGAGATGGAAGAACGGAGCGATTGCATCTCATTCTAGCAACCTCAAGACTTTGCCCACACAGGTATGAACCACCAGGGGCAAGGGCTAAACCGACCTGCCTTTGGCCTCTGCTCCACATTGGGTCTTTATCTGGGTTAGGTTGGGCCCTGGCCATCCGATTGCAACTTAAAAAGAGACTCGGGCCAAATCTCATCGTGTTCCACGCCTCCTCAGAGCTGAGATGTCTGAATGGAGAATTCCCTTTGATCCGATAGGGGTGGAACAAGATGGGAATTTAGCCCAGAGAGATTAGAGCAAAATAGATAAATAATTTCAGTTTGTACAAGGAAAATTGGGGTTGACTCATTGAATGTTTGCCATGTCATCAATGGGGAGGTTTGGTTCATATATTTTATTGTGGATTGCAAAAGCAAACTTGATGCAGTTCAGGGTCATTTTCTGGACTCCATAGCTATTTGCCATTTCACCAAAGGTACGACTAGTGTGAACTCGAGGGTAGGTGTAGTCATAAAGACTCACCACAGTTTAGCTTGATAGACTAGTTTTGCAGTCGAGCAGACCTGATTCAGGATCTGTAGACTAAAGGAAGTCTTCCACACAGACATAGCGATTCAAGAGGTTTCAGAGGTTTTAAAATGTCATTTCATGGAGTTTTCCCCAAATGAACCAGAAAAGGGAAAATTCAGTCCCCTAGCTGGCATCGCTTTAATATAGCCATCTGTGTTTCTCATACACCTCAGGGTACTTCGGCACCTTATTTTTCAGGAGCTAAACTCTGGTATTGCCCACTCTGGCACACCTGCTATCCTGAGGGTCTGAGTTTGGCTGCATTTGATTCATGTGGAAAACTGCTTCTCGACTAACTAGAGGTTAAAACGTTGAACAATTGTGTACGTGTGTGTTCGAGAGAGGGTGCTTTCAAGGCTTTTCTCCTACCCATAGGTCTTCACATTTTCCCAATCTCAATCCCTTCCTCTCATTGTTGTTGTCATCCCTAGAACTATCTGATAAAATCCTCACCAGTGTGTTTAGTCAATCCATCCGTCAGTGGTATTTATTGAGCACTGACTATGTGCAGAGCACTGTACTAAGCACTTGAGTGAGTGCAACATGACATAATTTGCAGACACGTTCCCACACAGTCTGAGGGGGGACAGAAGTTAATATGAATAAATTGGGGTTTATATTGTAACCCTCTGAGTTTGGATTTTGTGCATTTGGTGTAATCTCTAGCTGTGAGCTCCTTGTGGGTAGGGATCATGCCCACCAACTCGATTGTACTGTAGTCTCCCAGTGCTCAGCACAGTGCTCTGACCACAGTAAGCACTCAGTAAATACCGTGCATGCCTCCTTGTCTTTAGAATCTCTTTTCTTTTCAGTATCTACATTGAAGGAAAAGACATTTGTGGACCATTTACAATAATATTTACGCTGTGATTTTAGTGCAGTGCATTACATTTCCATTGGTATTATCAGACAAAGTTTTTTTTCTACTGAGAAAAGTTAGAACCTACATTGGAAATATCAGGATCAAATCTGAAATGGAAGCAGGAAATGGATTTTATCTTCTGCATGGAATATAATGTTAATGCCATCGGAATATTTTTTCGCTAACTTTCTGAGAAGGAAAAATGTTTTGGGGGCATATGCAGCATAAAGTATTTCACAAAGACTGGAGCACAACATTTTTAGGAGCATGCCAATTTGAAAATTTTGGAATAAAGAAGCTCTCCAAAATAGAAACTGCTTTGGCAGGTTTAAAATGTTATATCAGTACAGAATGATTTCAAATTAATGGGCAGAATTCAATTTTGTTCATATGAATGCTTCAGTTTGGGAAGCAAGTCAAGTGGAGGAGTTATTCAATGGTTTAAAATATACTGAATTATTGGAAATTCTGCATTTTAAAAAGTTAAAAATTAGAAATATGTCACAAAATGGGTGCAAGGTATTGTATGCTTATATTTAACTTCAGACTATGGCTGGAGGACTAGAAAGGTTATTCTAAGCAACATTGAGTCATAAGGCTTCAGGCAAGTTTTTGGTAAAATTTACTTTTTGGAAAAGTTCTGTGACCTCTAGTGCAAGGAGATTATCCTTGTTAGGGAAAGCCTTTTCAGGCTAGTCAATCAAAAAATGGTATTTATTGAGCACTTGCTGTGTACAGAACACTCTACAAAGTCTGTGGGAGAGTACAATATAATGAAGTTGGTAGATATGTTCACTGTTAATGCCCAACGAAATATGCCCCAGTCACTTTTTAATTCAGGACTGACCTTTGTTTGATTAATTAGTCGATCGGTAGTCTTTATTGATAACTTACTCTCTGCAGATCACTGAACTAAGCAATTGGGAGAGCCTAGGGAGAGTAGACATGATCCCTGCCTCAAGGAGTTTACAATCTAGCAGGGGGAGATAGAAAATAAATTATAGATAGGAGAAGCAATAGAGTAAAAGGGGAAGCAGCATGGACTAGTGGAAAGATCATGAACCTAGGAGTCAGAAGACTGAGGTTCTAATTCCGGCTCTGCCACTGGTCTGCTCTGTGACCTTGGGCAAGTCACTTAACTTCTCTGTGCCTCAGTTACCTCATGTGTAAAATGAGCATCAAGGCAGTGAGCCCATGCAGGACATGGGCCGTATCCAACCTGATTACTTTGTATCAATCCCCAATGTGTAGTACAGTGTCTGGCATATAGCAAGCGCTTAACAAACACCATAAATAAGTAATAAATAAGCAAATATAAAGAGATGTGCACAAGTGCTATGATGGGTTGGGAAGGTTGGGGTTGAGTAGCTCAGGGTTTAGGTGACCAGAAGTGCTGAATTGGGAGAAGGGGGGAAAATAGGGTGGGGAGATGAGAGACTAACCAGGGAAAGCCTCCTGGAGGAGATATTTCTGCAGGATCCTGAAGATCATATTACTCATGATACCATTCCATTCAGCTGTCTGTGCATCCAATGTAAGGTAATGACATAGACTGTGAGCCGGTCATTGGGCAAGGATTGTCTCTATCTATTGCCGAATTGTACATTCCAAGCGCTTAGTACAGTGCTTTGCACATAGTAAGAGCTCAATAAATACTATTGAATGAATGAATCTAAAAGGAATGTGGCTTTTGTCCTCATTAACAAAATGATGTTGTATAGAAAGAGAGCAGTGTGAATTTTTTTCTTGCTTCCCGGCTCTGGGCAGACTAGCACTCTGCCCATCTTGAGCATCAGTAAAAGACATCAGGATTTGAAGAAAATGCTGATAAAGTACTTTGTTCTTATAAAGATTCTTATATTCTACTATTTCTCCTATCCCTAATATATTTTATAGACTGTCAGCTCCTTGTGGGTAGGGATCCTGTCTGTCAACTCTGTTGCATTGTACTTTCCTAAACAATTAGTATACCGCTCTGCACAGAATAAGGATGGAATAAATACCACTGAATAAATATTACTACCACCACCACCACTACTACTGGTATTTATTAAGTGCTTCCTATGTGTCAAGCACTGTACTAAGTGCTGGAGTAGATACAACTTAATCAGGGTGGATACAGTTCCTGTCCCACATGGAGCTCACCATTTATGTAGAATTTAATTAAGTAGGATTTAATCCTTATTTTACACATGAGGAAACTGAGGCACAGAGAAGTTAAGTGATTTGCCCCAGGTCAAATAGCAGACCAGTGGTGGAGCAGGGGTAAGAACCCAGGTCCTCTGACTCCCAAGCCTGTGCACTTTTCACTAGACCACACTGCTTCCCAATGTGGCCTAGAATCATTTGATTGATTTATTCTCTCTATAGACTCACATTTCTTCCTGCCTCCAGGATATCCTCACATCAGTGACCTGCTGGTGATACGGCCAAAAAGCAAATTCCCCTTCTGCCATTTAAACCTACTCCTCTCCTGATTTTACATTTCCCATCACAGAAGCTAGAAACCTTGGTGTCGTCTTTGACTCCTCTCTGTCTTTCACCACCCACGTTCAGTCTGTCTTCAAATCCTGCTGGCTTTTCTTCCACACTATTTCTTGGATCTGCCAAGATCTGCCATTTCCTCTCCATACTTGTGGCCACCACCTTGATCCAAATCCTCACAATATCTGTGTGCTTTCCCTTTTTTTCCCCATTGTGTGTGAACTATGCCAGTCTGACTCCTCAATTAGACTATAAGTTCCTCAAGGGCAGGGACTTCTTATGTACTCCCAAGAGACTGAACTCTCTTGTTTTTCAAATCCCTGACAAACTCACTTTTGAAACGGAGAGATTTTCTGCTACCAAGCCATTCCCTTTCTGAGCTTGTGAGTTAGAGACATATTTTTCGGGTTTTTTATTCAGAGCTGCTAAGATGTACCCACAGTGATTATATTAAATGTTGTATGTAACTTTGGCCATGATTCTGCAACATTTGCCTCTGCATCCGTAACTTGAATCCAGAATCTGGGTGGAATTTCTTATTGCTTTTTTTTTCCCTTCCTCAACACACTAGTGAAGACATTCTATTCTGGGGTGATGTAAGACATTTTCCTACCCATCTATTTTTCTTTCAGATTTTTGGAGTCATCTCCCTTGAAAATCAATATATTGCTAAAAACTTAATTTACTAAACAACAGTCCACGAACCTCTAACTCTACCTGGAATATCATATCCTATTGTCTCTAATCTTTAAGAATATCTGCTCAGAGACATATTAAAGTATGAATTTTATGTATAGTCTCTCTGTATTCCAAAGCCATTATCTCTAAATGTATAATAAAAGTGCATCACAAACTTTGCTTTTTCTCCAATCACATAAAAATGAAGATAAGAAAAATAATTTAATTATGATATTGACCTTATTCTATACTAGAGACCATTAGTTTAGGTTGTTTGTGATGCACAGATTCACATTAAATATCCTTCAATATAAAAATCAAGCTAAATGCTGGGAGGATATCTGTGTTGAGTGTGTGAATGTATCACTCTGAGTCACAAGAAGTAAATACACACTAAACTTTTATATACAGTGCACAGCTATAACAGGGTCACTGCCTGTCTTTCTTTACCTTGCTGCTGGTTCATTTGTAAGGAGGTACTTGTGTTATTATTTTTTCCTTTACAAAGGCAAACTTAAAGCGTCCCATTTGGCAATGGAAATTTCACAGTTAAACACTATAGCATTCTCTTGGTACCCTAAAAATCAGTTTTATTTTGCGTCTGCATTGTATGTTTTGAAAGTGAGGGTTACAGTATTTTCCATCTTTCCTACTTCTTTCCAGATTTGGTTGGCTCCATACCAAGGTGTTTCCACTGGGTAAAGCCGTCCTCCATTTGGTGTGATGCTGCCCTGGACCTTATTAGTTAATGGTGTTTATTAAGCATATACTGTGTGCAGAGCACTATACCGTAAGTGCTTATCATCCAGGAGAGCAGGGTTTAAGTTCCCATGTATCTCCACTCCACACATGCACCCCACAGATTGAATTAGCTCTGGGCCGTTGCACTTTGATGGATAGCTACTTGATCACATTTCATGCTCCAGTTGTCTCCCACCACTGTCCAGAGGTATCCATAATCTCTCTGTGGTATTTATTGAATGCTTGACCTTGAAAAAGGTAGTATTGTCAGGAACCTAGTGGCCAACTTTGCCACTCTACTGTCTTGGTTGCTAGGGAAAGTCCATTCTGAGAAGCGCAGTGGCCGAATGGAAAGGACGCCGGCCCAAGAGTCAAAGGACCCGGGTTCTAATGTCGTCTCCACCACGTACCAACTGTGTGACCTTGGGCAAGTCACCCAACTTCTCTGCGCTTCATACCCCTCCTCAGCAGAATGAGGATTCAGTATCTGTTTTCCCTCCTATTTAGACTGTGAGCCCCATGTGGGACCTGATTAGAGAAGCAGTGTGGCTTAGTGGAAAGAGCACGGGCTTGGGAGTCAGAGGTCATGGGTTCTAATACCAGCTCTGCTACTTAGCAGCAGTGTGACTTTGGGTAAGTCTCTTTATATCTCTCTGCCTCAGTTACCTCATCTGTAAAATGGGGATTAAAACTGTGAGCCCCACATGAGATAACCTCTTTACCTTGTATCTACCCCAGCACTTAGAACAGCGCTTGGCACATAATAAGCACTTAACAAATACCATCGTTCTTATTATTATTCTCTAACAGCTCCTAGTACAATACTTAGCACATATTAAGCACTTAATAAGTACCACAATTATTATTACTCTGAGAAGGAGTTTAGCAACCTAGTGGGTGAAGCCCAGTCTCTCCTCAGCTTTCAGTTCTCTAGTGGGAGATGTTTTTTTCCTGTGGTCTGTCTGGGCTAGAAGAGTTCTTGTATCTGATCCAGTCACCTCCATTTGGGGTTGTTTATCCTCATGGTAGAATCAGAAGTCAACGCTAAAGGATAGTCGACCAGCCAAAGGCTGAGAATCACTGCAAAAGTTGCTCAAATTCTACTCCCAGAAAGGAACCAGGAAATCAGGAGCATTCTCCACCCATCCTCCTAGATGGCATGTCACTATGGCAACAGCAAATGCTCCCATTTGCCCCGATATTGCTTCTGAAAGCAATGCCTACTGTGTGACCTTAGGCAAATCACTTAACTTCTCTGTGCCTGTTTCCTCCACTGTAAAATGGGGATTCATTAGTTGGACTGTGCACTCCATGTGGGACAGGGATTGTGTCTAATTATCCTGTGTCTAGACCAGCAGTCAGAATAGTAAGCGCTTAAATACCATTTAAAAAAAAAGTTCCAGTGCTGCTCCTTCAGTCCACTGGGTTTTATAAAGGAAGCATCTGAGGGGAGAAAGGACAACACTTTGATTATTATACTTGTGGCATTTAAGTGTTTACTATGTGCCAAGCACTGTACTAAGCACTGGGATTCAAGCTAATCAGATCAGAAACAGTTCCTGTCTCACGGACACTCATAGAGTCAGATCTAAATCTAAAAATGCAGTCCAAAGAAAAGTCTTCCAAGCTATTATTAATCATGGCAGCTTCTCTGGAGATGGCTGGATCAGGCTGTATTATTTTTGGATGTTACAGAGTTGATTGCTGGATGTTACTCCAAAGAGTGTAAGGACCCAGACATATTCATTGTGGACTCTACCTATTGTGATAGAATGGCACAATGCCATTCTTGACGTCCATGCCAAGATGCTTTTATAAAACCATTAAGAAAGCTGTACTAATGAGATATTTAGAGGAACATAATCCCTGGAGGTTTGCATATCAGGGAAGCGGTGATGCCACAGGTAGGGGTTGTATGTGAATTTACAGAGATAAGTCTTCAGGAAAGCCAGAGCAGGAAAATCTGTTCTGTCATCCCACAAAAAAAGAGAAATCAAAGGAGCTTCCAGCAAAAAATAGCATTTTATTTTTGTAGTGTAGGGGTCCTCTACTGGCTTACTGGAGCTCTGCTCCCAAAGGTTCAATAAAGTGACATTGTCTCATATGATAACCATAAAATAGAAGTAGTACAATCTTGAAATATAAAGGGTTTCTTTGATTTCACTAGTAGACAATGTGCCACGACTTTGAGGTTTTATACGTAACTCTGCCAGGCTGTAAACTCCTTGAGGTCAGGTAGCATGTCTACTAATTCTATTGACTTTCTCAAGTGCTCAGTACATTGTCCTGGACGCAGTAGGTGCTCAATAAATACCTTTGATTTATTGAAAGCCAGTGAAGTGGCATGACAAAGGCACCACTGTCATCCATACAAGATAGAAATAAATGCCTAAAATGAAGGGAAATGTGTAGAGTTGAATGGTACGTTAAACCTGAATGAAAAAGCCTTATGCATGTTGGTTTGGTTATGGCACCTCCTGTAATCAGTGGTATTTATTTAGTGCTTACTATGTGCAGGGCACTATACTAATTGCTTGGGAGAATACAATGCAGCAGAATTAGCAGACATTTTCCCTGCCCATAGTGAGTTTACAATCTAGGGTTACAGCTACAGTCCTGTAATGAGGATGTTAACACTGATAAACATACAAAAATGGAATTGGATTGTTTAATTTTTGGCAGTACACATCCCACTCCAAGTCAGTACCAGATTTCAGTTCACTTGTAAGATTAATTCCCCTGAAAGATCTCTGGGGCAGTGTGTAGTGCTTGCTAACCTGGAAGAAGACTTAAATCCTCAAGACTATTTTGAAAAGCTTGGCAACACTGCCGTAGCAATAAGCTATGCTATAGAGAGGCATGATTAAGGTGACTCGAGATAATTATTCAACAAAGACAAGGAGCATAGGAAATCAGCCTAGCTAGAGGTCTTCCCTGACTAAACCCTCCTTTCCTCTTCTCCCACTCCCTTCTGCATTGCCCTGACTTCCTCCCATTATTCATCTCCCCTCCCAGCCCCACAGCACTTATGTACATATCTGAAATTTATTTATAGTAATGTCTGTCTCCCCCTCTAGACCCTAAGCTCATTGTGGGCAGAGAATGTGTTTGTTGGTATATTGTACTCTCCCAAGTGCTTAGTACAGTGCTCTGCACGTGGTAAGTGCTCAATAAATTTGATTGAATGAATACAGATGCCCCCAGATCAGAAGACCTAGCAGAAGGCCAGACCCAAACTTGGGCTGGCTCACAATGTCCACTTTTAGAGGGGACTATAAAATCCCATTAGCAGTAAGACCCCCTGATTCTTCCCTTAGCCTACCCTATTTCCATCTCTATCTTTTCTTCTCTTCTCTCTGTTTCAGAAGCAGCTGCTGCTATAGCACAGGGCCTTTCAGGGACCTAGGACTAATCCTCAAAAACCTCCAGCAGCTACCGTCTCAGATAAAGCAAAAATTCCAGACTGTCGGCTTCAGACTCTCTATCAGCTATCCTACTGATCTACTCTCTTCTTCCCCAGATCCCATTCTACAGTCCTCACCTACCTTGCTCATGACTCCTGACTCTAACCCATTGCCTTTCCTCTGGATGCTCCCTGCATCAAGCACACACACACAAAAATCCTCTTCAATCATCCAATCCTTCCTAATTTCCCCACTTTTCTGATCAGGCCACCCGACTTACCACCTTAACATTCCTGACTATTTTCTTGTTTTTCATGTTCTTAATGATCTACTTTTGTTTATTTATCATTGATCTCTGCGTTTATTCAGTGGCCTAGTGGAAAGAGCATGAGCCTGAGAGTCAGAGGACCTGGGTTCAAATTTTGGCTTCACCAGGTACCTGCTGTGTGACCTTGGACAAGTCACCTAACTTCTTTGTGCCTTGGTTCCCTCATCTGCAAAATGGGGATTCAATTAATACCTGTTCTTCCTCCTGTTTAGATTGTGAACCCTTTGTGGGACCTCATGATCTTATATTTACCCCAGTGCTTAGTACAGTGCTTAGCACATAGTAAGCACTTAAAAATTACAATTATTAATGTAATTACCTATTGTACATTTGGCAATCTGTGTCCATTTTTCTTCCCCATTTCATTTTAACCCCCTCAAGAGTAATAATAATAATAATAATGATGGTATTTGTTAACGTCCTTTGACTCCCAAGCCCGTGCTCTTTCTAATAAGCCACGCCGTTCTCAGTACCTGTTCTGCAGAGAAGCAGCCTGGCTTATTGGAAAGAGCACAGGCTTGGGAGTCACAGGTGATGGGTTCTAATGCCGCCTCCACCACTTGTCTGCTGTGTGACCATGGGCAAAACACTTAATTTCTCTGTCTCATTTGTAAAATGGGAACTAAAAGTGTGAGCCCCACGAGGGACAACCTGATTATACTGTATCTACCCCAGTGCTTAGAACAGTGCTTGGCACATAGTAAGTGCTTAACAAATACCATAATTATTATTATTATTACCTAGTTCAGGACTCCTGTTACAGGCGGTGGCCAATCTAGTCAGTCAATCCAGTGCACTAAACAACTATGGTTTACAGCACTCTGCAACTAAGAGCCTGGGACAGAACAATTAAAAGTAGAAGAGACATTCCCTGCTTTTAAAGAGTCAACAGTCTAATGGGGGAGAGAGGAAGTCACCAATGCTTTTCAAATAGTGGGAACAGCGTAAAGAATCGTGCTACAACCCTTGTTAGCAGAAGCATGTCCGGTTAAATGGACAAAGACAGGTAAAGTAACATAAGTCTTGATATAGGTAAGAGCTAAAGAGAGGTGAATAAAAACATGAGTGCTAAAGCTGGCTGTTGGTTGACATGACTTGTAAGAGAGGAGAATGATCTGGAAATGTCTCCTGGAGGAGGTGGGTTTTCAGGAGGGCTTTGAAATAAAAGCTGTTGTTGATGAGGTTGATAATGATTGAGTAAACTCAATCCTCCAATTAGCTCTAGAACTGATGTCTAAATGCTGATTGGAGATGAGCTCTGAACCCGGTCTTTTTTCTTATTACCATCACTTTGCAAGCTGTGTTCATCTCTGTAGGATTGATACACTTTGTTTTTTTGGTGAAGGCATTGGCTTCTGGTGGCCTCTAGGACTCCTGTCAAGGGGGGAAAGATATTCAAGTGCCTAAATTACTGAATTATCTACTTTCACTATACTGTCACCTAGAGTTCTTCTCTGCTGAAACCTTGCCCAACAACAGACAATCCGATTTTACCTATCTCAGCCACATTAGGGAGAAGAATGATCATCACAATAGCATCCCAAACTTATGAAACACCTTCCAAACACCCACACATTTACTTTCCTTCTATTCCACATGTAGATATACACCATCTCCCACTATATAGGGGAGACACCGCACGCACACACACAGATTAATACTTTGATGTATTTAGCGTTTTCAGCTAATTATACCTTGCAGTCTCATGCTAATTCCCATTTGAAACATTTGGCACTCGTCCTCCTAATTCATTTATATTAATGAGGGGAGGATCCTCTGAGCAATAATCAGTTAAAAATCATGACTAGCTTTGTTAATAAATACCAGATTGGTGCGTGGTATTGTATTGGCTTGGCCTTAATTAGGCAGCACAGAAAGCAGTACCAAGAGGGAAATGCTCATAAATTTTTCTTATAAAGTCTAACTGCTCTTTTCCTTCTATTTGCATCTTGGAAGTAGAGAGAAAATTTGTGATTTTGAAATCCCTTAATTTCCCCACACTTAAAACATCTTATCATTAATTAAGATATAAGTTGGACATGACCGTTTCGCTGATTGAAACCGTATTTATGAAAATCTTGTGGGGGGGGTGGAATCGTGTACCATGCTGCCAATTAAGTACGGCTTGATTGAAATGATTGCTTTAAAGAACTGAAAGATTGCCTGCTGATTAATCCTTGGAAAGCAGTTAAGAGTCAAATCCTGCAGGTTCCAGCACAGCCCAGCTCTGTAGGGAAGGGAAGCTATGGCAGAGAGCTCTCAATGACAGGGTGATCTGGGGGTTTCCTGTCTACACAACAACCGGCAATGATTCAGCCGCTTCTAAGACATATCTGTCGCGAGACCCAAAGTGAAATAGGTGAGAAAATTGAAGTCCCTTCCCATGCTGTCCAAAGTAGTGGCTCCATCAGGTTGGAAGGAGGTACCATTGGAAAAGAAAGATGCTTTGCTGCTTCCTGTTTGGGGAATAAGCTAAGGATGGAGCTCTCTAGGGCTCCCCATCTGGCAACTCTTCCAAGAACTAAATTTGCTTGCAATTTCAAATAAAGCCTTATGAGGCATTTAGACTTTACTTTCGGTCTCTTGTAAGTATCCTGTTAAATAATGTATGCATGTTGAAAATGAATCATATGCTTGGATGGTGTAAGCGGGTTTAAGAAATGTCTGTGGGCAGAGCGACTGGGGAGACGACCTATTAAATAGCTCTTCCTTGATTTTTTTCAGTGTTTCTGGCATAAAGGCTCATGTTTTTTCTTAACTCTCGGGTGGGGGAATGGAGAGAAATTCTCAAGAAGGCAAGAGAGTGCTAACCCTATCAGGAAACTCGATAGTTTAAAGGTGATGTTATAATTTGGGTCTAAGGCTGCCTGGGGCAAGCATTTTTGCTCAGAGTATTTTTTTTTTTCCTTAAAAAGGCACACTCTGGGGCTTGTATCTAGGAGATTTCCATTTATTTGTACATATTAACACCTTTTGAACATTTATAAATTTTGCATTTAATTATTTCTATTAAATGTGAAAAGCAACAATCCAGAATGGGCAGTTTATGTTTCTACATTTTATTGAAATGAATTTGAGTTGATGGGTTTTCAGAATCTGTCGCATTAAATCAATAATGGATTTACTAAAGCAGCCCAATTATTTGGAGGAAGGAGGAGGCCTGCAAAAGCATATAAAAGTGGAGTGAGGTTGTTTCAAGCCAAAAAAAAGTTTATTAGCGTGTCATGAACTTGTGCAAATAAGTACCAATTAGGTAGCTAGTATTTAAAAACTATAAATATATTTTCCAATCCCTCCTATCTCTGGAGCCATAGTTTGCAAAAAACATCTGTTCTCCACACAAATTGTGTGTGAGTGTGTGTGTGTGTTTGTATGTGCGCACATGCGCATTTGGAAGAAAAAAATTGATTTATGCTCTTCTGGGTTATGGTAGGTCCTTTCACAGTGCCCAAATATTTATTTGCCTGGGCTATCATATCTTCTTCAATTCAGTGATGCTGCCAGACAGAGCCTGGAACAGCATTATTCTATCTAATTTGGGTCCTTTAGAGACTAGAAGCAGTAGTATTTGCCAAAAATATTCCAAAAGGTAAAATACCGGTGTTTCAAGCTTTTATTTTTTAATTATTATTTTTTCATTCTCATAGTCAATGAGGCTGTCTGAAAAGGGACAGACGATACAAAGCCAAGATGAGGAAGAGAAGAGGCACCTTTAAATTTAAGCTTCCCAATAACAAAATGAAGAGAAAGCATGTCACAACTTTTGTGAGGGAAGGGATTGAAAAGTCTCAAACACAAATGAGTTCACTGGGTGCATTCTGAGCTTGAGGACAGTAGCGTTCATGTGTCAGGTTATTTAACAGAATATTCAGTACCCATGTGGAGGGGGATGTTCATTTCACATGGGACCACATCAGAAGCAGCAGTGTATTTCACTCTTAGCCCCTTCTATGATGATCACATTTGAATATACATTGTCTGAGCTGAGCATTACCTCTGACACACTGAGTTAATGCACGGCCTAAGATGGGCACAAACCACAAAGCTACCTTTAACTAGCACAGAACAGCAAGTAGAAATTGATTAAAACACGCATTCTCTTAATATAACGGCTGGTCTCTGTATAGAAATTAATTAATGCTAATAGTACACAATCAAACCTGCTTTTAGAAATCTTCTCAGAACATTAACTAAAATGTTCATCTTTTTAATGCATCCGACGGAGCCACTGAGACCAGCAGCTTTGCTTGCTCCATGCAAATGTGGAGGGGACTCACAGCCTGAATGTGCAAGTGGTTCGCCGAGAACTGGCTCCACTCAGCCTTTGCCTTTGGATTTCTTGTTAACCTGATCCTGGTCCCAGTGCCATGTGTGAGGTTGTACTATTAGCTGCTACAGATTGAGGTGGCGGCTCAGGGAATCAAGGCCAATAATGCATGCAGATTGAGCCATGGAGTCCAGAAGGAGATAACTGAGAGAAAAAGAGGGAAGTGCATTTAAAGAGGCAGGTTCTGGAGGTGGAGTTCACGTTTGTAAGAAATGGGTAATTCACGGGATGATCCATGACATAGAACTGGGTTTTCCCATTCATCATAATGCCCGGCTTCTTCCTCAACTCCCAAATTAACTAAACGGAAGGGCAGGAATTTATCTCCCACCACAATTGTCTTGACAATTGTCTTGTCATGTCTCATGCCTTCGAGTTGTCTCCGACCCGTAGCGACACCATGGACACATCTCTCCCGGGACGCCCCACATTCATCTGCAATTGTTCTGGTAGTGTATCTTCAGAGTTTTCTTGGTAAAAATGTGGAAGGGGTTTACTGTTGCCTCCTTCTGTAAAGTAAACTTGATTCTTCATCCTCGACTCTCTCCCAAGCTGGTGTTCTCCAGCACAGGTGAGCTTTGGCTCGTGGCAGATTGCCTTCCACTCGCCAGCCACTGCCTAAGCTGGGAATGGAGTGAATATGCCTCTGCTTAACTCTCCCTCTTGTAGTCGAGACTGGTAGAGTATTGGAATCTCTCCAGGTGTGACCCTAAGATGGGGACCCCATATATTAGAACAGCCTAAATAAGAGTACTGGACAGTAGGTGGCCAGTCATAGCCAATAAGGTTTGTATCTCATGATCATAAATGAGACTCCCCTAGGTGGTATATCCAAGTATCAAATCAATCAATCAATGGTATTTATTAATCTATTATCTTTTTCAGAACTCTTGGGAATATACAATACAATACGATTCCTGCCACAAGGACTTTATAGTTTACAAGGCAGGGAATTGACTGGGGCTTCAGGAGGACTTTTGTCTTTATTTGCACTGAATTAATACCATGCATCTGTATAGTCATTAATTAGCATCTTCTTTTCCCCAAATATTTACTGAAATCACAGTGTCATAGTTCCTGAAAATCAGATGGGTGGTGGCACTGGTGAAGTGAGGACACGGCAGGTAGAATGGATTGTCTCCTGTACTCTTCCTCCCAGCCTTGAAGATTTGCCTTAGTACTGAAGCCTTTCTAGGTAAATGTAGTGACATGGAATCTGAAGAAAGAAGGAGTGACAGGAAACTTTGGGGCCATCGGTGAAAAATGATATCAGCCATTTAAACTCCTTGACCTTGTAAGAGAGATTCCATTTGAGAAAAATGGAATATCTCTGAGGCAATCAGTCAGTGGCATTTGGAGACTCAGCATGGCCTAGTGGATAGAGAATGGGCCTGGGAGTCAGAGAACCTGGGTTCTAATCCTGAATCCATCAGTTGCTTGCTGTGTGACTCTAGGCAAGACACTTATCTTCCCGGTGCCTCAGTTTCTTCAACTGTAAAATGGGGATTAAATCCTATTCCCTCATACTTAATAGTAATAATAATCATGGTATTTAAGTGCTTACTATGTGATAGGCACTGTACTTAGTGCTGGGGTGAATACAAGCAAATTGGGTTGGACACAGTTCCTACCCCACATGGGGCTCACAATCTTAATCTCCATTTGACAGATGAGGGGACTGAGGCACCGAGAAGTGGTGACTTGCCCAAAGTCACAGCAGACAAATGGTGGAACGGAGATTAGAACTCATGACCTTCCAACCCCCAGGCCCATGCTCTATCCACTACGCCAAGCTACTGAGCCTCAAGTGGACAAGGACCGTGTCCAACCTGATAAAAGTGCATCTCCCCCCAACGTTTAGAACAAATGTCATAAAGGAAACAAAACCAAAATTTTATTGAGGCTAATTCTATGTAGAGTACTGTATTAAGCGTTTGGGGGAGTGCAATAGAATAGAGTTGGTACGAACGCTGCCCACAAAGAGCTTACAGTCTTCAGGGCAGCAAGGCTCATGACTGTATGCTCGTTATGGACAGGGAATGTGTCTGCTAATTCTTTCATTCATTCATTTGATTGTATTTTTTGAGCACTTACTGAGTGCAAAGCCCTGTACTAAGTGCTTGCAAGAGTACAATATAACAACAAACGGACACATCCCTGCTCATGATGAACTCACATTCTAGAAGGGGAGACAGACATTAATATAGATTTTAAAAAAACTGAATTCTGTTATACCATACTCTCCCAAACACTTAATATAATGGTCTGAACATAGTAAGTGCTCAATAAATACAATTGCATGATTGAAATTCTCAAAAGTGGAGATGTGGTGGTGTCTTTTGGACAGATGGAGATGAAGATATTGGTGCAGAAAACCCAAATATACTGGCTAGGGCGTGGGTCAGAAACTAGTGGCTTGCAAGGTAGATTTGGCTCCTCTCAGAACCCAGAGTGGTTTTCGAGTATAGGTGCCCACCCACAGATTTGGAATTATTAGGGCAACCTCATTGTCCAGGTCTGGGAGAAGTTGAGAGAAATGGCTGTGGCAGCTGCAGTTGTGGTGGAGGAGGAAGAGGATGAAAACAATCCGATGCATTTTTATCTTCCCCTCTCCCTTGAATACCTTCTTCTCTCAGTCTCCTTTCTCCTTTCTTTACCTCTGTCTCTTCTCCTTTTCCTCCTACTGCATCCCCTCCACTCTCCCTTCTCCCCTTTTCCATCCCTCCTGGCAGAAACAGCTGTTGCTATGGAGCTGCTCTTTGGTTGCAGTGACATCATTACATTGCACCCCACACGATGTGACATAGTGATGTCATTTAAGACACTGGAGACCATAAATGGTATGACTATGTATACCAGCTATTTAGAGGTTTTATTTTCTTTGGCTCTTCTGCACAAAAAAAGTTGGCATCATCCGGCTAAGGAGTTCTGAGCTGTAACAACCCTTTGCTTGCTCCCAGCTACCCATATTGCCTAGATGTTTGAAATGAAATGCACGATAAAATCAGGTTGGGGAGGATATTTCCTTGATGTAGCACACTTGTTCAAATACAGTTTTTTTTTGTAGTTTCTGTCTAATTCTTCCTTTCTGGAATTGGATCTGGGGGAGGCCAGGTGTCCCTTTTAAAAGGGACTTTCAAGTCTCAATGGACTTCAGGAAAGCACCTAAAATCCAGTGGAGTAAGAGGAGCCTCCCAGAGATGCCAGCACCTTCTTTAGACTGTAAACTCACTATGGGCAGGGGATGTGTCTATACACTGTTATATTATACCCTCCCAAGTTCTTGGTACAGTACTCTGCATTCGGTAATCACTCAGTAAATATGAATGACTGACTGATTTGATCATCAGCTATCCATTGGATGAACTTCCTCTTCAATCAGGAGATGCGTACATATTTGGAACCTTATTAGAAGAGAGAGGGTACCTGCTTGTATACCCTCATCCCAATGCTTTTCAGTTCTCCAGCGCTGAATTGCAAACAAAGATAGACCATTTAACAACCTTGCCTTTCTGTTGTCTTTTTCCTTCAATTTCATTCATTCATTCAGTAGTATTTATTGAGCTCTTACTATGTGCAGAGCACTGTACTAAGCCCTTGGTACAAATGTACAAATGTACAAATGTACAAATCGGTAACAGATAGAGACAGTCCCTGCCCTTTGCCGGGCTTACAGACTAATCAGGGGAATTTCAGATGCATCAACCGTGAATTTATCTAAATTTATCTTAGAGAAATTTAAATTTAAGAATCTAAAATTTAGGAATTTAAGAATTTAAAGAAATCTAAATTTATATTAGGGAAGCAGCATGGCTCAGTGGAAAGATCCTGGGCTTGAGAGTCATAGGTCATGGGTTCGAATTCTGCTCCGCTGCTTGTCAGCTGTGTGACTGTGGCCAAGTCACTTCACTTCTCTGGGCCTCAGTGACCTCATCTGGAAAATGGGGATTAAGACTGTGAGCCTCGTGTGGGACAACCTGATTACCCTGTATCTACCCCAGCGCTTCGAACAGTGCTCTGCACATAGTAAGCGCTTAACAAATACCAACATTATTATTATTAAATCTTAACACACATCCATGTGTGTCATAAAGATCCAGAGGTAGAGAGAGAGATCAATCATATAAAGAGTGCTTATGTGAGTAGAATGTAACAGAATCTATAGGTACCTTCCCTGCCCACAATGAACTTGCAGTCGAGAGAGAAAAAGAGAAAGAGGCACAAAAAGAAGAGAGATGGAGTTTTTAAATAATCTTCAAACATTTTGATACCATTTAAAACTGCCCCTGATTCAGTAGCTGTTCTTTAGATTGGTGACTTTTGAAATTATTTCCTTTTTAGCTTATTTTTTTTCATTTGCACCACTAATCGGGCTATTAACACTTATTTCTATCTTTTAATGCATTTTTTAGCTATCTCATCACAGTTCTAAGATAATGCAGGCAAACCCTTCAATATGAAGAGTCTCTAATTTTCTCCAAATCCCTTGCTGTCATGTAGTCATTAGGCCCAAAGAAAAACACATGGTCTTGGTGATAAAGAGATTTCTTCTCCTCTCACTCTATGGGATTTTTTCCAGGCCAAACTTGCTATACCAAGTTTTATGTGTTACACTGAGTTCTCCAAAAATGCAGCGGATGTATTCTAGAAGAATCTCCCATTATAGAGAAAAAGCATTGCAGTTCTTACTCTGAAATAGCATTTCAGTGCTCACTCTTTGACATTGGGTGTAGGTTCACAACTGTTTCTTCTGACATCACTTTACTTTCGATCCAGATGGGCACTTGTTATTGGAAGAAAGTTCCCCATTCTTCAACAGCATTCTATCCAGATTATGTAAGAAAAGCACAAGTGTTGCTATGAAGTTGTCAGTGTAACACTGCCCTTTTTCCTAGTTGAAATCTTTTTTTTTTCCTGAGATCCGTTGATCTTGTGTAAAAATAAACTCCCTAGGAAAAAAAAAATCAACACTAGTGTGTTAATAAAAAAAAACCCAAGACATCAATCCTTTTACCCTTTCATCATTTATTCGTTTGTATTTTATCAGTATAATGAAACAATCTAGCCTGAGGCAGATTTTTTTTTAATTGAAGGGCTATGTTTCTTTTTTTTTCTTCAACAAAATCTAAGTTTCTTAGTAAAAGTTAAATCTTACTGAAGCTGTGAAAGTGTAACAGGCACCATCCATATTTTAGTATATTTTCATAGACCAGAATTTCAACAAATGTCTTACCTATATATTAGTAAGACAATGCTAGAGTGACTAGGTTTATCTCCCAACTCCTTTTTGGCTTTAAACTTTTACAGCAATGGCCTAGGCAAAGAACCCCCTCAAAGAAGGGGGTTACTGGTGAAGGTAAGGCACTAACCCCTAAATCTTTACATATCCAGATCAAGATAAAAAAATGGCAAGGTGTTGCTTCAGACTGAATAAAAAGGAACATTGCACACACCACCATAATCCCATGAGAGAAGCTATATCCTCCTTCTGCAATCAGAATTACTCAGGGAGGAGATATTTTACTGGATGGCACACTGCAGTTTAAAGAAAAAAGGTAAGAATTTCCTGGAGTTTGTTCTGTAGGATTACATTTGTGTTTTAGTACTTGTAATAGTGAGTTCTACCCTCTTCCTACATTGCACATCGCTTCCCCCGCCACCCACCCCTTTCGCAGGTAATGTTGGTAATCTCATTTTGAACTGAACACTTTCTCTGCCAAGTCCTTGGCTTCTGGCTGATCCTACAGTAATTGCTGCTATTTACTATTTAAGCATCTTCAGACATTTTAGGAATCTCATGTTTAGGAGTGGTAGCCCACTCTCTTCCTTTCCTCATGGGTTGGACTGCTTCCATCCTCTTCCCTTGAGATATATTATTCACTGAGCTTCCTTACCATTCCAGGCCTGGAAAGACTATTTGCAAAAAGGACTCAAATAACTGGGTTCTAGTCTTCGTTCTAATCTTCATTCTCCCAAGTGGAAGGTTGGGAAGGCAAACATATTCTTTTAATAGTTGGGCTCCTTTATGTATTTCTCCCACCAAGCTGGGATCCCAGAGGTTCCTCTTTTAAAATATTTCCAAAGTGCAAAGTGGTCCTTGCTGTTGGCCACTGAGAAGCCGCGTGGCGCAGTGGAAAGAGCATGGCCTTTGGAGTCAGGGCTCCCAGCTCTGCCACTTGTCAGCTGTGTGACTGTGGGCAAGTCACTTAACTTCTCTGTGCCTCAGTTCCCTCATCTGTAAAATGGGGATTATGACTGTGAGCCCCACGTGGGACAACCTGATTCCCCTGTGTTTACCCCAGCGCTTAGAACAGTGCTCTGCCCATAGTAAGCGCTTAACAAATACCAACATTATTATTATATTATTAGGGACATTTTCCAGTTCTAAATCTAAACAGTGAGGCTGCATTCTGAAATTTCTAGAGACACTCTGCGATCTCCAAAATAAATCACTTGTATTATTTTTTCATGGTATTTGTTAAATACTTTGTGCCAGATACTGTATTAAGCACTGAGGTAGATACAAGATAATCAGGTTGGACTCAGTCCCTGTAGTCCCACATAGGGCTCACAATTTGAATCCCCATTTTATAGAGGAGATAACTGAGGCATGGAGAAGTTAAGTGACTTGCCCAAGGTCACACAGCAGACATGTGGAAGAGCCAGGGTTAGAACCCAGATCCTTATGAGTCCCAGGCCTGTACTCTATCTACTAGGCCACACTGCTTCTCTATTGAATGCTTACTGTGGGCAGATCACTATAATAAGCACTTGGGAGAATATAACAGAGTTGGTAGACATGTTCCTTGCCCACTATGAGCCACTACTATTTGCCAGTGAAATCATAACTTTGCTAGCGGTTTATCCTTCAAGACTAAGATATTAAATTGGTACCTCCTTTATCTTCTCTGCAATCCCCTGTAGTGAGTTTCCTGGCAATCCCACCTGATAGGGCAGCAATGAATACTCCACTTGAAACGTCATATTCCTTTTGCCTTCCCTGCCCCCCGCACCCTCATCTCTTGTTCTTCCTTTCTAGTTCCTTCCAGTAGCAAGAGCTCAGTTTGGGCAGGGAATCTATGATTTGGTCTAGTAGCAAAAGTGGGCTACAATGTAAAATAATGCTTCAAAAGTTAATGGCCAAGCTGCTATTTGAGGAGAAATTTTAGTCAAAAAATACAGGCTGTCTTGGACACATGGTGATCACTGGGATATATAAACTAGAGCAGTTGGGCCTGCCCCCAGCCTTTATATCTGGACGAGGAGGAGTGGGTATGGGACTGGTAGGACATCTTGAAAGGTTCATGGAAGGAAAAGGTACAAGAAGCTTTGGAGTAGAAGACCTGTGCTTTAAAAAAAAAAAATCCTTCCCCTACTTGTCAGGCCAAGGAGCTCACCCATGCAGTCAAGGGCCATCCTGTAAAATCAAGGGAGGACCCACTTTCTCCGTTCTGAAACCTATTGATCAGAGCCATTGCCCATTTAGCTTAAGTTCGTCATTTCTCTTGAGAGAACACTTGCAAGTTTCCCAACTCTGCTCCTTTCTTTGTATGTCACTGAATCTTTTAGGTCTGGTCAATATAGAATCCTTTTATCAGCAGTCTTCTCCAGGGAGCACAGGAAGCCATATAACCTAGGTGAAAGACCACAGGCCAGAAAGTTAGAGGACCTGGTTTCTGAGCTGACTCCACCATTTGCCTGCTGTGTGACGTTAGGCAAGTGGCCTAATGTCTAGGTACTTCAGTTTCCGCAGCGCTTAGAACAGTACTTGGCCCATAGTGCTTAGCAAATGCCATCATTATTAAAATGGAGATTCAGTATCTCTTTTTTTAAGCCCCATGCTTGACAGGAACTGTGTCCACCCTGATTATTTTGTACCTAGTACATTGTTTGGCACTTAGTAAAAGCTTAAAAAATATATTATTATAATTATTATTATTCCATATGGTCTGATCCTGCTCATGTGGCATGCCATTTCTTTGGACCTGTGATGTCCTCTCCAAGGTGACCTATTGGCATTCAATTACCTCAGCTCCTCAGTCCTGCTTTTGGTTTATATTTTCTTCATTCTGGCTTCCTTGTAGAGTTAAAGTGAGCAGAACCTTTTGAACAACACATTCTTCTGTTACGACTATCGGAGGGAGTTGGAGCACCGTGTCTCCATACAGAATCAGGGCATTCAGCTCTCCAACACAAGCCAACACGTTTGCACTTTGAATTTTCCATCTTTATACATTTTAATAACCAACACATTAGCATACTGAGGCATTTTATCCCAAACCAGGTGAGAGCTAACTTTTTCCTCTTTTTTTTAATTTGCATTCATTTTAAGTCTCAAAGACATTTTAACGTTGTGAAATATGCAGTTGAGTTAAATAGACATTATTAATGGGAATATCACATAATTAAAACCAGACCTACAAGATAATTAAGTAAAATGAACATCTCCCTGCCAAATTGATTGATTGATTATGCTTACTGAAACAGTGGGTTAGGATTTACCCAGAACTCTTATGGGAAATATGACCCATTGACAAGTTCCTGGGATCAAATGATTATTATTATATTTGCTAAGTGCTTACTATGGGTCAAGCACTGTTTTAGGCACTGAGGTAGATATGAGGATAATCAGGTTGATCACAGTTCCTGTCCCACATGAGGCTCACAGTTTATTTAATCCCCATTTCACAGATGAACAAAGAAGTTAAATGACTCCCAAGGTCAGAGCAA
Organism: Ornithorhynchus anatinus; assembly: GCF_004115215.2. Classification (NCBI taxonomy): domain Eukaryota; kingdom Metazoa; phylum Chordata; class Mammalia; order Monotremata; family Ornithorhynchidae; genus Ornithorhynchus; species Ornithorhynchus anatinus. Next base: position 57,454,935 of record NC_041728.1, read on the forward strand.
GAGATGGATGCAGTATTAGAACCCAGGTCTTCTGACTCCCATTACTGTTCTCTTTGAACTAGACCATTATATGTCACAAACAATTAAAATCTGGTCAGGAAATGTGGCAGATAGTAGAACAATTAAGGTTGGCTTTACCCAGGCTTTAAGAAGACGCTCTGGGCCTTGTGATTTGAAGAGGAGGGAAGAAAGGAAACCACTATAAAGTGGAGGCCATTCTGGGGAGCTGTGCTCCAATGTGGTGTCCTAAAGGGGGTAGTCCTTTGACCCCCTTTAGTACTTCAGAACCTCAGAGTCGTAGTTGGGACTTTGAGAAGTGGTGTTGTCTAGTGGTTAGGGCACTGGCCTGGAAGTCAGAAGATCCTGGGTTCTAGTCCCAGCTCTACCACTTGTCTCCTGTGTGACCTTGGGCAAGTCACTTCACTTCTTTATGCCTCAGTTACCTCATCTGTAAAGTGGGGATTAAGACTGTGAGTTCCACATGGGACATAGACTGTGTCCAACCTAACTACCTTTTATCTACCCCAGCATTTAGAACAGTGCCTGGCATATAGCAATGGCTTAATGAATACCACAAAAAACCCCAAATCAAATAATATTAAAAAAGTCAGCGCTCAACAAATGCCACTGAATGATTGATTCTAACTAGGACCGTGGTTTGCTGTTTTCTGAGATGTGATAATAAGAGTTGAGCTTTTCTAACAGGCTCACAATTCAAAAGAAAAGAATTTACCCATCCTGCTGCCAAACCACATTTGCTGAACGATCATTCTGTTAAATTGGCTAGAAATGACATAGGAAAAAACATTGGAAGTTTTAATTGGTGTAGACAGTGAGAAGGAAGAAATCATAATGAGCATTTTATATTAAATGTCCTGCCATGCTGACCACTGTATGCTGGATTGATGATTTCCCTATTAGGACACAAAGAGATCAGCACATTGTTTGCAGTGCTTTACTTTATTATAAGATAATGACAATAATTCACTGTTTGCAGCACTTTACTTTGTGATCAGGTAACCACAAGTTTAAAGGGAAACAAAAAAGCGGTAAATTATATGTTACTAAATGTGAGAAAAACACCTCACATAGATTGGAGTATAAGAATAAAAACAACAATTTCAGATAGAACACATTTTTTTTTCTGGAGAGACATTGATCATTGCATAATTACTCCAAAGCAGAAAATCATGGCAAAATTGTTAGGTTTGGATAATATAAGAAGCCCTGTTATTGAACTGAGAACAGAAACATGTAGCCTTTTGAAAGTTCATAGGAAGACAGACTCAACCATATTGAGTTAGATGTTTCCCACACCTTAGACATCAGTGGAGGATATTTTCCTTGTCCTTAGAATGACTCAGAGAAGTCAAATTTCCTCAGGTGAGGCACGGTCAATAAAATCTCAGTAAGAGAAGAACACTCTTGCACTAAAACTTTACCATCTAGCATGATTATCCAGTTACAGTGGGGTGGAACAGTTTGGCCTAGTGAAAGAGTATGGGCCTGGGAGTCAGAAGGCTTGACTTCTAATCCCAGTGATGCCAGTCGCTTGCTTTGTGACCTTAGGCAAGTTGCTTAACTTCTCTGTGCCTCAGTTTTCTCAACTTAATGGGGATTCAGTCCTTCTCCCTACTACTTAAACTGTGAGCCCCATGTGGGTCAGGCACTGTGTCCAACTAGATAAACTTGTATATGCCCAGTGCTTAGAACAATGCGTGACACATAGTAAGCATTTAGTCAGTCTGTCATATTGACTGAATACTGACTGTGTGCAGAGCACTGTACTGTGTGCTTGGGAGAGTACAATATAATGGACATGTTCCCTGCCCACGTACCATAAAAAACAAACAAAAACACCAGCCATAATTCTCTGCCATCTACAGATAATTGTCAGTTTATATAAAGATGCTACCTTTGGATTGTTCAGGGGTTTCACCGCAGTGTCACCCTCTAGGGGATTTGGGGATGAAGTAGAAAATCTCTATGGATTAGAATTACAAACCAAACCGGAATAACTCCTCTCTGTGAGCATCTTAGAGTTATCCACTGGTCTAGACAGGAATGGATTTGACTTACTTAAAGGACTTGGTCAAATCTTTCTCTTCTGCATGAGGTGGGGCTACAGAAATATCAAATGCTTTGCCAAACATTAGTTAACACTGGTTAGCCCACCAGGGGATTTTTACTTTAGTGTGTACAGGGCTCTCCATCCCAAATTAGCTTTTACAGAAGTGGAAACCTTTCTTCCCACTAATCTTCTATACCACGCCCTCCACAGATCATGTCAGTGATTCTCTCTGGGTTCCATTGGTGTGGACCATCTTCTCCCAAATGCTTTGACTGTCATTCTCCCCAGTGCCCATTGGAACCCTGTGAACATACCCTTATTGCTCTATTCCCGCATTAAGTCGAGACTGGGTAACTCTTCCTGGGCAGAAATCAGGTCTACCAACTATGCTATATGGTACTCTCCCAAGTGCTTAGGACAATGCTCTGCACACAGTAAATAATAAATACAATGTATGATGATTAAGACAGGTAATTGAGAGTTGTCTATACAGGCGTATCCCATGATGCACCGGGGTTATGTTGCACTGGGTTACGTTCCTTGAAAATGTGGCTATATCTTGAGTTATGTTTTTCCATAGTTATACACGTTATAAATTGGGATTGGTTCCAAAATGTCTGGAAAAAATAATACAAAATACTATTTATGTTAAAACTCAATAATTATTTATTCTTTGTAAAAGTAATTCCAAGCATAGCCTAACCACGTGAAATGAGGAGACGTAATATGATTTTGAGTCTTTGTAGAAGGCTGCAGATGTAGTTGTTTTTTTTAATTCCAGATTTTGGTAGTGGTTTTTCAATGATAGTGTTCCACGAGGGGCTCACAGTCTGAGCAGGAAGGAGAACAGGCATTTCATCCCCATTTTACAAATGATGAAACAGACACAGGCAAGTCAAGTGATTTGCCCAAGGTCTCACTGCAGGCAAGTGGAAAAGCTGCCATTAGAATTTGCATTCTCCGACACCCAGACCGATGTACTTTGCACTAGGTCATGCTCCTTCAGTCAATAAATTAACTAAACAGTTGTATTTACTGAGTGTTTACTGTGTGCCGAGCACTCCACTAAGCACTTGAGAGAGTACAACAGAGTTGGTAAACACATTCCCTGCCCACAATGAGCTCACAGTCTAAAGGGGGAGACAAACATTAATATCAAATGAATAAATTATGGCTATGTACATAAGTGTTTAGGAGCTGAGGTAAGGGTATTTGAAGAGAGAAAATCAGGGCAACGAGGGTGCAGTCAGGGAAGGCCTCTTGGAGGAGATGTGCCTTCAATAAGACTTTGAAAGTGGGAAAAGTAATTGTCAGAAATGAAGAGGGAGGACATTCCAGGCCAGAGGGAGGATGTGGGTGAAAGATCGGTGGCAAGATCGAGGTAGAGTGAGTAGGTAGGCATTAGAAGAGCAAAGCATACAGGCTGGGGTGTAGTAATAGCGCAGTGAGGTGAGGCAGGAAGGAGCAAGATGTTTGAATACTTTAAAGCCAATGGTAAGGAGTTTAATGAATTGTGTTCACTGAGGGTTTACTGTGTGCAGAGCACTGTACTAAGTGCTTGGAGAGTAAAATATGGTGAGTAAAAGGGTGAGTAAAAGCTATGGAGAATAAAAGGATTGCTAGACATGTTCCCTGTCCACAATAACACCATGGCCTAGTGGATAGAGCACAGATGTGGAACACAGATTCTAGTCCCAGGTCTGCCACTTCTCTGCTGAGTGACCTTGGGCAAGTCACTTAACTCCTCTTACTGTGTGGCAAAATTGTGGTTCATAAATTTCATATATATATTTCAGCTGTGTGACTTTGGGCAAGTCATTTAATTTCTTTGTGCCTCAGTTACCTCATCTATAAAATGGGGATTAAGACTGTGAGCTCCATGTGGGACACCCTGATTACCTTGTATCTACCCCAGCGCTTAGAACAGTGCTTGGCACATAGTAAGCGCTTAACAAATACCATTATTATTATTATTGCTGAGTGGCTGTCCAGCATCCTTTCCACCTAGCAGATGTGGCTGACACTCACCACGGCCAAACTACTACTTCCTACGCCTTTTCCTGCAATTTTCCAGTGTGGATTCTCTGACTTGAGGACTGATGGAATGAGGGAGGAATCAGAATGGTGGGGATTAATCAGGGAAGGCCTCCTGGAGAAGGTGATCTTTGAGGAAGGCTTTGAAGGTGGAGTGGACTGTTCCTTTTCTGGTTGAGTGGGGAGGGATTCTCCAAGACTGTGGCTCACATATTGTGGTTCATATATATAGGGACACAGTTCATTTGTAATTCTCCCAGCTAAACTCTTTCCCATCACTTAATATAGTGCTCTGTATACAGTAAGTGCTTAAGAAATGCTATTACTACCACCAAGTACCTCATCCGTAAAATGGAGATTAAGACTGTGAGCCCCCGGTGGAAAAGGGACTGTGTCCAAACTGATTAGCTTGTATCTACCCCAGTGCTTAGTACAGTGCCTGGCACACAGTAAACACTTAAGAAATACCATAGAGAGAAGAAATTTACAGTCTACGGGGGAAACAGACGTGAAAATATATTAATGTTCCATTGAGGGTGGGATGACTAAAGGGTACAAATCCAAGTGACACAGAAGGGAGAGGGAATAGGGGAAATGAAGGTTTAGTTAGGGAGGCCTCTTGGAGGAGATGCGATTTAATCTTTTGAAGGTGGGAAGAGTGATGACCTGTAGGCTATTAAGGGAGAGGGAGTTCCACGCCAGAGCACGAGGTGGGTGAGGGCTTAGTGGTGAGATAGGTGAGGTTGAGGTACAGTGAGTATGTTGGTCTTAGAGGAGCCAAGGCCCTCTCAGGGTTGCACCTGGAGAGTTTCCAGTACTCTACCAGTGTCGGCTATGGGAGGGAGAGTCGAGCAGAGGCGTACCCATTCCATTCCTAGCTTGGCCAGTGGCTAGCAGGTGGAAAGCAATCTGCTACAAGTCAAAACTCACCCATGCTGGGCAACAGTGGCATGGGAGTCGAGGGGAGACTCAGGTTTACTGCTTGGAAGGAGGCAATGGTAAACCACTTTTGTATTTTTACCAAGAAAACTCTAAGGATACACTCCCAGAACGATTGCTGATGGATAGTGGGGTGTTCTGAGAGAGGTGCGTCCGTGGTGTCGCTACGGGTCGGAAATGACTCGATGACATAAGACAAGATGAGAGGAGCCAGGTGAGCCAGCTGGATTGTAGTGAGAGATCAAAGAAGTAAGGTAGGAGCAGAGAGGGTGCTTTAAAGCCACGGGTAAGGAGTTTCTGTTTGTGGTGGTGGTGGCTGGGCAACCACTGGAGGAGACATGGACTGACCTCCCCTCTCCATTAGGGTAGTCAGTCATTTTTATAAATATATCTGCTTTCTTTAAAATTGATGCAAATCATTATCTTAAGCCCGGAATTTCAGCCAGTGGTACAGACAGCATATTTTCTTCATCTCTTGTGGCCTTTTACAATGATATAATAGTTTGCCGAGGAGTTAAACAACACTGGCTGTATCCCTGGGTTAATATATTGCAGAGTGTCTGTAACCCAGGGTGAGGTAGCCAACTATAATAGCTATATCTCCAGATTGCATATATTGTGGGATATACCTGCATGCATCTATCTAGCTACCACATTTAATTAATGCTATTGGAACATTCAGCAGCAAAGACGTGACACTTCTTCCCCAAGAAATAAGCATTTTCAAACACCTGAAAAGCTTCCAGTTTCATGAAGATGTTTACACAACACATCATGCATTTGTTTTTTCCTCTGTCTAATCTCCTCCCAACTCATGATTTCTTTCTTCTGCTGTACCAAAACAGCAGCAGGGAAACGGTGGCGGAGCAGGTTCTAATACCGACTCCTCCACTTGTCTGCTGTGTGACCCTGGGCAAGTCACTTCTCTGTGCCTCAGTTACCTCATCTGTAAAATGGGGTTTAAGACTGTGAGACCCATGTGGGACAGGGATTGTGTCCAACCTGATTAGCTTGTGTCAACCCCAGCACTTAGAACAGTGTTTGACACATAGTAAGTGCTTAACAAATAGCATGGGCTAGGGAGTCAGAGTCATGGGTTCTAATCCTGGCTCTGCCACTAATCAACTATGTGACTTTGGGCAAGTCCCTTAACTTCTCTGTGCCTCAGTTTCCTCATCCGTAAAATGGGGATTAAGATTGTGAGCTCCATGTGGGACCACCTGATTACCTTCTATCTACCCCAGTGCTTAGAACAGTGCTTGGCACACAGAAAGCACTTAACAAATACCATCATTATTATTATTATTGAATGGCTGTCCGGCATCCTTTCCATCCAGCAGATGTGGCTGACACTCAGCATGGCCAAACTACTATTTCCTATGCCTTTTCCTGCAAGTTTCCAGTGTGGATTCTCTGACGTGAGGACTGATGGAATGAGGGAGAAATCAGAATGGTGGGGATTAATCAGGGAAGACCTCCCGGAAAAGTGATCTTTTAGGAAGGCTTTGAAGGTGGAGCAGACTGTTCCTTTTCTGGTTGAGTGGGGAGGGATTTTCCAAGCAGGGGGAAAGCCTGAGCTATAGAATGGAGGTGGGTGAGCTGAGAGCAAAGTTCAGGTTAGTCTGAGAGCAGCAAAGAATGCAAGCTGATGTGTTGAAGGGGAAGGAACTGATAAGAGATAGAAGTGGAAATCTTTGAATGGTAAAGAATTTTTGTCTAATGTGAACAGAATGGGCAACCACTGGATGTTTTAGGGGAGAGTGATGCTTTATGAACACCATTTTAAGAAGATGATCCATGGGTACTTCTGTCATCATGGTCCCTTCTTTTCTCTCTGTCCCTCACTCTGTGCTGAGTCCCTCTGTATTTTAATTCCAACCTCCATAGCTTCTGTCTCATCCGACTCACACAGGCCCCACTGAGACATCAATAATATGCTTGGGCCTTTTGCTGTTGTACGACCTACCCTAAGAAGGTGTTCTTTGATAATGGTAGCATGCATTCTGTGACCTGCCCACCCAAGCGGATGGCTAGTTATATAACTGATGCTGATGTGAAGATGCTTCTACTGTATGATGAAACTCCATACAGCCCTAGTTGTTGTGATCGAATCTCCTCGGGGTAAAGTGTTCTGATCTTTAGTCTCAGGAAGATCTGTCCCATGCCAGACAGTTGAATAAAGAGGTATTTGTACTGGTTTATCCCAAGAAGGAGCAAAATTGTCCTCCCGTAATTTTATTTTGAGAAAGAAAAGAATGTTATTTCAATTTCCTTTCTCTCTTTTATATGGTATTCGTGAAGCATTTACTATGTGCCTGGCACTGTACTAAGGTAATCTTGTTGATAATCTCATCCCACATGGGACTCACAGTCTTAAGCCACATTTTATGGGTGAGGTAACTGAGGCACAGAGAAGTTAAGTTTCTTGCCCAAGGTCACATAGCTGGTAAGTGGTGGAACTGGGATTGGAATTCAGGTCCTCTCTGATTCCCAGGTTCATGCTCTTTCCACTAGGCCACAATACTTCTCCTTTTCCTCCTATATAAGGAACCACGCTATCTCTGTGGGCAGGCAATATGTCTACCGTTGTTTGGTACTCTCCCAAGCGATTATTACAGTGCTCTGCAAACAGTAAGCTTCAGTAAATACAACTGAATGACTGCCAATTTCCTCAGATATGCCTTTTATGTATTATATGTTAAAAGCAAACTAAGAGAGGAAAATCAGGCCTTCCCTTCTTAAAGCAACTTATTTTTCCAGCTATGATCAAGGGTCTCTTCTGGCTCACTAGGAAGGGGACATATATACTATCAATGAAGAATTTATTTATTATAGAAAATAAATTGGTTAACTTTTTCTGGACTAGAAAGATGTGCTACTTGGCAGGCAAGAACTTCCCATCACCACCCTGAAAATAATCACATTATCTTCCAAAAGGGAAAGTAAAGACACTGGGGTATATTAAGAAAAACATCAATTACTGTTTACTGTAGCATCTATATTATTGATGGCCTCAGTCAAAATCAACCAAGACAACATATTTCCTCAGATTTGAAGAAATAAAAATCTGTCTTGAGTCCAAATCCACCTGTCCTAAGGAAACTTTCTTTTAAATAGTTTTAACATTGGTGCTGGGCTGATTTTAACAAAAAAAACAAGGAAAGACTCAAATGTCCATGGTCAAGTCTTAAGATCCTATGAGAAATTCCATATCAAAATAAGTAATGTGGAGCCAATTGCTGCCGAATCTGCTCGGCTTTATAGAATGAAATGTTCTACCCGCTGGAGGAATTGAGATCTAAGTAGTAGCCTAACTGTAACCTCCTCATAAATTCAACATGCTGGCTTCAGAAAAAAAAAAAGAAAAGAAAAGTAATTCTGGTACCACTCATATTCCAAGTTATCCTAGTTGATTCATGGAGTTGAACTGTTATTAGCTTCAGGACAAATTGTTCATGTGCCCTTACTGAAGCCAAGCTATTGTAATAGAGGTGACCAGCCTACAAAAGGAAAGAGAAAAAAATAAAAAGATTTAGAAGCAATGAAAAAGCCCAGCTTTTCAAAATCTGTTTAAGACAATATGAAAAACTGCTCACGTACATATAAATAGGTGAAAATTCTCTTTCAGCTTTATTTACCTGAGAATGAATTTCAGTTTGAAGAGGCCTTTATGTCGTTTCAGGCAAAGCACCTAAGATATAAGCAATTTTCAACAAGAGTACTACACATTTGTCTTTATAACAATTTGTATGTAACAGCTTTTATGCAAATGACACTAAAGTGGCACCTTTTTTTCTAAATTGGACATTTTTATGGTTATAATTTTCTTCTGTAATAACAGCAAAAAATGGTTGTCCCACTGGAGTTGAACATTTCATCTCTAGCACTGTTTTGTGAAGTTGGAATGACAAGTTTCTTTCAATTACACATGGAATGACAAAAAAAAGTACTTTTTTTTGTCATCCTCATCTGAGTTAGCAGAGGCAGTTAAACTTACAGGGGACAGTCCCCGGACACCCACCTTTTTTGCAATTGGAATTGGTCTCATAAAGTGGTAATAAACCTTAAAAGGCACTGAAACAGTGCTTGCTTCCCTGCTTCCTCGGAGAAGCATAAATTACTTTGTTAGTTTTAAATCTTGTCCTTTAAAATTCACGTACACTCTTTCTCAGATCAGACTGTGGCATCTCTAGACAGTGGCATTTAATTGATGCCAATGCAATAAAATGTATGCTTGCTTTTTCATGCAAGCATCTCAAGGCAATCCAGGTTTGCTTGCTTAAACAACTGAAAATTTCTGCAAAGACAACCAGAGGAAGAATGCGCCTTAACCAATATTTTATTTTCCCAGGCTAGAAGTGAGCAAATGGGCACCCAAGGGTTTGAGGTAGAAAACTTTCAGAGCACTAATTGAAAAAGTGAGTGGCCTTCAATTGAAGTGATTGGTCTTCAATTGAAGGGATTGGTACTAAGAAGCTAATCAATCAGTGTTATTTATTGAGCACTTACTGCATTCAAAGCACTGTACTAAGAGCTTAGGAAAAGACAACACAGTAGAATTAACAGACATGATCCCTGGCCACAAGGAAGCTTGAACTCTAGACTGAAAGCTCATTGTGGGCAGGGAATGTTTCTACCAACTCTTTTATAGTGTGCCCTTCCAAGCACTTAGTACAGTAAGTGCTCAATAAATATGACTGATTGATAAATCAGTCATAATAGACCAACATTCCAAATGTTATTTGTAGACTAGATGTAACACAATCAGATATTTCTTTCCATATATACTTAAAGCATTATAGTTAAGTGATTTTGAATGTGGGTCCAAAATAGCGTTCAAGGGCTTCTAAAAAAAGTTGTGAGTTACATGGAAGTAAATAGTGGGACTGTGATCATGTTCGCCCCTCTGGATGGGAGAATTCACAAAAGCCTTCCCACCCTCGCTTTCTAGTGTATCAACTCTTGGAGCTTTAACAGTCTCTTGCTGCACTTTGTCTAACTCCTGTAAAGAGTCTCTGGACTCACAGCACATTCCCTTTCGCTCCCTCCCTCCCCCAAGCCCCCTTTCTTATTGCAGTACAGGGATTTGGTCTACAGCACTGTTCTTGGACTTCAGTTCAACAACTCACATACTGGGCTGCAGGTCTATGCAGATGCTTCTCAGAAAAAATTCTGTCTGAATCAATTGTGACTGAACCAAGGATCTATTTTTAGAACTTCAAAAGTATATCTCAAGAGCATCTCTTCTTTCCCTATAACTTTTTTTTATTAGTTGCTATGAATTATGCTATGTAGTGATAGTTCTTTCTAGCCACACTGACCCGCAGGATTCAGACTCGAGGAGAGCAGTAGGAGAGGTAAGCCCTTTTTTCTCTCTATTAGACTAGATGGTTTTTCTGGGCTTTTTCTTCAGTGAGAGACCTCCAAGCCAAAAAAAGGTATTAGGTGATAAAAAAAAAATAGTTAAATGTTAAAGCATGTGTAGACCATTGGTATGCTATTCTTTCCCATTCAAAATGTTTCAATATACAAGCTGTACTTTTATACCTATTATTTATAATCATCATTAGTAATAGTAATGATGATAATAATAATAGTGACAATAAAGTACTGGGGTAGGTACCAGAAATCCAGATCAGACACACTCCCTGTCCTATCCAGGACTCACAGTGTAAGGAGGAGGAAGACCAGGCATTTCATCTCATTTTACAGGAAACTGAGGTACAAAGAGGTGAAGTGATTTGACCAAGATCACATAGCAAGTGAGTGGCAGAGTTAGGATTAGAACCCAGGTCTTCTATATCCCACCCTCGTGGTCTTGCCATTATGCTACATATTGGTCTCCAGTAATTCATACAGATAAAAAAGAGGCATAACCAGGTCTGCTGTTACCCAGAAATTTTCTGTTTCATGGCTAAAGACCACTTCCAAGGAAGTCCCCAATGACTGGTTCAGCAGAGATAAGTGTCACACTCAGTAACGGTGTACAAAGCAAATGAGAACATCAGGAAGTTACAGGATGCTGAAAAATAAGTCTTCAACCTATCACAGAACTAAGCAAGACTGGACTACTGGATGGACAACTCACATGTAGGTGCTGATCTCCCTTCCTCCTGTCTCTCCCCACTCCAGTCTATTCTTCATTCCGCTTCCCAGCTCATCTTCCTGCAGAAAGACTCTGGTCATGTCACTCCCCTTCTTAAAAACCTCCAGTGATTGCCTATCAACCTCCACACAAAACAAAAACTTCCCACTCTGGGCTTCAAGGCTCTCCATCACCTTGCCCCCTCCTACCTCTCCTCCCTTCTCTCTTTCTACTGCCCACCCCATAGGCTCTGCTCCTCTGCCGCCCACCTCCTCACCGTCCCCCGTTCTCACCTATCCCGCTGTCAACCCTTGGGCCACGTCCTCCCGCGGTCCTGGAATGCCCTCCCTCCTCACCTCCGCCAAACTCTCTTCCCCTCTTCAAAGCCCTACTGAGAGCTCACCGCCTCCAAGAGGCCTTCCCACACTGAGCTTCCCCTTTTCCCTCTGCTCCCTCTCTGCCCCCCCTTCACCTCTCCTCAGCTAAGCCCCCTTTCCCCCCTTCCCTCTGCTCCTCCTCCCCTCCCCTCAGCACTGTGCTCGTGCGCTCATTTGTATATATTTTTATTACCCTATTTGTTTTGTTAATGAGATGTACATCCCCTTGATTCTATTTATTGCTATTGTTTTGTGTCTGTCTGTCTCCCCCGATTAGTCTGTAAGCCCGTCAATGGGCAGGGATTGTCTCTATCTGTTGCTGAATTGTACATTCCAAGTGCTTAGTACAGTGCTCTGCACATAGTAAGTGCTCAATAAATACTATTGAATGAATACACCTTTTTTGGAAAGATCCTCCCTTTCCTACCAATCTGTCGGTGGTTATCATCGAGCACTTACTGTATGCACAGCACTGTACTAAACACCTGGGAGAGTACACTTCAACAGAGTTAGTAGACACATTTCCCTCCCACAAGGAACTCTCAGCCTAGAGGAGGACACAGACATTGTTTCAGGGACTGAACTAGCATCATCATCTCTGCCCTTGTGTGGACCTCTGGTATGTCATTCTTTCCCATTCAAAATGTTTCCGTATACAAGCTGTACTTTTATACCTATTATTACCTTCAAAAAGAAAGGTGAAAATCTAATTGCAGCAATTATTGAGGTATTTCATGATTCTCCATTACCCGCAAGATAGTCATCAGACCACCTACTGGACTAACTACTATAAAATATTGTTGACTGATTATCCCTTGAATCACTGTACGGATTCAGGCCAGACCATGGAACAACAGAAGTGATATTTTCTGCGTGTTAGATACAGAAGTAGAGGAGGGAGCACCAGGGTGCCTACACAGTTTTCATAGACTTCATTGTTGCATTTGATACCCTCAGTAGATTTTGGCTCTCCCAGCCCCACAGCACTTATGAAGAATCTGTAGTTTATTTATGTTAATGTCTGTCTTCCCCTCTAGACTGTAAGCTCATTGTGGGCAGGGGATGTGTCTGTTTATTGTTGTAGTAATAATAATAATTCTGACATTTAAGTGCTTATTTTGTGCCAAGCACTATACTAAGTACTGGGATGGATCCACACAAATTGGGTTGGACCCAGTCCCTGTCCCTCGTGGGGCTCACAGTCTCAGTCCCCACTTTACAGATGAGGAAACTGAGGCCCAGAGAAGTAAAGTGACTTGCCCAAGATCACACAGCAGAAAAGTGGTGGAGCCGGGATGAGAACCCACAATCTTTTGACTCCCAGGCCTGCTCTCTAATACGCCATGCTGCTTCCCATATAGTTTGCTATTTGACTTGCTGACTTGAAGCAGTGTGGCTCAGAGGAAAGAGCGTGGGCTTGGGAGTCAGAGGTCATGGGTTCTAATCCCGGCTCCGCCGCCAGTCAGCTGTGTGACCTTGGGCAAGTCACTTAACTTCTCGGTGCCTCAGTTTCCTCATCTGTCAAATGGGGATTAAAAAAAACTGTGAGCCCCACATGGGACAACCTGATCACCTTACATCCCCCAGCGCTTAGAGCAGTGCTTTGCACATAGTAAGCACTTAACAAATACCACAATTTATTGGGGAAGCAGCTTGGCTCAGTGGAAAGAGCCTGGGCTTCAGAGTCAGAGGTCATGGGTTCGACTCCTGGCTCTGCCACTTGTCAGCTGTGTGACTGTGGGCAAGTCACTTAACTTCTCTGTGCCTCAGTTCCCTCATCTGTAAAATGGGGATTAACTGTGAGCCTTACGTGGGACAACCTTATTACCCTGTATCTACCCCAGCGCTTAGAACAGTGCTCGTCACATAGTAAGCGCTTAAAAAATACCAACATTATTATTATATACCTCTTTTACCAATTTAGCAAAATCTAATGCAGCAGAATTGCAAAAACAGTGAAATATTGTATTCTCTCAAGTGCTTAGTACTCTCTGTACACAGTAAGTGCTCAAAAAATATGACAATGAAATAACTAAGCCAGTTTGGCTGCCCTGAAGATTTCATCGCAATTCTGACAGCATGCCTGTTCAGGTCAGAATGACCACCGATCAGGGGTTGTATTTGCAATCAGACAATTACTAACATCAGGTGCCCCCATATCTGCTCAGTGACATAGACCATTAGCTCATTCTGGTCAGGGAATGTGTCTGTTTATTGTTGTATTGTACTCTCCCAAGCTCTTAGTACAGTGCTCTGCACACAGTGAGCGCTCAACAAATATGATTGAACGATCATGCTAGGCCACCCCCTGAAACAAATGCACTTGGCTACCATCATGAGTGTTCATGCCTCTGCCCTGGACAAACTGCGATGGAGATAAAAACACTTCTATGAGGATTTAGACCAATTCATGGGATATGTATAGCTGTTGGATGACTTCATTGTAATGAACAATTTCAATGCCAGAGTTGGAAGTGATGCCCATACACAGAGAAAAGTCATTAGGCCATATGGGATTGGCAGCTCAAGAGCAGTGTCCTCCTTTGGCCGAGTGAACACCTACCTCGCAATTACAAACTTCATATTTCACCAGCCAAATAGTTGTGTTTTTTTTAATGGTAGTTTTTAAGTGCGTACTATGTGCCAGGCACTGTACTAATCACCAATCGCTGGGGTAGATACAAGCTAATCAGTTTGGACACAGTCCGTGTCCCATGTGGGGATCACAGCCTTAATCCCTATTTTACTGATGAGGTGACTGAGGCACAGAGAAGTTAAGTGACTTGCCCAAGTCACACAACAGAGAAGGGATTAGAACCCAGGCCCTTCTGACTCACGAGCCTGTGCCGTTTCCACTAGACTATGCTGCTTCTCAATAGAAGAATACAATAGAAAAAGCTCTTGGTTGCACCCTCCATTTAAAGAGATATCTTACCAGAGCGTGTCAGAGCGATCTCAGAGATGTTTAGATCGACGCAGCTGTGTTTTGAGGGCAATATGTTGGGTGGATCTTCTCCTCACATGCTGCAAACTCAGACTTCCCTTCGAACCTCTGCACCGTAAACTGACTCCCCAAACTCCTGAACCCTGTTGGGGTTCGGGTATATAGTCTCCTAGAATCAAAGCCATGCTCACCTTAAGACATCTACATTAAGAGAACAGCAAGAAACTCAAGCATCTGCTGAATGGAGAGCTGAAATTAGGAAATAAAGCAGGGAGAGCAGAGGAAATGTTTTAAGGATGTGGTATAAGTACCTTGTATCGTCCCAGAAGCTTTAAAGAGATCCTCTAGACTGTAAGCTCGTTGTGTGTACCCACTCTGTTGGACTGTAGAGAAGCAGCATGGCTCAGTGGAAAGAGCATGGGCTTGGGAGTCAGGGGTCATGGGTTCAAATCCCAGCTCTGCCACTTGTCAGCTGTGTGACTGTGGGCAAGTCACTTGTCTGTGCCTCAGTTACCTCATCTGTAAAATGGGGATTAAGACTGTGAGCCTCACGTGGGACAACCTGATTACCCTGTATCTACACATAGTAAGTGCTTAACAAATACCAATGTTATTATTATCATTAATCTCCCAGGGGCTTAATACAGTGTTGTGCACACATGTAGTGCTCAATAGGTATTACTGGTGAGGATCATCATCATCTGTAAAAAGACTTTTGTAAAATGAGGATTGAATACTACCTGAATTCTGTACTCCCTTCCTGAGCCTCACATAGGGAAGACATTGGGTCTGATCTGATTATCTTATATCTACCCCATCACTTGGCACAGTGCTTGGCACATAAGAAGGCTTTAACAAATATCCATTTAGTAGTAGTAATGATAGTAGGTCCTTAGCAGAAAAATAGGTGAGAAAAGGAATATTAGAATCAGAAAGCAAATCAAATCGAAGTAGAGCAATGGATATTTTAGTATGTTAGAACAATGGGCTATTTTATAATTTTAGGCATTTAGGGAAATCAAGAAAAGTAAAAGATCATCTTCAATTAAACCATCAATGAAATTTCAAGAAACTTTATATTCTTTAGTTACAAATTTCCAGGGAAGGCAGTTCCACCATTTTCCTCTCAGTAAATCACTCTCAGAAAGTTTTATTTTTCATATATCTCATGCTTCAATTTCAGCCTCTTCTCTCTAGTCCTGCCCTCTGTGAAAACCAAAAGGTTTTCCCCATTATTAATTAATAGCCCTTTATACACTTGACGTTTTTTATGAATTTGTTCCTCAGCCTTCTCTTCTGCAGGTTTTCTCAAAGAGAGCTATTTTCCCAATTTTTCATCAGTTGCATTAACAAGTATCTCTGGAACTAATTACGTTCCACTAAGGTATGAAATCTATCCATCTATAGATATAGGAACATAAGACCATCTGCAATTCCAGACCAAGGACCCATCAAGCCTCTGACAGAGGTAAAGAATGATGCTTGAAGGGACCATGTAATGGTTGCCTTCTTTGAAATCCCACCACATGGTTAGGGATAAATCAGCTAACATCCCTAAACCTTTCCTTCTAACAATCTTTTTAGCAACTGTTTTCCATGAATTTCTATAGTCTGCCTTCAAACATGGGCTTGGGAGTCAGGGCGTGTGGGTTCTAATCCTGGCTCCACCATTTGTCTGCTATGTGACCTTAGTCAAACTACTTAACTTCTCTGTGCCTCAGTTACCTCATCTGTAAAATGGGGATTAAGGTACTGTGAGCCCCACATGAGAACCTGATTACCTTGTATCTACTCCTGTGCTTAGAACAGTGCTTGGCACATAGCAAGAGCTTAACAAATATCATAAATTATTATCTATTGATATTTTTGGTATCTACATGCTTTCCACCAGTCCGGTGCCTGGAACAGCTTCCGTGCTTCCTCCCATCATTGAGTCAATCAAGAGTATTTATAGAGCACTGTAGAAAGTGCACGATCCCTGTCCTCAAGGAGTTTACAGTCTAGCTGGAGACACAAACATCAGCAGTTTGCAAATAGAGGGAAGCAGTAGCATATAAAAATATGTTCCTAAAAGCTGTGGGGCGAGAGGAAGATGGTGCTTGGGTGAAGTGCAGGTAGCAGTTGCGGGGGAGGCAATAGAGTGGAAAGATGAGAGATTAATCGGGGGAGACCTCCTGAAGAGGGTGTGACTTCAGAAGGACCTTGAATATGGAGAGAACAGAAGTCTGATAGAAATGGAGAGGGTGTTCCAGGCAGAAGGGAGGGTGTGAAAGGAGGTTGGTGGTGAAAGAGGGGAGAATGAAGCACAGTGGGGTGGGGGGTTGTAGTGGGAGAGGAGTGAAGCTAAGTGGAAGGGATGAGAGTTGATTAAGTACCATAAACCCAATGGGGAGGAACTTTTGCTTGGTACATAGATGGATGGGCAACCAAAGGAAGTTTTTGAAGAGTGGGGAGTCGTGCGCAGAATGATTTTGAGAAAAATGATACGGGCAGCAGAATGACCTATCGATTGGAAGGGGAAGAGACTGGTTGCAGGGAGGCCAGCAAGGAAGGTGATGCAGTGCCTCAGCCTTGTCAAGTGTTTCTGGAATTTAGGGAAGCTGTTGAATTGGGATACAGAAAATATTAGTTGCTAATCCCCTTTTCACTAGGTTCAAAACAAGACTAGTACCATAATAGGGACAGACTGGATCCTTTGACTTTTTTCCATTTTATGCTCCTACATCCCCATTTATCAGTGACATACAGGAACTGATATTTAATGTGATCTTACCCAAATTGAAGGAGGAATAAAAAAAGAAAGATGCTTGTCCCTTTTTTAAGAAGCTGGAGAATTTATACTGAGGAATGTTCACTGGGAACATCCACTTAGAGTTGGATATAGGGCAACCAAAATGATCAGGAGGATGAAACAGCTTTCCTAGGAAGATTGGATTCGTACTTCTCTTACCTTTGTGTAACGTTATCCTTGTTTTACTGATTCAGAAAGAGAAATTTATGGAAAGTCAGCTTTCTATACCTAGGACCTCCTTAGTCTCTCAGGGAACAAGGTTCAGAATCCTAGACTCCCATTCTGGATTTCTGATCTTCCTTGACACTGATCAAAACCAAGTTTTAAGGACTAGTAGTTCTGGACAAAAGAACTTCCAACTCTCAAATACAAAAGAGCAGACAATGGTACTCTTCAAAACCTAATTAATGTCTTAACCTGACAGATCGCGCCTCCTGCAGGATCTGATTTCTCTATGTGCTAACTTGTTGGTTGGTAGTTGGGTGATACAGTTTTTGTCCACTCGTCTCCATTTTCCTGCTCTGACCCCCGCTGCATTCATGAGCAAGAATACTTCAAAGGAAAATGAGTACATAGTTCTTCAACGTGAAAATAAAATCCTGGAGGATTTTACAACCCCAGCATTTCAGCCCAAGACAAAGCAATTTGCGCACATCTTTGTGTGGGTTTGCTTTTCAGACAGTAGAAGCTCATTAGAGTCAAACGAAACCCATCTACACGAAAGGAAAGAAATGTTGAGAGACTCCCTTAAAAGTTAAAAACGAAAGCAAGAAGCAAAATGATCCCAGCTGCAATTCAAAAGGGTACAATTCTTGGCATATTTTAATTACACTCTGCTGCTTCAGTTAAATTAGAAGGGGCTCTTGAACAGTTCAGCCTGGATTGTGAAGCTGAGCGTTTGCTCCCAATGGCAGCTTCTAATTCCAATTGGGCTCAACCCCAGAAGGATTTGAGCAGAGAGAATAAAGACTCCGGCCCTACCTGGGATTAATGGGTATCAAGAGGGAGTGGCTGACCCTAGCCTGAAGGGAGGGTCATTAAATTCAGCTGGTCATTAATTCCGGGCTGTGCCCTGGGCCGAGGTCATGATTGCTATGGGATAAAACCAGAGGAGAAAACAAAACATGGTTATGAATATTGTTCAGTTTTCTATTTGGGACACATTTTCATTTGTAGGTTAGCGGTCTCTCTGGAAAACAAATACCTTCGCATGAGGCATTGAAACTGCTTTTTTCTGATCTAAACATGTCATTAATCTCCTAATTGCCAATTACAGCAAAGCACAGGATTTTTAAAATGCATCATTTCAGTGTTTTTGAAGCTATCAGTCTCTCCAGTGTGATAATGGATCTATCCATTGCCACATATTATTCTGCACTGGATATAGTCTTTGCAGGAACAATTAGGGGCCCACTCTTCCAGAGGTTTGTCTGGCCTAGCTTCCTACCCTTCTTCCTAATTAATGAGGTGTATGCTCATTCTTTTTAGAGGAGTTCCTCTACATGAATACAAAATTGAAGTATCTACAGTCCTGAGAACCCTTTCCTGGGAATAGCTGCCACAGGGGAGTATGCTGTGTAGACAAACCAGAGCACACTAACCCATAGCCAAGGAAGTCTGAAGTTAGGACATTACCTATCTGTGTAATCCACACCACAATCCTCCAAGCCAACCCAGGCAGCCCCGCAGATTGGAAAGTGCTGGGCCTCAGCACCAGCAGATGGTTACTGTCAATTTTGTGGCCTCTCGGTGTCACCAGAAGCACACAGCAGGAAGCTGCCTCATTGCCTTGCCAACTGCCTCCATGATTAAAGGAAATTCTGCAGAACTGTGGCCCCAAAATGCTAGTTAATGGTTTTCCTTACATTAGTATCAAAATAAGACTAGCAACCGGGCCCTAAAGGGACTAAGTAGCTACGTTATTTGTTTTTTTTCAATTTTCAAACGACCAGATAGGCAGTCTCATAGAGACTTTTCCATAACCATCCGGTGATTTCATTTGAAGGAAAATGCTCATTGGTTGGCAGTAAAGCTTCTGAAACATCCTGTGACTTGGATTAGTTAGGGGTCAATCTTTAAAAAAGAAAGGTTACACCACACACTCCATCCAAGCACAGTTTTCATCCATTTTGGCTACAGTAATAATTAATAGTAACAATTATGGTGCTCATTAAGTGCTTACTATGTGCCAAGCACTGTTCTAAGCACTGAGGTAGATCCAAGTTATTCAGGCTGGACACAGTCCCCCTCCTATTTGCGGCTCACACTCTTAATCCCCATTTTACAAATGAGGTAACTGAGGCCCAGAGAAGTTAAGTGACATGCCCAAGTTCGCACAGCAGACATGTGGTGGAGTGGGAGTAGAACCCAGCTCCTTCTGTCTCCCAATTCCGTGTTGTAAACAGCCATCTTTTTCTTGGTCATTTAATGGCAGACGATGAGTGGGGTTTATTTTGATCATATAACTCTACTATTCCTTTCCCTAATAAATGCCATATAAAAAGGGATGGAATAGTGGATCATATTTTGTGGGTGTTCATGGCCCCATAAACTGAGATAAACCAGATGTATCCAGTTCACATCATCCTGCAACTAAGGTGAAAATCATCATCCATCTTGAAATTCTAGGACAAACTGCAAATCTACCAGCGACACATCTCACAAATACCCTCTCCTTTTGTTTCAAAATGGAGTGCTCGTTATCCATTTTGTTTATCAGTTGCCTAAATATTCCATGCTTGACTCGGCTATTTCTGTCATCCTGGAGCATTCTGTGCTTAGTTAATTATGAAAATCATATGGTGATTATAAACCCTTCATGTGCAAATCAGGGCACAGAGCACATACCAGGGTTTGAAGAGTGCTTCATTCACTTCAGGATCCTAGAAATAGGGATCCCACTTTTCTAGCTGTTTCCCTCACATCCTGAATGTCTTCAGTGTCTAAAAGGAAATCGGCTCATAACTTTTCAGCTAGGGAACCTTAGACTTGGAAGAAACATCCCTTGTCTGTCTGAATTACTCCAGCAGTAGCTGTCTATTATAAAGCACATGCATTAATTGTATGTTTTAAAACTTTGTTTGGTTGAACCTGTCATAGTAGACTAAAATTGTGTGACCTAACTTGTAGGAGCTTTTGCAGTGAAGGTATCATTTACTGTTGAGTATATTTTACTGTGCCGTTATAGATCTCTTCACTCAGCCAGCTGTCTAACATGTTGAATAGTCTTTCATCTTGTCAAACACTTCCATTCCCCTTTCTACAGCTTTCTCAGCCAACATGTACACACCTAATCAATCTAATGCCACTGTCTGCAGACTTGAAAACCAAAAAGCACTGCCCCGACTACTTTCTTAAAGAGGCAATCTTCCTTTTCCAGCAACCTCATCGTTAGGAGAACTGATGCAGTGGTTCACTGTTAACAAAACTTTACACAACTCTCGCCGACCCTCTGTACCCTTCAAATAAGACCGACCTCCAGCTTTACCAGTCACTTTTTTCTTGTTCCATCACGAAAATTAGTGGAGCAGAGAAGCAGCACCTTAAAAGATGCCTCACTCCTCCTGCAACTCTACCTTTAGCCTGCCTATTAATGTGAAAATTCCCGAGGCCTAACCAGGAACTCATACATAAAATAAAGATTTTATGGTTTTCTCCCTTCGTATTTTTATCAATAACTTCAGCATGGGAAAGTAGAAGTCACAATTCACTGGATCCCATTTTTCATGATTTTAACTTGTTACAGGACTCCATTAGTAGATTGGGAGTTACATGGCGCTTGGCCTCACTAAAAACCACATAAGAACTGTATCTATCCAACACCTCTGCAAATATGTATACATCACCCATCAGCAAGTCCTTACAACAAATATTAAATTGAGGCCTCTTTGTATTGTGAAGACATTATTTATATCACTTAAAGGAACTGGGTGATAAGAAGCTTTAGAGGACCCGAGCTTTCTCATGAATGACTACTAGTCCTGGAACCAGTTAATCAAGAATGAACTGTGGAAGAGAATCTTAAAAATTGTCAATAATGCCATCACTGGGATTTGGTTATAGGCTTGGTGCATTTTTCCTTTGAATTTCTGTTGCTTGGTATATATTTTCAGTTAAAAAACAATCAAAACAACAGATTTATCATAAAAGGATCATTATAGGGGCTAATGTTTAGAACAAATTGGTGTAGTTTGGATCCTGGTTTCAGTCACTTTCTTTCTTTGAATTAGTTAGGAGGAAAAGAGGTAAAGACACTTCAACCTTTAAGTCCCTTTGACATTCACAAAGTGCTAAAAGTCAGCTGGGGTCTCAGCTCTGACGAATTTGCATCTCTTTGAATATGACGCTTGAAAAGCCAAGCCGCTAGATTAAATTTTGCCATGGAGAAAATGAGAAAGGCTTCCATCTCCCGGGTCTACTGGGAGGATCTTTATGGTTGATTTACTTTTTTTAAATAAATGTTTCTTTATGTGTTTCCTCTAGTTTCTGTCCAGCCTCCCTCTATCATGCATGCTGTAACTTCTGCCAGTTATATCTGCCTACCGTAAGTCAACCCAGTGCTCAGTACAAGGTGAAGGAATATTTCAATCTAAGCTGCATATCCCTTCTGTGTTTTCTGATTAAAATTTGCAAGCAAACCTTGAAATAAACCATACCTGACATGACTTCTAAAATAATTTACACACTTTGCAAACTTGGAATGTAGGTATCTTCATACCATTGCCATAATTCAGGAGAAAGAAAACAAGTTTGGGCTTACAACACACATCTGAAGATAAAATTGATCCTGCAAGGATCACGGAAAGTAATAAACTAAGTACCTCGACGAGGCGGTGCTAGGGTCTGATTTAAATAGAAATTATTATTTGTTCACCGGGTACCAATTAATTGTAGAGGGAGGTGCGGGATCTTCTAGATTCATAAAAACACAACTGCTGGTTTAGGAAACTATTTCCTAAGACATTTGGATTGGTTGTACATGATCAAAACGTCATAAAAACTTCTCATGGAATTTAATTGTAAAAAATGCTGGAGAGATCTTGAGTTGCTATTAAGAGCAATTTTCTAACACACACTGACTAAATGAAAATAGCATCACTCATAACCATAGCTGATGATATTGGAAAAGCCAATTGCTTGAGGAATTCAGCAGTAAAGTGATCCTTTTTTTTTTTTTTGCACCAGCAGAATTACTTTTTTCAGTACTTTACAGTTTCTTTGTTTCTCCCATATATGGGAAGCATGGATATAATGGAGTTCATGCACAGTGTCAGTAGGAGATACTATGCGTGAAGTGATTTCTTCTGTCCCTCTCTCAAAAATTGTTTGCAAAATTTGTGAGCAGCACAACTTATGAACAGTCAAATAGAGCTACTCCACCCCCCTAAACTTCCTGGTTCTTATAATTTTCTGGCAGATCATATTATATTAAAGGATAAAGCATCACTTAGGACTTAGTGATGCTTGTTGTGTTTTTTAATCTCAGTCACTCAGTTCTGAGTTAACTCAACATATGCCTGTAGAAATAGCTCAAGACAGCAGCCGGAGGATATGTTCTTTGAATTCGATAAGCCAACCCTAAATTTGAACACCTGAACACCAGTGCACAGAATTTGGGCCAATCTTTGGAACAGTGCAAGCTATTGAGTAAAAAGGGGAAATTCACTGTATATTTCACAAGATGGCTCCTTGTGCCATGCTGAAGATTGCTGAGGTATGAGACATAGATGCTCCAAATTAGGAGGCTTTTTGCCTTTGTTTCCCAGTAGCTACCTGATCAACAAGGGCTCCTTTGAGTTTCTTCTCCTCCCTCTACCTCTGTCCATCTTCCCTTGGAGGTGCCAACAAGTGAAGACATGAGCAAAAGCCAGGTGATGGGAGGAAGGAGGTGTAGCCAATCTATCTGGCTTTGCACCCTTTATTTACCCCTCCCCCTCAGCCCTACGGCACTTAAGTACATATCCATAATTTATATTAATGTCTCTCTCCCCAGCTATACTCTAAGCTCATTGTGGCCAGGGAATGTATCTACTAACTCGGTAATACTGTACTCTTCCAAGTGCTTAGTATGGTGCTGTACACCCAGTAAGCACTCAATATGATTGACTGATCAATCTATCCGGAGGAATGGGACTTTTACCTCCACTGACATTATTCCCAGTATTTCTGTCCCACTTGAGGATTTTTCTTTGGCACAAGAACCCATTCCTTGAGTGCCCCCACAATCCATACTCTGTTGTTTTAAAAGAGAAAAGGATCAGCAGGAAAGTAGTTTGCTTGAGACAGGGTAACTCAGAGCCTTTCTGGTATCTGGGCTTTCAGCGTAGAGGGTATTGTCTTTAGCACTTGTGAAATGCTGTCCTAGAAGAGAAGCCATTAGTATTCCCTCTCCTTTCTCAGCCTGACAACTTCACTAGGCCATCCAGCTCCAGGGCATCCTTTGATTTTCTAATAATAATAATAATAATGTTGGTATTTGTTAAGCGCTTACTATGTGCCGAGCACTATTCTAAGCGCTGGGGTAGACATAGGGGAATCAGGTTGTCCCACGTGGGGCTCACAGTCTTAATCCCCATTTTACAGATGAGGGAACTGAGGCACAGAGAAGTTAAGTGACTTGCCCACAGTCACACAGCCGACAAGTGGCAGAGCTGGGATTCGAACTCATGAGCCCTGACTCCAAAGCCCGTGCTCTTTCCACTGAGCCACGCTGCTTCTCCAACACTGGGGTAGATACAGGGTCATCAGGTTGTCCCACATGAGGCTCACAGTTAATCCTCATTTTACAGATGAGGTAACTGAGGCCCAGAGAAGTTAAGTGACTTGCCCACAGTCACACAGCTGACAAGTGGCAGAGCCGGGAGTTGAACCCATGACCTCTGACTCCGAAGTCCAGGCTCTTTCCACTGAGCCATGCTGCTTCTAGTATGGGCATCCAGGTTCTTTCCTGTTTGGCTGAAAGCCAATCAAAATCAAATAAATGAAAGGGGACCCCAAGCATTAACTTTCCCTAGCCAAGATGATTCTTCAGAGAACAGGCAAGAAAAATATGCATCTTTCCCCTACATCATTTCTCCCCCAGCTCCTTCTCTCCATTCAAGCAAGCGTACATTCCCTACAACCTGGAAGGATTTCAAGTCTGAAAGGGGAGAGGCAGGAAGGAGGGTCTGTGGCGAGAAGGGCATTGCGTTCTCTACGTCCCAAATGTTTTGGTGCCTGGCCCTTGTAAGTTCAGTGGTTTGGAGATCTATTTGTCTGGAAAACCTAGAGCTGTTGCCTTCAAAAAGGAGAAGCTGCCAGGCCCTGAAAGGAACTCATTTGGTCACAGTTGTTTATTTTCAGGAGAAGCCTCCAGTTCCTCTTAGGGTAGACAGATGCTTGGTGGAAGATGGTGGGGGGGGGGGGGGGGGAGGAGAGTGGTGAGAAGGAAGCTGTAGGGTCAAAAATCATATAACAAATAAAAGCAGTAAGGTCTAGGGGAAAGAGCACGGGCCTGAGTGTTAGGAAATCTGGACCCAGCTCTTTCACTTGCTTGCTGTTTGACCTTAGGTAAGTCACTTAACTTTTTTATGTCTCAGTTTCCTCTTCTGCAAAATGAGGATTAAATATCTTTTCTCCTTTCTCCCTTGGACTGTAGGTTTTATGTGGGACAGGGACGCTCCACTTACAGTGTGCCCACTCCAGCTCTTAGTATAATACTTCACACGCAGTGCATGTTTAACAAATATCACTATTATTATAATTATTTTTAGTAATAAGGCTCTCAAAAGCTTCAAGAAGTCAACCTGTCAATTCCTATGCCCCCACATGTTAGAGAAGAAAAAGTTGGGAACATGTCTACCAGCTCTGTTGTATTGTAGTCTCCCAAGTGCTCAGTACAGTGCTCTGCATACAGTGAATGCTCAATAAATACCATTGATAATATTCTTTCTTCAAAAGAATTCACAGTTTGAGACCTGCAACTTGCTTTATGGTAAGGGATGTTAACTCCCATTTAATAACAATAATAATAATAATAATAATGTTGGTATTTGTTAAGCGCTTACTATGTGCAGAGGACTGTTCTAAGCACGGGGGTAGACACAGGATAATCAGCTTGTCCCACGTGAGGCTCACAGTCTTAATCCCCATTTTACAGATGCAGTAACTGAGGCAGAGAGAAGTTAAGTGACTTGCACACAGTCACACAGCTGACAAGTGACAGCCAGGATTCGAACCCATGACCTCTGACTCCCAAGCCACGCTGCATTTCTACTGTATAACAACCACAGTATAGAGACAATCTTTACATGCATCTGGAACAAACAGCCCCCATCCACCTTTAATTAATGAGCGACTTCCAGTGCATAGAGCACTAAAGTAAGCACTCAAGAGAGCACACTTCCAAAGAGTAGGTATAGATAATCCCTTCCCGCAAGGTCTCCCAATGCAATCTCAGGCTCTTAGCCTTTCCTAATCTCCTCCTTGAATTTTCCCTAGACCCACAGAAGTAGCGTACCTTGATGGAAAGAGCACGGGCTTGGGAGTCAGGGGTCATGGGCTCTAATCCCAGCGCCACCACTTATCAGCTGTGTGACTTTGGGCAAGTCACTTAACGTCTCTGTGCCTCTGTTATCTCATCTGTAAAATGGGGATTAAGACTGTGAGCCCACATGGGACCACCTGATGACCACCTTGTATCCACTCCAGTGCTTAGAACGGTGCTTGGCATATAGTAAGTGTTTAACAAATGCCATCATTATTGTTATTATTATAGTTAGTAACTGGTCATGTCCAAGTTTCAGTGGCTGATTTTCTTTTCATTCTATCCTATGGAAAAGCCATTCTAAGGGCCTACAATGGGATAACTTTTCTCTGAAACCTGATCATTCCAAAAGAAGACAACTTTTCTTCTTTCTTTTTTTCTTAGACCTTTGAATGAAAATCTGGAATCAAAACCTATTTGAAAGTGAGCATTTTTCCACAGTGCAAAATAAAATCTGCAGTTTAAAATAAACAAAATGCTCAAATGACAATTCCACCGAAAAGGAAACTATAAACAAGTCAACCTCACTCTCAGATGTCTCATCTACTCCATGCCTACCTTTAATATGTTGGTGTTATACTTTGTCTCCCTACTTAATTAAAATCTGGTACATAACACAGACCATATTGTAATTTTTTTTTAATCCTGAAATCAGGTTTATTGTGCAGCAATTAAAATAGCAGTGTTTAAGGCTGCATTTGCTGTCAGCTCTGTAATATTTTCCACTTCTATTTTAGGTTAGGAGGTATTGGGGAATAGGTCTTTAACTCCTATCCTTCTTTTGACTATCTTCCTAGTCTCAAATGACTTATGTGGTGGGGAGCTGATCCTATCCTTTTGCCAGCCCGAGTTCTCTGTGAGTTGAAACTTTCCAACCTTCCAGGGAGGAGGGGAGTACTGTGCGGGGGAGGGAGAGGGGTGAAAGTTCATTTCAGATGAGGATCATCTCATGCTACACTAAACCTGTTAATGGGAGAGTGAAAAGCGCAGTTAATTGCCAAACCTCATTTTGGTCATTCATTTCAATCAACAGAAGCCCAGGGCTTCCCAAGTAATGGATTACACTCATTTTCCAAGTGGGTACCCTGCCTCCACACGAGGATGCCCTCCTATGCTATTGTCAAGACTATTTTTAGCCGAGAGCAATGGCTGTGACGAAGAGAAGGGAATTTAGGGATGCCATTGAGATGTTGGCAAAAGCCCTTAAAGAATAGCATTGTTCCCTCTATCCCCGCCTCAGGGGTTGTGGGACCTTGGGTCCATAACCTCCCTTCCTCCACCACCCCCACCATTAAAGGAGGACTATATCTGGTAAGCCTACTAGTGCCCAAGTAGCGCCATGGCTTTTGCAGGTCTCCAAGAGGACTTACGATTGGATATGGAGCCATTTGGGAGACTGAGTCAATCGTGACATGGAGGAAGGGATCTTTTGCTTTCTGGGTCTAGGGGAAATTCAAAGAGGAGATTAGGAAAGGCTAAGAGCCTAAGATTGCACTGGGAGACCTTGCGGGAAGGGATCACATACCTAATCTTTTGAAATGTGCTCTCCTGAGTGCTTACTTTAGTGCTCTACCCCCTGTAAGCTGCTCACTAAATACCACCAAATGATTGGAAGCATTCTGCAAAGAATTCCACAGAAAAATGTCCTACGGATATTTTTCACCAGCATGCACCGGGTACAGTTTAATAGCAGACCAGTAAAGATGGTCTATTTCCCTGCCATCTTTACTTCTCACCTGATAGAAAGTGTTACTCCCTAGAGGCAAGTAGTTATCACTGCAAATCTACTATATACTACATGCTTTAGGAGGTGGGATGGAACAGAGTAATACACCCCTCTGTGCTTGGGCACAAGGATCCACCCCAGTAGTGCTTTTTAAAGCTGATCATGATAAGCTCGTCTTCTGGACTGTAAGCTCGCTATGGGCAGGGAACATGTCTATCAACTCTGTAGTATCATCGTCTCCCAAGCACTTAGTACAGTGTTGTGCAAAGAGTAAGTGGTCAATAAATACCACTGATTAATTAATTTTGCCCCTTCAAGAGGTATGTGCATTGGAATTCTTGATAACTTACAGTCTAGAGAGGGAGACAAACATTAATGCATATGAACAATTTACAATGTATAATTTATAGATATATACATAAGTGTTATGGGGATGAAGGTGAGGCAAATATCAAATGCCCAAAGATCCCACATCCAAGTGCACAGTGATGATGCAGAGGGAGAGGGAGCCTGGGAAAAGAGGTCTTAATCAGGGAAGGCCTCTTAGAGGAAAGTGGTGAATATTGGAAAGCCATTGTGTTATATAAGAATAATATAACCCTATTTTAACTTGTGGAGCAGAGCTGGCAGGTGAATATTGATAAAATGCATTCTGCCTCCTCCATAGGTGCCAGCCATAAACTTTTCTGAAAAGGCAACCCATCCCTTTCCTTGAGTCCCCTCCTGACCGCTGTAACAACAAACGCCCTTCAGTATTCCTTAGCACATTCTTTTCAGGTGCCAGTCAGTCCTCAGGATGGTATTTATTCCCAGCTGTGAGCCTGGGCAAACCTCTCACAGGCCATAAACAATGGGCTAGTAATGGGAGACCACCTAGCAATGGCACCTTGGCGGTTTAAACTCTGGAAACAACTCTAAGGCTAACACCCAAATTTTTCAATTAATTTTTGCCCGTTGGAAACAAGGTTTCCCACATTCCTGATTTAATGACAGATGGATATTTACGTTTCCTTTTTTCTGGGGTTCTTTCTACCTCTCCCCCACCCTCCAAGCAACACTGTATCTCTCCCTCTCTTTACCTTCCCAATGGCACTGTTTTATTTCAGAAGAAAACTTATGAAAATTGTTGAAACGCACACTACAAAGCATTTTCTTTTTTTTTTTTTTTTTTAACTTCAGCAGATAGTCCCCCAAAAAAGGCAGCAATGTCAAAGACTCCAACTCCCCCCTTTGACATTCACGCGGGGCTGAGAGTCAGCCGGGGTCTCAGCTCTGACAAATTTGCATCTCTTTGAATGTGACGCTTGAAAAAAGCCGGAGCTGCTAGATTAAATTTTTTTTTTTCCGTCGAGAAAATGAGAAAAGCTTCTATCTCTCTGCCGAGTCTACTGGGAAGATCTTTATTCTGATTCTTGTTAGAATTGTTTATCACCCTGACAGACCAGACTCGGACGAGATAAAGGCGCTGCTCCATCACGGGGCCTGACAGTGGTAGGACATGCAGAGAAATGAAAGGAGCAGGGGAAAATATTATTAATAGATGCCGACTTGATTTGCCTGTATGACACGTCAAGGAAGGAAGAGGGAGCCGCGGCTTGATTGCAAGCCTATGAAGTTCTGTCCAAAAAAGAAGCTATTTTTCATTAAGTGATAGAAGGGCCTTTTTCATGTTCTTTCCTGAGGAGCTGATAACTTATGCAGTTTATTCTAACCCTGCTGATTTCTGTCAGGGGAAGAAAACTCCTGAAAGATGGCTGAGGCTCATCCTTTTTAGAGAAGGAGCCTGGCTCGACAGAGAGAGAAGCAAAGTCCTGAGACCACGGCCTTCAGTCTAGCAAGGTCCCCCGGTTCTGATTTGATGTTTTATTATTACGAGTCTGGTAGGGCTCCCTATCTCTCACATGTTTTCCCAGTCTTTCAATCCATGTATTCGGTGCGTGGGAGTGTGTACATAGCTCTCAATATAAACACAGACATACACACATGCTATACATGTAGGTGGATACACCCACATCCACATAGATGTTTACTAGGTGGCAACTGATCGGATTTCACGTTTTATCCAGCAGAAGTGGGGAGTGGGAGGTGATTTAAAGCGAGTCCTATAGTGTGTCCTGATGGAAATAGTTACTGTGATAGCTAAATAGGGAAACAGAAGTTAGCCAAATTTTCATTGCATTGTCAGTCTGCTGGAAGTTGGGAGCAAAAGAAAGGAATGATCATTTGTGGCATTATGAGGGAATCCAGGGTTATTCATGTGAATTCCCTTGATGCTAGCATGGGGGCGGGGGGTGGTTCTGACATGCAGTGAAGTGGCCTGGAGAGATTTCAGTTCTGTGCAGAAATACAGCAGTTATTCTCTGATGCTGAGTTGATACGTCTATAAGAAAGCATGTTTTTAGCAAAATCGGGCACTGGGCATTATTGTTTCAATAGGAAATGAGGGGAAGCATTCCAAACCCCTCTATCAAACTCCCTATTGCTTCTGTACATGCTTGTAGAGTGAAGCCACATGGCCTAGTGGAAAGAACACTGGCTGGGAGCTAGAAGACCTGGGTTTTAATCCCCACACTGCCACTCAAGTTCTGTTTGACCTTGGGCAAATCATTTAACTTCTCTGCAGCTCTATTCCCTCATCTGCTAAATGAAGACTTAGACTATGAGCCCCTTGTGGGACCTGATTATCTTGTATTTACCCTAGTGTTTAGTATATAATAAGTGCTTAACAAATATCACAATTATTATTATTATAATTTGCCCTACTGTTATAAAATAATTCTGTAAATCACTCGTCAATTAAATCCATGGCCGATCTTCTGCTCTAATAAAAGATGGAACCTAGAAGTCAAAATTTCCAAATCTTGGCTTTGGCTTGACTGGTTGTAATCATGGGCTGCTCATTTGACTGCTCAGGGCCTCAAGCCTCCAATAGGGAGTGTGGAGATTATTCTTCTGAAAAAAACATTTCTGTGACTCCTCCTTCTCATGCTCCACCCCAGCCCCAGTGTGCAGATTATACTCTGCTATGTCCCCTGTTATCCTCTCAGGGTTGCACCTGGAGAGTTTCCAGTACTCCTACCAGTCTTGACTACAGGAGGGAGAGTCAAGCAGAGGCCTACTCATTCCATTCCTACCTTGAGCAGTGCTAGATAGTGGAAGGCAATCGGTTACAAGTCAAATCTCATCTGTGCTGGGCAGCAGCAGCAAGGGAGTCGAGGATGGAGACTCAAGTTTACTGCACAGAATAATAATAATAATGATACCGATGGCATTTAAGCGCTATATGCGAAGCACTTTTCTAAGCGCTGGGAGGGGGGGAATCCAAGGTGATCAGGTTGTCCCACAAGGGGCTTACAGTCTTAATCCCCATTTTACAGATGAGGTAACTGAGGCACAGAGAAGTTAAGTGACTTGCCCAAAGTCACACAGCTGACAAGCGGTGGATCCGGGATTAGAACCCATGACCTTTGATTCCCAAGCCCATGCTCTTTCCACCGAGCTATGGTTCAGAAACAACTCGACAGCATAAGACAATTTCCCGTTATTTCTTTTAATGACCATCTCCAACACTAGACATTAAGCTCCTTGAGGGCAGGGATCATGTCTACCAACTCCATCTTATTGTACTCTCCTAAGTGTTTAGGACAGTGCTCTGCACAAAGCAGGTACTCAATAAATACCTACATTAATTAATCAATGGCATTCATTGAGTGCTTGCTCTGTGCACAGCACTGTACTTAGCACTTGGGTGAAACAGCATAACCTAGAAGGCATAGCACTGGCCTGGGAGTCAGAAGGACCTGTATTCTTATCTCGGTTCTGCCACTTATCTGCTGTGTGACCTTGGGCAAATCATGTAACTTCTCTGTGCCTCAGTTCCCTCATCTAGGCCATGCTTTCTCTGCTTTTGCTGCATACTGTGGAAGGGATCCAGGGTTGAGTGTTAGAGATATGAGATTGGCAGAGGGACAGGGAAATAAGGGCATTAAGTTCAGTGGAGAGGGTGGTGGTAAGAGTACTGATTTGTGCAACAAGAGAAGGTAGTTTGGGTAAGGAGACCAAATGAAGCTGATAGCTTTAGCAGATAGGAGGGGATCAAAAGATCAGAGGTGGGTGGGTGTATGGGATGAGGCTTCTTCCTAGGTAAATTCACTAAATTTAAGTTCAAGCAAAAATGATTTCCATTCTGTAGACATGAAACCTTCCCTGAGCAAGTGAGTATAAAATGAGAAGAGTAAGGGATCCAGAACAGGATCTTGAGGGAGATCCACAATTAGATAGTAAGAGGCAGAAGAGGGAGTGGTGAAAAGACAGAGAAAGGACTGTCAGAGAGTGGGGAGGAGAATCAGGAGAAAACAGCATTGATGAAATCAAGATTGGATGGCATTTTCAGAAGGCAATGGTCAGTGGTGATGAAGGTGGCCAAGAGGTCAAAGGGAGTCATTGGAAACTTAAGAGTGTGGTCTCAGTGGAGTGAAAGGGGCAGAAGCCAGATTGTGGTGGGTCCCCAAAGACGTTGGAGGAGACAAAGTGAAGGCATCGTTCGACTACATTATGATTATTACATGAGAGGAGTTTGGACACAGGGAGGGGAGCAAGGAGATGGGGCTTCAGATACAAGGCATGGGGAGTCCCAGACAAGGTTTTTTTTTTTTTTAAACATATAGGGAAAATCGTTCCCTCTTTTCCAAGTCAATTTTACTATGCCAAGGAGGAGGCAGGATGCAAATCTTCCAGATCTTTTTCAATTTCTGTGTGAGGGAGGAGAGTTGTATAACACTTCCTTATGCATTTCAGATAGATTTCTGAGCTAGTTATTGTGGTGGGGGTGGATGGGGGAACTCCTCACTCTATTTTTTGATTCTTGACTTTTCTTCCCTCTCCAACCTTCTATTTCTGACAAACAAACCTTCCATTTCCTATAACATGGGGGAGTCTTTTTTTAAAGAATGATGGGATTGGATTAGTTTAGACTTGACAGTTCACATACTTTCTTCCTCTCTGCCCCCGTCATCTTCAATCTAATTGAAATGCAGGAAAAATTACTGTTTTATTTATTTAGGAATTCTGCTGTTGCTGAGGCACCAGCTTGAAGATGTCTGTTCAGAGCACGACGATGGGCTAGGTTGGGGCTTAGACATTTCAGGTCAAGAGCTTTCTACCTTATGGGAGGTGCATTCTAGTGTCAGCCATTTGGTGCAAGTGGCAGTTGGAAGAGTGTGAACATAAGAAGCTTGGTTTTCCTCTCCCAACTCCCTAAGTGGGTGGTCTATGCTGACTGCCTCCACTTCCTCTCCTCAACCCCCTGCAGTCTGGCTTCTACCCCCTTCACTTCACAGAAAGGGTCCTCTCTTAGGTCACCAATGAGCTCTTTCTTGCCAAATCCAACAGTCTCTACCCTATTGATTCATTTATTCAGTCAATCATTATTTATTAAGCACTTACTGTGTGCAAAGCACTATACTAAGCACTTAGGAGAGTACAATGAAACAACACTTTCCCTGCCCACAATAAGCTTACAGTCTGAGGGGGAGACAGACATTATTATAAATAAATTACAGATATTATAATAATAATAATGGTATTCATTAAATGCATACTCTGTGCGAGGCATGTACTAAGCACTGGGATGGATACAAGTAAATCGGGTTGGACATAGTCCCTGTCCCATGTGGGGCTCACAGTCTTAATCCCCATTTTACAGATGAGGTAACTGAGGCACAGGGAAATGAAGTGACTTGCCCAAGGTCACAGAGCAATCACATGGTAAAGCCAGGATTAGAACCCATGACCCTCTGACTCCCAGCCCCATGATCTATTCACTATGCCAGATATGTACAGAAGTGCTGTGGGGATGGGAAGGGGATGAAAAGAAAGGGAGAAAGTCAGGGCAAAGCAGAAGGGAGTGGGAGAAGAGGAAAGGAGGGCTTCGTCAGGGAAGGCTTAGTCAGGGAGCTGTGCCTTCAACAAGGCTTTGAAGTGGGGAGAGTAATTGTCAGATATCATAATCCTCTTCTATCTCTCCGTTGCCTTTGACACTGTGGACTATCCCCTTCTCCTAGAAACACTGTCTAACCTTGACTTCCCTGATACTCTCCTCCCTTGGTTTTCCTCCTATCTCTATGAATGCTCCTTCTCAGTCTTTTGCAGGGTCCTCCTGTAACAGAGGGAGTGCCTCAAGCCTCAGTCCTGGGTCTCCTTCACTCTCCCTCTACGCCCCCTCCCCTGGAGAACTCATTCACTCCTATGGCTTCCACTACCATCTCAGTTCAGGTGATTCCCAAACTTATTTCCAGCCCTCACCTCACTCCTCCTTTTCTGTCTTTAATTTCCTCCTACCTTTGGGACATCTCTCCTGGACACCTCAAACTGAACATGTCCAAATCAGAAGGCCTCACCTTCCATCCAAACCCTGTTCTGTCCCTGACTTTTCCATCGCTATAGACAGCACTGCCACCTTTCCTGTCTCAAAGGCATTATTTTTGCCTCACCTCACTCATTCAACCCACCTGTTCAATCTGTCATGAAATCCTATCAGTTATTCCATCACACCATCTCTAGACTCTATCCCCTCCTGTCCAAACTGCTATCAAGTTGATCTTAGCACTTGCCATATCCAGCTTTGACTACTGCATCCCGTCTCCCCACTCCAGTTCATATTTCATTCTGCCGCCCAGATTGTTTTTCTATAAACCACTCTATTTGCATCTCCCAGTCCTCAAAACCCTACATCCACCTCTGCATCAAACAGGAACTCCTTACCATTGGCTTTAAGGCACTCAATCAGCTCTCTCCCTTCTACCTTACCTTGCTGATCACCTACTACTACTACTAATAATAATAATCGTGGCATTTGTTAAGTGCTTACTATGTGCCAAGCACTGTTCTCAATACTGGGGTAGATACAAAGTCATCACGTTGTCCCACGTGGGGCTCACAGTCTTAATCCCTATAATAATAATGTTGGTATTTGTTAAGCGCTTACTATGTGCCGAGCACTGTTCTAAGTGCTGGAGTAGACACAGGAGAATCAGGTTGTCCCACGTGGGGCTCACAGTCTTAACCCCCATTTTACAGATGAGGTAACTGAGGCACCGAGAAGTTAAGTGACTTGCCCAAAGTCACACAGCTGACAAGTGGCTGAGCCGGGATTCAAACCCATGACCTCTGACTCCAAAGCCCGTGCTCTTTCCACTGAGCCATGCTGCTTCCCCATTTTACAGATGAGGTAACTGAGGCACAGAGAAGTTAAGTGACTTGCCCAAAGTCACACAGCCGACAAGGTCGGGGATTAGAACCCAGAACTGCTAACTCCCAAGCCCACACTCTTTCCACTAAGCCACGCAATCCAGCCTGCACATTCACTCCTCTTACACCAACCTATTCACTGCACCTCAGTCTCTCAGTCTCTCCTGCCTCACCACCTTGTCCAAGTCTACCTTGCGCCTGGAAATCTCTCTAACTTCTTCCCATCTGAAATTTCATCACTCTCTTCATCTTCAAACCCCTCCTAAAATCACATTCTCCCCATGACCTACCTGCTGTGTGATCTTGGGCAAGTCATTTAACTTCTCTGTGCCTAAGTTAACTCAACTGGAAAATGGGGATTCAATACCTATTCTCCCTCCTACTTCGACTGTAGGACACATGGGACAGGGAGTCTATCTGACCTGATGAACTTGTATTGACCCCAGTGGTAAAAACAGTGCTTGTCACATAGTAAGCACTTAAATACAATGAAAAAAGGCCAATATGATACCCCCAGTCCCAGCTACGTTGGGCATGTAAAAAGGTTGTCCCTGTGTGCATTTTCATGTTTAATGTTTGGAGCAGTGGGAACTGCTTTTGATTTTGTCTCCTTGACTCTTGATCCCTATGAAATGTTAGCTCAAAAAGAGACTTTCCTTTCTTTTTGGCAGTGCACCATGCTTAATCTATCCACAGCAACTGACTCCTAGTTTTCAGCTGGGATGCAGCAACGCCTGAGGCTTTGGTTTACTGATTCCTCAACTTATTTCCTCTGCCCTCCCTCCTTTCTATATCTCAATTTCAGCTCTCCACAGAGCAGTTACTCGGACAATCTGCCGTCCTTCCTTCTCCTGTGTCCCACCCGGTGTAGCAGTGTTGAGTCAGTCAGTCAATCATATATACTGAGCGCTTACTATGTGCAGAGCTCTGTACTAAGTGCTTGGGGGAGTACAATAATGATAAGCAGACACATTCCCTGCCGAGATGAATGTCATCAACACCATTGGTGGGGGATAGGGAGTAGTTAGAAATAGAGCAAGCCAGATGAAACTGGTCAGCAGCAATCAATACCTAAGTCCACTGGAAAGACTCCCCTTCCTCCTTAATTGTTTCCAGCCACCACCTTGAAGGCCAGCCAGGGATCCCTGAACTGGGCTCCTTAGCAATTTAAAACAAAGGTAGCTGATGAGAATCAGAGAGGGGCTTCCCTATGAGTCCTAACTGAGCAGTTCCCTAGTGCTATCTTTTTTTTTCTCTCTCTCTCTCGACCTCACCTGCACTTGTTTTAGAGAAGGGAGCTGCTTCAAGGTGTTTGAGTTCTGCATCCCTAAAGCATTCCTTTCTCCTCATCTCAGAAAGTGCATACATTTGGCAGGTTTTCCCCATTTCCTCAGCCAAATTAGGGGGACTAGTGCAATCAATATGTGACAGAAAAAAACAGGTAAACCTTGCAGATGCCTATGGAAGTCAGAGTGATGGATTCTACTTTTTCTGCTCCCACCAGGACCCACTCAATTAACATGGAAGAGACTCATCACTAAAATATACCTTGGGCAGCTAATATTTTCCAAGGGAATGTGCTTTAAAGGCAATGACTACATCTCAATCAACCCTGTTTTAGGGTGACTGCAAGACAGCGTTAACAGTCTGGCCATTTCTCAGGCTTGTCGGTCAACCTAACTGCAACACAGTTTTGTGGGATGGAGCCTTATGATGTCTTCTTTGAGTT
Organism: Ornithorhynchus anatinus; assembly: GCF_004115215.2. NCBI lineage: Eukaryota > Metazoa > Chordata > Mammalia > Monotremata > Ornithorhynchidae > Ornithorhynchus > Ornithorhynchus anatinus. The sequence goes on from NC_041728.1 coordinate 57,491,403, forward strand.
CACCTCTAGTTTACCCCCTAATGAAGAGCCTTTGACTCTGACTGCAGGTTTTTGGAGGATTTGATAAACAGAGCACATGTCTGGGTGTCAAGAAGGACCTGAGTTTTAATCCCAGCTCTGCCACTAGTCTGCTATATAATCTTGGGCCAGTAACTTCACATCTCTGTGCCTCAGTTACCTCATCTGTAAAATAGGGATTAAGAATGACTCCATTTGTCCAACCTGATCAGCTTGTAAAGTGTCTGGCACATAGTAAGTGCTTAACAAAAAAAAACAACTGGGGGAAGCAGCATGGCCTATTGGAAAAAGCACGGGCCTGAGAGTCAGAGGACCTGGGTTCTAATTCTATCACTTGTCTACTGTGTGACCTTGGAAAGTCACATAATTTCTCTGTGAGTCAGTTACCTCATCTCTAAAATGGTGATTAAGATAATAAGCCCCATGTGGGACAGGGACTGTGTCCAAACCAATTACCTTGTATCTACCCCAGAGTTTAGTACAATATTTGACACATAGGAAGTGCTTAGCAAATACCATAAAAAAATGGAAAGAGGAAGAACTGAAAAATTGAGAAGTTTGATGGTCCCCCACCCCCACTAAAATATGGTTTTGAACTAACAACTCCTTTAGGTTGAGGTTGTGTAGATTTTGGTAGGCCAGAGAGTTTTTAAAGATGCTTTCAGTACAAGAGTCAAGTGAGCTCATCTGCTCTCACGTGGCTTCAGCTATCACCTCTCTGTGGTTGATTCCCAAATAATGATGATGATGACATTTATTAAGTCTGAACTATGCACTGTTCTAAGCGCTGGGGCAGATACAAGTTAATTATATTGGACACAGTCCCTGTCCTACATGAGGCCCACAATCTAAGTAGTGATAATCATAATGATAATGGCAATTGTTAAGCACTTACTTTGTGCCAGGCACTGTACTAAGTGCTAGGGTGGATAAAAGCAAATTAGGTTGGACACAGGCCCTGTCACATATGGGGCTTACAGTATTAATCCCCAGTCCACAGCTGAGATAGCTCAGGCCCAGAGATGTTGAGTCACATGGCCAGATCATGCACTAGGCTTGTGGCAGAGCTGGGATTCGAACCCAGGTCCTTCTGACTCCAAGACCTGTTGTCTATAACACTAGACCTCTCTGCTTCTCTAGGCCATGCTTGAATTCCCATTTTAAAGATGAGGAAACTGAGGCACAAAGAGAAGGAGCGTGGTTTAGTGGAAAGAGGACGGGCTTGGGAGTCAGAGGTCATGGGTTCTAAAATGAACTCCTCTACATATAAGCTGTGTGACCTTAGACAAGTCATTTAACTTCTCTGTGCCTCAGTTATCTCATCTGTAAAATGGGGATTAAGACTGTGAGCCCCACCTGGGACAACCTGATTATGTTGTATATACTCCAGTGCCTAGAACAGTGTTCGGCATATGCTTAACAAATACCATCATCATTAACTTGTATCGACTCCATTGTTTAATATATCATATATACTCCTGGAATATATTAAACACTTAACACATACTATTAAAAATTTTTTAAACTCTCCACCAGCTTTCTGTGCCTCTTGGAATCAAGCAAAAGGCCCTTAAGGCTTTCCACCAACTGCTTTCCCCTCGCTGCTTTCTTCAGTTGCTATTCCCCAGTTCTCCCTCTTGTGTTCTTACAAGCCAACCTTCCAGCTGAAGCTGCTGTAGACTTCCCAATCTCCATCCCATCATACTGTACCCGACAACTTGGAACTCCCTCCTTCTGACATCAGACAGACCACAGCTAGCCCCACATTCAAATCCCTTCTAAAAAGCCACCACCTCCACAAGGTTTCTCCAATTTCCCAGCATCCTGATCTATATCATCCCTTCAGCCAACCCCAGCACTTATTAACTTATTTACCCCTCCTTAATACTCAGGCATATTGTCCATTCAATTTGTGTCTTTGGATCATCTTAGTTGTAAATAATTTTTTAGTGGGTCAGTCCATCAAATTTATTGAGTACTTACTGTGTGCAGAGCACTGTACCAAGTGCTTGGGAGAGTACAACAATAAAGACATATCCCTTGCCCACAGCGAGCTTACAGTCTAGAGGGGGAGACAGACATTAAATTTGTTGTGGGCAGTGAATGTGCCTGTTTATTGTTATATTGTACTCTCCAAAGTGCTTAGTACAGTGCAAGGTAAGCTCTCAATAATTATGATTGAATGAATGAAAATAAATTAAAGATATGTACATAAGTGCTATGGAGCTGGAAGGAAGGGATGAATAAAGGGAATAAGTCAGGGTGATGCAGAAGGGAGGAGGGGAAGAGGAAAGGGGGATTAAGTCAGGGAAGCCCTCTGGAATGAGATGTGCCTTCAATAAGGCTTTGAAGGGGAAGGAAGTAGTTGTCTGTCAGATATGAGGAGGGAGAACATTCCAGGCCAGAGGCAGGATGTGGGCGAGAGATCGGCAGTGAGACTGACATTTGATATTCTGCACTTCCCAAGTACCTAGTACAGTGGACTGCACCATGGGGACATTCGATAAGTGCCGCTACTCTAATTCCTACTTCTATTTTTACTGGTATATTTCTTAAGTGCTTACTAAGTGTCAAGGACTGTTCTAAGTGCTGGGACAGATACAAGTTAATCAGGTCAGATACAGTCCCTGTCCCCAATGGGCTCATAGTCTAAATGGGAAGGAGAACAGGGTTTTAACCTCCATTTTACAGATGAGAAAACTGAGGTACAGAGAAGTTAAGCAGCTTGCCCAAGGACACCCAGCAGGCTTGTGGTGAAGCTAGGATTAGGAGCCAGGTCCTCTGACTCCCAGATCTGTGCTTTTTCTACTTGGCTATGCTAATTCTCCTAGATGCTGTGTTTATTTAAAGAGGATAGGAACTAAACCTCAGGTGAAATGTACATGAGGAAGTTAGTGGAAAGTCTTTCCCATTTTCTCTGTTCTCCATACAATATCTAACCAATCAATGGTACTTTTTGAGCACTGTACTAAGCTCTTGGAAGAGTATAACAGACATTCCCCTCCCACAATGAGCTTACAATCTCTTTTCCTTGAGAGTTGTATTAGAATGACAGCCCACTCAACTAGTAATTGACCCGTTGAATGCCTTCTAACATCACTGATGACCTCCATGTGACTGAACATATTCTGAGTGTGAGATCATGGACTATATTTAGAAGACCAGTTCTTTCATGGGTGTCAAGTGTCTCACAGAGACAATAACAGAACTAATCAGAGACTCAGAGAAACCCTCACCTTCCCATTCACTGAATTTTGTTTGCCAGTAACTCGGGGCATATCATAGGAGGTAATGACCATACGACCTAGAAGTCAGATATAAGTATAGCCAACTCACTGAACCTGGACCATCTCGAAGGAATGTGGCCAAAGGTAAATAGTGTTCCTCAGACTGGGAATTAAGGTCTCCAGGTAGATTGTCATGGTTGAGCTGATGGGTTTTGGGATACCCGAGTTGCACAGCTGTGAGTAGCTCTTTGAAGTACTGTAATCAACAGGGGCCTTTATAAATGAGGTTAGCTGAGCTGACTCTTACGCCTCCTGAACCCCCTCCCTTTGCACTTCCTCTGTCCCCGCTCTTTAAATTACGTGTAATGGCAAGAGAGAGATAAACTGTGGGATTTTTGGTAGGGAGACGAGAAAGGGAAAACAGGCGGAGGAGTGATGGGGCCTTGGGGATTATGGGAATGCTCAAGGGCTGGAAAAGCTTGAGAACACCAGGTGTAAAGGCAAAAAGACTTTGGCAAGTTTGGATAGGGAAATGCTGAAGCTGAGGATGAAGTCTATCTCACAGGGACAGTTTGAGAACAGTCATGTCGGGAAAGAAAAATATGAACCAGGAGATCCCTTGAGGTACCCTTGAATCCACTGAGTCTCCACCTCTCCCAACTGTCCTTTCATTGCTCATCAAATGGGTTAGAGCCAGGTCACAAGCTAGAGTCTGGAGAGAACTCAGCAGACTAAGAGTTTCGTGGCCTAGAAGATGATTTCCTCTCTATAAGACTGGCACTAAATGTTTACACATAGAACCAAGAAGTTAACTCTTGCAGCCATCTGGGGATAGGGAAATCCTTCCTGATGGTTTCCTTGAAAAGTGGCGATTGCAGTCAAGTAAGTGTTGAAAAACGTCTCCGGACAAGCCTAACAAGGACTAAGCTTCTGCTCTGGAATGTCTTGCTGCCTTGCTTTTCTATTTGTAAAAAATACTGAACAGAGAAGGGGGTCTCAGTTCTCCTTAGCCTCTGCTTGACACAACCCTCCCCAGATTTTGCTAAATGAACCCAGCTCATTTTGAACAGGGGGAAAGGTCAGGCCCTCAAGCAAAGATGCCCACTTAGTAGTTGTAGTGTAGTTAAGAGATGTAAAGAGTGGAGATATGTGCTCCTTCTGTGTTGGCAGCTAATATGACAGAATTCTGGGAGGTGTAAAATGCAGAGATATGTTTTCAGTGCTATCTGCTAGTTGCCCAAGTTTAAGAGAGAATTCTAACTCAAAATTTATGAGTTGGGAAGTTATGCCTTTCTCAAACCTTTGCTTGGTGTAATTATAGAAAGCATGTGCTTGTGCCAAGGTACAGTATGTTATTGTTGAGCTACTGTTTTGACAAAATAGCGCGTGTGTGTGTGTGCATGCCCGCGCCCGCACATGAAGGAGTTGGGGGGAAAAAAAGGAAACAAATGCAAAAAAAAAAAAGGAGGGACCAAATTTAGAGCTAAAAGCTGTTACAGCTGAATATTGTTTTTGATCCCCTTGAAAGCTGTTCATCTGTGAAAAGGTCCTAAATGTCCCCACTTACTGTTCAGCTAGAAGAATTCTTAAGCTTCCAGGGTCACGGTGCACCAACAAATTATCTGGTTATGACAGGCTAAGGAATATGTTTCTGCCTCAGGTATCCAGACACTTTAATCAATGTATTTATTGAGCACATTCTGTTTGCAGAGCGCCGTTCTAAGGGCTTGGGAGAGTACAACATATCGGAGTTGGTAGAAACATTCTCTGTCCACCACGAGTTTACAGTCTAGAGAGGAACACACATTATATATTACAAATCATTCATTTATAGTAATCTATAGATATGTATGTTAGTGCTGTGGGGATGAGAATGGGGTGAATACCAAATGCCCAAAAGTCACAGATCCAAGTGCAAAGGTGATGCAGAAGGGAGACCAGACCAGAAGAGTATTTCTTCTTCTTCTTTATGGCATTTATTAAGCACTTACTATGTATCAAGTACTGTGCTAAGTGCTAGAGTAGATATGTTTATCAGGTCAGAGATTCATTCATTCAATAGTATTTATTGAGCGCTTACTATGTGCAGAGCACTGTACTAAGCGCTTGGGATGAACAAGTCGGCAACAGATAGAGACAGTCCCTGCCGTTTGACGGGCTTACAGTCTAATCGGGGGAGACGGACAGACAAGAACAATGGCACTAAACAACGTCAAGGGGAAGAACATCTCGTAAAAACAATGGCAACTAAATAGAATTGAGGCGATGTACAATTCATTAACAAAATAAATAGGGTAACGAAAATATATACAGTTGAGCGGACGAGTACAGTGCTGTGGGGATGGGAAGGGAGAGGTGGAGGAGCAGAGGGAAAAGGGGAAAATGAGGCTTTAGCTGCGGAGAGGTAAAGGGGGGATGGCAGAGGGAGTAGAGGGGGAAGAGGAGCTCAGTCTGGGAAGGCCTCTTGGAGGAGGTGATTTTTAAGTAAGGTTTTGAAGAGGGAAAGAGAATCAGTTTGGCGGAGGTGAGGAGGGAGGGCGTTCCAGGACCGCGGGAGGACGTAGCCCAGGGGTCGACGGCGGGATAGGCGAGACCGAGGGACGGTGAGGAGGTGGGCGGCAGAGGAGCGGAGCGTGCGGGGTGGGCGGTAGAAAGAGAGAAGGGAGGAGAGGTAGGAAGGGGCAAGGTGATGGAGAGCCTCGAAGCCTAGAGTGAGGAGTTTTTGTTTGGAGCGGAGGTCGATAGGCAACCACTGGAGTTGTTTAAGAAGGGGAGTGACATGCCCAGATCGTTTCTGCAGGAAGATGAGCCGGGCAGCGGAGTGAAGAATAGACCGGAGCGGGGCGAGAGAGGAGGAAGGGAGGTCAGAGAGAAGGCTGACACAGTAGTCTAGCCGGGATATAACGAGAGCCCGTAATAGTAAGGTAGCCGTTTGGGTGGAGAGGAAAGGGCGGATCTTGGCGATATTGTAGAGGTGAAACCGGCAGGTCTTGGTAACGGATAGGATGTGTGGGGTGAACGAGAGGGACGAGTCAAGGAGTCAAGAGATGGTTCCTGTCCCACATGAGACTCACAGTCTGAATATGAAGGAGAATAGGTATTGAATCCCCATTTTACAGTTGAAGAAACTGAGACCTAGAGACGTTATGTGACTTGCTTAAGGTCACATAGCAGGCAAGTGGCAGAGCCAAAATAAAGACCTAGGTCCTCTGACTCTTAGGCCAATGATTATCCACTAGGCCACGCTGCTTCATATTTTCATATAGTCATTCGATCACTAAATCCTGTCCCCTTCAACCTTCACAACATCGCTGAAATCTCCCGTTCTCTCTCCATCCAAACTGCTACCACATCATTTGAATCACATTCTATCTCTCCTTGATTACTATATCATCTTCCCTACTGACCTCTGAAGTCCATACTTCACTCCACTGCCCGGATCATTTTTCTACTAAAATGTTCAGGCCATGTTTCCCCACTCCTCAAGAGCCTCCAATGGTTGCCCATCCACCTCCGCATCAAACAGAAACTCACCATTGGCTTAAAAGCAGTCAATCATCCTGCCCCCTCCTACCTCACCTTGTTACTCTCCTACTGCAACCCAGCCTGCACACTTTGCTCCTCTAATGCTAACTTTTTTCACTGTACCTCAAACTTATTGTCTCACCATCGACCTCTCGCCCCCGTGCTGCCTCTGGCCTGGAATGCTCCCCCACCTCATATCCAACAGACAATTACTATCCCCCACTTCAAAACCTTATTGAAGGCACATCTCCTCCGAGAGGCCTTCTCTGACTCTTTTCCTTCTCTTCAACTCCCTACTGCATCACCCTGACTTGCTCCCTTTATTCATTCCCCCCTCCCAGCCCCACAGCACTTATGTACATATCTGTCTGTTATTTATTTATATTAGCATCTCTCTCCCCCTCTAGACTGTAAGCTAATTGTGGGTAGGGAATGTGTCTGTTATATTGTCATATTGTATTCTTCCAAGCCCCATCTCAGGATGGCACCTGGAAAGTTTCCAGTGCTCTACCAGTCTCGGCTAAGGAAGGGAGAGTCAAACAGAGGCATACCCATTCCATTCCTAGCTTGGCCAGTGGCTAGCTAGTGGAAGGTAATCTGCTATAAATGAAAACTCACCTGTGTTGGGCAGCAGTGGCAAGGGAGAGAGTTGAGGGTTGACACTCAAGGATACAGCACAGAAGAAGGCAATGGCAAACCAGTTCCATATTTTTACCAAGAAAAGTCTATGGATACATTACCAGAACAATTGCAGATGGAGAGTGGGGCATTCTGGGAGAGATGTGTCCAAGGATTCACTATGAGTTGAAGGCGACTCGACAGCATAAGACAAGACCTTCCCAAGTGCTTAATACAGTGCTCTGCACACAGTAAGCACTCAACTATGATTGACTGGCAAACTGCTTCCTCGTGTTTATATGAAATATCCATTTATCTGAGACTAAAGAGTGTTATACGCAGACACTTTGCTAGGGTAGACCTTATCCTCGGCAAAAGGAAAAGAGGGGACTGGAGAGGAGAAAGTCTACCTCCCAGCATACAACCCGTTGCCACTCTCTAAGAAGACTGGAAATATGTAAACGGACCCTGTGTTTTTCCTCTGGTGTTTCTGGAGCAGCTGCTGTGAATTTGTAGTGGTTTTTCACATTGCCCAGATTTATCATTCCTGATTCAGAGAACCTTTGGGAGTTTAAAATTTCAAAGCAAGAGTTTCCTCTAATTTATATATCCCAGAAACTCTCATTTAATCATGGTGCTATCATAATAATTTACCCTGGTTAATACTTTCCAATTAAATTTCTCTGAAAGTTTTACAAACATCTCAGTCATCACTTGAGGATTGAAATCAATTCCCAAAGAAGAAAATCACTGCATATAGTCCGACAGAAAGCACATCATCTTCTTCTGTCTCCCAGCTTAATGGTATTATGATTTGCTCCCAATCGTACTATGATAACTCACTCCCCCAATAGCTAAGATGATATATCTGATGTGGGGGATAGGAGAGAAGCTAAAACTGAAATAAAAATTTGTCCTTTGCTCACACACATTTATGAGAATTAAAAGTCACTTGAATTTCCGGGCAACATTTGGGAGTGGCTCTTCCATTCTTAATTATTTACTAATCAATCACTCAATCAATGCTATTTATTGAATGCTTACTGACTGCAGAGCAGTGGGCTAAGCGCTTCTAAAAACAAACATTGTTTTGGAGGTGAGTCAGTAATTTCTAATTTTAAAATAAATTGGAATCCATTTAAGAGATATGATTCTCTTAAGTTTCAATTCTATGAAACAGTGCTCTGACTTGGTTTTAAAAACCCAAATCAAAGCTCCATTGATGAATTACCTCTCTGTAAGGCTCTGGTTTTAAAATAATGAGCTAATTAGCATTGAAGTCAGTCAATCAAGTAGTGAACCATTATTTAGTGAGAGTTCATTGTCTAATAATATTAGAGATGATGAAGAATGGAACAAATAGAATGAAAAAAGGAAACAAGTGGAGAAGTAGCATGGAGTAGTGGACAGAACTCAGGCCTATCCTATCAGAAGGACATGGGTTCTAATTCTGGCTGTGCCACTTGTCTGCTCTGTGATTTTGGGGAAATCACTTAACTTCTCTGTGCCTCAGTTACCTCATCTGCAAAATGAGTATTAAGACTGTGAACCCCATGTGGGACATGGACTATGTGTCATCTGATTAGCTGGTATCTACTCAAATTGCTTAGTAGAGTGAATAGAGTGAGAAGATATGATTCCTGCCTTCAAGAAGCTTTCAATTTAAAGAGTCAGTGCAAGCACCCAAGAAAAGGCATTTTATTTTAAGGTCCTCAAGGTCAGGACCATGTCTCTTCTGTGGAATGTTCATAAGTGCCTAATACCATGTTCTATACACAGGCAGTGCTCAAGAAAAGCTCTTCTAGACTGTAAATTCCTTGTAGGCAGGTATCATATCTACCAAGTCTGTTGTATTGTACTCTCCCAAGTGCTTAGTACAGGGCTCTGCATACAGTAAGCCCTCAATTTATACCATTGATTAACTGATTGATCATAATTCAGCAACAGCCCAATAGCTAATCTGCCTCAGACAGGAGTAACAGAATGCCTGAAGCAAAAGTCATTCAGCCAGTCAATCATATTTACTGGGCACTTACTGTGTGCAGAACACTGTACTATGCACTCAAGAGAGTAAACTATAACAATGAAACTGACACATTCCCTGCCCAAAACGAGCTTACAGTCTAGAGAAAAGGTGTGATGCTTGCCTTCCTCACATCCCTCCTAATGATTAACGATGGACCAGAATCTATCTCAACATCAGTAATTCAGTTCAATTTAACCTGAGTCTGTTTTTTCGGGTGTGAGGAAATTGTGCAGCTCACTGTTTCCCCATGCATACGTCCTGATTGGTCATTGGCTATCTATGATTGACAATTGATTCTGATCCCACATCTCCTATAACTAGTCTGACAGCCACCTGGGGACTTTCCTAAGGCCATACTGGACAGCAGGGAGGTATGGGAGGAGGCAGAGATGGATGGTGGCTAAAGATTTTTCACAGCATGCTCTAGTGGGAAGGACTTGGGATTGGGAGTTAGGAAACTTGAATTCTCTTCCCAACTCTGCAACTCACATGTTGTGAAAATTAGGGTATGTCACTTAACCACTCTGGACTTAAGTATCCTTAGCCATCAAATGAGGATAAGCTACCTGCTTGGCTTCCATCTTAGATTCTGATCCTTTTATTGGAGAGGGACTATCTGTGATCGGATTATCTCGTATCTGTTCCAGCGTTTAGAATAGTACTGGGAATATCGTGTGTGCTTAATGCATAACCACAATTACCCATTTTCTTTGAGTTGAATTGGTGAAACAGTGTCAGGGTTCTAAGGTGGGACTAAAGCCTCGGGCCCCTATGAATAACCAAAGTATCTACACGTCTCAACCACAACAGGGATCCCGGCATCTCTTCCTTCAAGAGAAACACATTTTTCTGAGAACAGGTATTTCATCCTCATTTAATAGATGAGGAAACAGGTACAGAGAAGTTAAGTTGCCTAAGGTCAACAGGTATACATCCGAACTGGAATTCGAACCCAAATCTCCGGACTTCTATGCTTGAGCTCTTTTCATTAGATCACACTACTTCCGTACTGCTCTCATGATTTTTTCTTTTTCTCCCGGGGTGACTAAACTACACATCATTTATTCTTTTTCCCTTCCAAAATATTTTGTCCTGACATAACCCAACCATGTGAAGACAGTGCCTCATTCAAGCTGTGTGTTGGCTCCATGGGTCTGACCAGCAGCCCTGAGCCTGGACACCAGTGTCTTGGGGGACAATGTGCATGAGTAGAGAAATAGCTCGGAGGGTCCATTGAAATCCCTGGCAGGAGCAACCCTGTAACTCTTCCCCCTGTAACAACAGTGGAGATGAAGGGCATGTGCCAGTTTTCATCTGGCCCCAAGCTACACTTGTTTTCCGCAGCGGAAGTCCAGTTTTCCGCCAGCCGTGTTCAGAGAGCTCCTGGCCCATCAGAATCTGTAGGAGAGGTTCACAGGGGATGGAGGGAAGCATTCTATTAGAGCCTCTATCCTCCTTTTGGCTCGTTTGGAACCAGCCAACACAAGCCAACACTGCCTGGCTGACTTTTGTCTAAATAGATCGCGTGGTACAGAAACCTCTTTCATGGCCAAAAGGGGTGTATATTATTAAACCTGAATGCAGCTCTTAGACATTTGTATGACCGTGTCCCAGAGCAAATATCCCTGGTTGTTTCAAAAGCTTTTGAAAAGCTGCTCTGCGGAGGGGAGGAAATTTGCCGCTTCAAACTCAATTCTTTTCCTTGGGAAATCAGTCCTTTCATATACATGAGATCCAGGCAGTCATTTCAGCCTGACTCTAGCTTACGGGAAAGTGATTTTGTGGAAAAGTATTAAAACATTCCATCAAGAGGGGAAAAAAAATCCCTTCAAAACACTAAGCTGTTTAAACCGGAGGGTTAAAACACTGGAAGAATCTTTGGGAGGAAAGGGATCTGGACTCCTACCTCTCACCGCCACTCCCCCTCAACCCCCACTTCCCTTGGCATCCCTAACTCTTTCAACATCATAAGGACGAAGGCTTCAGATTAAGAAACCCCAAGGAAGTTGTTGAGACTTGAGTGAATCAGTCTTTTCGGTAGAAATGTTTTGGCTGGTAGGAGGAGGGAAAGATTGAAAATAGGTTTTTCTCTAACACTTCAAGGGGGCTCCCAAGATATCTGCCTTTCTAATGACCTCAGCCCTTCAGAGAAGAGCTAATGATGTACTCCTGGGTATACAGGAATGGGTACATGTGCATTTCTTTTGAATAAGGATGGAAGCTTGATGCCTTTGGCTTCACTGTCAAGTTCCCAGTGGCACTGACCAGAGTGCAGAATGAATTTCACCTGAAAGAGTGAAAAGCCAGGAGTTGACTTTTGTATTGTTTTCCCACTGCAGGGTCTCATGTTGCTCTCCAGAAGAGCCTCCAGTTGTGATTTTCATGCTTTCAGAGAAGACATGTGGCCTAATGAGGACCAGGAGTCAGGACAACTGGGTTCTAATCCCGGTTCTGCCATCTGCCTGCTGTGTGATCCTGGGCAAATCACCTAACTTTTTGGTGCCTCACATAAAATGGGGAGAAATGCTTATTCTCACTTCGCTTATCAATCAATCAGTGGTATTTATTAAGCACTTGTTGTGCAGAGTATCATACTAAGTGCCTGGGAGAGTGCAATACAGAAGCAAGGTGGCTTAATGGATAAACCACAGGCTTCGGAGTCAGAAGCCCCTCCACCGCTTGTCTGCTATTTGACCTTGGGCAAGTCATGTAACATCTCTGGGCCTCAGTTACCTCATCTGTACAAAGGGGATTAGGACTATGAACCCCATGTGAGATAGGGACTGTGTTTAACCTGATTAAATTGAATCTGCCCCAGCACTTAGAATAGTGCTTGGCACAGAGTAAGTGCTTAGCAAGTACCATAACTAATACAGTTAGTAAACATGATCCCTGCCCTCTAGGATCTTACAATCCAGTAAAACCTTGACCCTCCTGTCTGGTTATATTACATCTATCTCAAAGCTTAACAGAATGCTCAGCACATAGTAAACAGTTAATAAATGCCACAATTCTTATTTCAGAAAAAAATGTCATTATGATTAATCACATTTGTGGCCAGAAAGATTCACATGCAGGTCACCACAGGCCCTCCTGTAGACAGCATCCCCATGAGCTGAACCTTTTCATCTCTATTTCCCACAGGAAAGAAACATATACAATACATGACACTATTTTTTTATGTGCTTGAAACTTTTCCTTAATAACCCAAATTATTCTCACTCCCTCTCGTAGCTTATGAAGTGTTTCTCAATTCCCCATAAATAATGTATAATGAGAATGTGGAACAGAGGTTGTGTCCAATCTGATTATTGTCTCCATCCCAGTGCTTAGTATAGTACTTGTACCTTGTCAGCATTTAACAAATACCACACAATTTTTATTAATTTATATTGCCTTCTTCCTTCCCAAATCTCTCCCTCTTCCTTGTATGTTCTACAATCCATCAGTTTATCCCTCCCTCATCACTGCAGTTCATTCAATAACAAAATGCAAATAAGGAGGAAAACATATAGGCACAGAACAGTTCTGCAGGCCCTGAGGGTTCTTCCTCCTTGTCACAAAACTGTCAGCTTTGTTCTCTGTCCTGAGGGAGAGGACACTGTCTGTCACAGCTGCAGTGACCACTATTTGCTCTCCTTGATTTGGATGCTGTAATTTCCAGTATCTTTGGTGTCCGAATTCAGAAAACATTATCGGTGGTATTTATTGAGCACTTTCTGTATGTGGAGCACTATAACAAGAATTTGGGAGAGCACAATACATCAGAGTTGGTAGATATGTTCCCTGCTCACAGTGAACTTACAGTCTAGTGGGGAAGACAGATATTAATATCCATAGGTAAGTTATAATATATAATTTAAGAAATTCACTGTGAAGCCTACTTCAGATGAAGCACGAGCCCAGAGAGCACTCAGAAAATCGGAAATCACAAAGAGTCTTGGAGGTGGGGAGGAGATTATGATTCTCACATACACATTCTCCTTGTGGCAGAACTTGAAAAGATTCAAACTGGCAAGACCAGAACTTTCTGTGGCAACAGAAAGCAAAATTCAGGAATTTAAGAGTCTAACTTATACAACTGTTAAATATCCTCCGGCACAGGGGGAAGGGGTGGATCCTTCTGTTCACCCTCAGTTGAATTGACTCCTGCTAGGAAAACACTCAGTCTCCCTCTGTTACAGCCATAGCAATGATCTTTATTGTGGTGGGTATCACTAAAGCTCAGCCATCTCACCACTTGCTTCACATTTGCAGAAAATGACAGTGCCTAAGGCTTAGTCAACTCTCACTACCACATCGGAGGAAAGCTCCCTCACTCACTTGAAGCCCTCCTACAAGAATGAGTCTTGCTGTTAAGGGGCAGGGGGGGAGGGAGAAGCTTCTATTTGAGAAGAGTTTGAAAACAGGACTTTTCAATTTGGAAAGATGAAGGCTGAGAGAGGGCAAGATCAAAGACTAAAACATGATGAAGGGCAGGGAAGCGGCTTGGTCTAGTGGAGGAAAGTAGGAGAGTCACTTAACTTCTCTGGGCCTCAGTTTCCTCACCAGTAAAGTGTGGATTCAACATCTGTGCTCCCTCCTACTTGAACTGTAAGCGTCATGTATCTGATCTAATTTTCTTGTATCTACCCTAATGCTTAGTACAGTGCTTGGAACATTGTAACTGCTTTACAAGTCCCCACTATTATTAATATCATTCCAAAGAGAGAATCCATTCATTCATTCATATTTATTGAGTGCTTACCGTGTGCAAAGCACTGTACTAGGCACTTGGGAGACTGTAACAATAAGTAGACACATTCCCTGCCCACAACAATAACTATACAGTTTTGAGACGGAGACAGATATTAATATAAATAAAGCCATGACATGTGACTTCTCCACAATAGAAATGGATTCTTGAACTTTTACTGGTTTCTCAAGAATGCATGTGGGAATACGTGTAGCTGCCAAATCTGTTTTCTTTAGAATACACCATTTACCGCCACATCTATATAAGCCACAATTTTAGTTCAGGCAAATGTGTAATTCTGCCTCCTCTATTTCTACAATATCATGAAGAAGGAGTCCCCCACAAATCTCTAGGGTGGCAAGTCCAGAAGACTCAAAAGGAAACCCATTTTCACACAGAAAGGAGTATGGGTTTAGAATGGGTTACCTCAGGAAATTGGGCAGGCCAAAACATAACCACAAATTTGGGTAAATTTATAGATGAAAGGTCCATAGTGGGCTACTAGAAAGAAAGTTTGTGATGGAAGTGATGTTAGGTGGTCTGAAGGCATCACACGTTTCCCTAGCATCCTGTTGCCACTGATGGAGACTGACTACTGAGTTGGATAGATAATTTAGTTTACAGATTCACTGGACTGTTAGCAGAGAGCATGTCTCCTAACTCTATTATTCTCTTCCAAGCACTTCCAGTCAATTGTATTTACTGAGTGCTTACTGCCTGCAGAGCACTGTCCTAAGTGCTTGGGAGAGTACAATACAACAATAAACAAACACATTCTCTTCCCACAATAAATTTACAGCCTAGGGGTCAAGTTTACAGTTTAGAAAACAGTAATCTGCAGAGTAAGTGTTAAGTACTTAATACTCATAGACCAACGGTCTCACCTCCTAATGGTGTTTACTTTAGGGATTATGTTTTTAAGTTTATAGACACTGATTTCTGATTGAAGTTCTTACTGATAAAGAAGAGAGCAAATAGTTATATCTATCTCCCAGGTAGGTTGACTCATCCTACTCAAACTCCCCACCACCAACATTAAGGCATTCAACCAGCTCTCTCCTCCGACTTAACCTCACTCTTCTCCCACTACAGCCCAGCTAATACATAATAATAATAATAATGTTGGGATTTGTTAAGTGCTTACTATGTGCAGAGCACTGTTCTAAGCGCTGGGGTAGATACAGGGTAATCAGGTTGTCCCACGTGAGTCTCACAGTTAATCCCCATTTTACAGATGAGGTAGCTGAGGCACAGAGAAGTTAAGTGACTTGCCCACAGTCACACAGCTGACAAGTGGCAGATCCGGGAGTCGAACCCATGACCTCTGACTCCGAAGCCCAGGCTCTTTCCACTTAGGCACGCTGCTTCCCCTACATGTCAGTCCTATAAGACCATCTCATTCATGGTGCTTCAGTCTCACCTCTCTCACTGTCAATCTCTTGCTCAGGCATTCCTCCTTGTCTCCAGTTCCCTCCCCCTTAACATCCAGCCATTCTCCCCATCTTCAAAGCCCTGTTTAATTCACATCTCCTTCAGGAAGTCTTTCCTCACATCGCTCATCGGCCCAACTTTTATTCTGCCCCTAAATGCATCACTTATGCCCATGAATCTGTACCCCCTATCGATCAGTCAATTATATTTATTGAATGCTTATTGTGTGCAGATCACTGCATAGGGAAGCAGCGTGGCTCAGTGGATAGAGCCTGGGCTTCGGAGTCATAGTTCATGGGTTCGACTCCCGGCTCTGCCACTTGTCAGCTGTGTGACTGTGGGCAAGTCACTTAACTTCTCTGTGCCTCAGTGACCTCATCTGTAAAATGGGGATTAACTGTGAGCCTCACGTGGGACAACATGATTACCCTGTATCTACCCCAGCGCTTAGAACAGTGCTCTGCACATAGTAAGCGCTTAACAAATACAAATACCAACATTATTATTAAGCTCTTGGGAGAGTGCAATATTATATCAGAGTTGGTAGATATGTTCCCTGCCCACAATCATACAGTTACAGGGGGAGACAGTCATTAATATTAATAAATCAATTATAGATCTGTACATAAGTGATGTGTGGTTGGGGGAGGACTGAATAAAGGGTGCAATCCAAGTGTGAGGGTGATACAGAAGGGAGTTGGAGAAGAGGAAATGAGGACCAAGTCAGGGAAGGCCTCTTGGAGGAGATGTGCCTTCAATACTGAAGGTGGAAAGAGTGATCGTCTGTTGGAGGGAGGGCATTCCAGGCCTCAGGCAGGAAGTAGGCGAGATGTTGACGGCAAGATAGATGAGATCGAAGTACAAAAAAAAAAAAATGTTGGTATTTGTTAAGCGCTTACTATGTGCCGAGCACTGTTCTAAGCACTGGGGTAGACATAGGGGAATCAGGTCGTCCCACGTGGGGCTCACAGTCTTAATCCCCATTTTACAGATGAGGGAACTGAGGCACAGAGAAGTTAAGTGACTTGCCCACAGTCACACAGCCGACAAGTGGCAGAGCTTGGATTCGAACTCATGAGCCCTGACTCCAAAGCCCGTGCTCTTTCCACTGAGCCACGCTACTTCTCCGTACAGTGAGTACAGTGAGTAGGTTGGCATTAAAGGAATGAAGTGTGCCCGCAGGGTTGTAGTAAGAAATCAGGGACATAAGGAAGGCGGAGCAAAGTGATTGACTGCTTTAAAGGGGATAGCAAGGAGTTTCTGTTTGATGAGGAGGTGGATGGGGAACCACTGGAGGTTCTCAAGGAGTGGGGAAACATGGACTGAATGGTTTGTGTATAAAAATAATTCAGACAGAAGAATGAAATATGGACTGGAGTGGGAGGAGACAGGAGGCAAGGATGTCAACAAGAAAGCTGATGAAGCAATCGAAGCAGGATAGGGTAAATGATTGGATTAACGAGGCTTAGTGGAAAGAAGCTGGGCTTGGGAGTCAGAGGTCTTGGATTCTAATTCCAGCTCCACCGCTTGTCAGCTGTGTGACCTTGGGCAAGTCACTTAACTTCTCTCTGTCTCAGTTACCTCATCTGTAAAATGGGGATGAAGACTGTGAGCCCTGTGTGAGACAACCTGATTACCTTGTATCTACCCCAGCGCTTAGAACAGTGCTTGGCACAGAGTAAGCGCTTAACAAATACCAACATTATTATTATTATTATTATTATTATTAACATGGTAGTAGTTTGGATGGAGAGGAAAGGGTGGATTGTAGCGATGTTGTAAAGGTTGAACCAACAGGATTTGGTGACAGAATGAATATAATAATCAAAATAATGGCACTTGTTAAGCACTTACTATGTTCCGAGCACTGTTCTAAGCTTTAGGGTAGATTCAAGTTAATCAGGTTGGGCGCAGTCCCTGTCCTATATGGGGATCACACTCTTAATCCCCAATTTAAAGATGAGGTAACTGGCACAGAGAAGTTAAGTGACTTGTTGAAGGTCACACAGCAGACATGGCGGAGCCTGGATTAGAACTCGGGTCCTTCATACTCCCAGTCCTGTTCTCTAACCATTAAGTCATGCTCCTTTTCAATGTGAGGGTTGAATGAGAGTTGAGGATAACACCAAGGATTATGGGTTTGTGAGACAGGGAGGATGATGGTGTTGTCTACAGTGACAAGTAAGTCGGGAGGAGGGCAGGAGTTCTGATAAGTACCTAGATAAATATCTTGGCATTTAGGAACTCACCTGCCCTTCACCATACAGCAGTTCTGTACATATCCTTGCTGTAAATTGTTTTCCCTACCTGTAATTTACTTTATATCTGTCTCCCCCACAAGATATAAGCTCATCCTCTAGAGCTTTAGCTCACCGTGAGCAGGGAATGTGAATACGACTCTGTTGCACTGTACTCTCCCAAATGCTTAGTACAGTTTCTGCACAGAGAAATACAATTAATTGTAAACTTTTTGCAGGCAGAGTTTGTGTCTACTTATTCTGTTACCTAACTTCTTAGTACAGTTCCTAGGTAGAAGAACACCGTGGCTTAGTGGAAAGAGCCCGGGCTTGGGAATCAGAGTTCTAATCCCAACTCTGCCACTTGTCAGCTGTGCGGCTTCGGGCAAGTCACTTAACTTCTCTGTGCCTCAGTTACCTCATCTGTAAAATGGGGGATGAAGCCTGTGGGCCCCATGTGGGACAACCTGATTACCTTGTATCTACCCTAGCACTTAGAACAGTGTTTGGCACATAGTAAGAGTTTAACAAATACCCTCATCATTATTATTACTACAAGCCGACCTTTGCACTCTGCTTGCCTAACTCCAACTGACCATGCCGCAGTCTCATTTATCCCACCACTGACCCCTTGCCCATCTTCTCCCTCAGTCCTGGAACTCCCTCCCTTTTCATATCTGAAAGTCCACCACTCTCCCCACCTTGGGAGTCAGAGATTGTGGGTTTAAATTCCAACTCTGCCACTTGTCAGCTATTTGACTTTGAACAAGACACAACTTTTCCGTGCCTCAGTTACGTCATCTGTAAAATGGGGACTAGGACTGTGAGCCCCATGTAGGACAACCTGATTATCTTGTATCTGCCCCAATACTTAGAACAGTGCTTGGCACATAGTAAGTGCTTAAATACCATTATTATTATATCTCTTCCAAGAGGCCTTCCCATACTAAGACTTTTATTTTCCCTATCCATCCTCTCCTCTGGGTTTTTTGTGGCTCACAGTCTTAATCCCCACTTTATGGATGAGCTAACTGAGGCACAGAGAATTGAAGCGACTTGCCCAAGGTCACACAGCAGATAAGTGATGAAGCTGGGATTAGAACCCAGGTCCCTCTGACTCCCTCTGACTCCCAGGCTCATGCTCTAGCCACTAGACTATGCAGCTTCCCCATGCGTTGACTATATTTTTGGCAGTAGTGTACTCCTTAAGTACTCCTTAAGTACTTACGGCTTTGACTACCATCTCTACGCAGATGACACGCAGATCTACATCTCCGCCCCTGTCCTCTCCCCCTCCCTTCAGGCTCGCATCTCCTCCTGCCTCCGGGACGTCTCCACCTGGATGTCGGCCCGCCACCTAAAACTCAACATGAGCAAGACTGAGCTCCTCATCTTCCCTCCCAAACCCGGTCCGCTCCCAGACTTCTCTATCACCGTGGATGGCACGACCATCCTTCCCGTCCCGCAGGCCCGCAATCTCGGCGTCATCCTTGACTCGTCCCTCTCGTTCACCCCACACATCCTATCCGTCACCAAGACCTGCCGGTTTCACCTCTACAATATCGCCAAGATCCGCCCTTTCCTCTCCACCCAAACGGCTACCTTACTATTACGGGCTCTCGTTATATCCCGGCTAGACTACTGTGTCAGCCTTCTCTCTGACCTCCCTTCCTCCTCTCTCGCCCCGCTCCGGTCTATTCTTCACTCCGCTGCCCGGCTCATCTTCCCGCAGAAACGATCTGGACATGTCACTCCCCTTCTTAAACAACTCCAGTGGTTGCCTATCGACCTCCGCTCCAAACAAAAACTCCTCACTCTAGGCTTCAAGGCTCTCCATCACCTTGCCCCTTCCTACCTCTCCTCCCTTCTCTCTTTCTACCGCCCACCCCGCACGCTCCGCTCCTCTGCCACCCACCTCCTCACCGTCCCTCGGTCTCGCCTATCCCGCCGTCGACCCCTGGGTCACGTCCTCCCGCGGTCCTGGAACGCCCTCCCTCCTCACCTCCGCCAAACTGATTCTCTTTCCCTCTTCAAAACCTTACTTAAAAATCACCTCCTCCAAGAGGCGTTCCCAGACTGAGCTCCTCTTCCCCCTCTACTCCCTCTGCCATCCCCCCTTTACCTCTCCGCAGCTTAAGCCTCATTTTCCCCTTTTCCCTCTGCTCCTCCACCTCTCCCTTCCCATCCCCACAGCACTGTACTTGTCCGCTCAACTGTATATATTTTCGTTACCCTATTTATTTTGTTAATGAATTGTACATTGCCTTGATTCTATTTAGTTGCCGTTGTTTTTACGAGATGTTCTTCCCCTTGACGCTGTTTAGTGCCATTGTTCTTGTCTGTCCGTCTCCCCCGATTAGACTGTAAGCTCATCAAACGGCAGGGACTGTCTCTATCTGTTGCCGACTTGTTCATCCCAAGCGCTTAGTAAAGTGCTCTGCACATAGTAAGCGCTCAATAAATACTATTGAATGAATGAATACTTATATACCTCAGCCCCACAGTATGTATGTGAATATTCTCATACTTGATTTCAACCTAAACCCTAAAAAAGCCAGAACATCAGCTTTCTTTTAACAAACTAATGCATTTCTCAAACTACTCCAAATCTATCATTGTAAATATAAAAGTTTTTAATAAGGCATTTCTAACAGAACCACACATCCACATTAGAGAGCACATTCGTTCCCTATACTACTTCCCTCTAGATTGGAAGCTCATTGTGGACAGAGAATATGTGTCACTGTGTACTGAGGTTCAGAGCAGTGGAGACACAGGAATCATGAGCACAACTGAAAAGAATAGCCTCTTGGACCACTAAAGGCCAACTCTTGCTACCAAAGCCGAGTGTGTCCACAACCAAATATATCCATGAACTTCAAACTTCCCCCCTTCCACCACTGTCTACAGCCTGACTTGATGAACACAACTCTGCTGACTACAAATCAAGTTGAGATTGCCTTCTGCTAATCCTACCAGCCAAATAAATCATGAGTTTGGAGGGTACCCTACATTATACCCAGTGACTTCTCGTCTCTTTGTGGAGGGTGAAGAACAGCTCTAGAGTGACTGACAGCTAGGATCCAGAGAGACCTTTCAGTTAAATTTTAACTGAAAGTCAAAACTTCACAATTGCAGCTGAAACTAGATTATGCAAACAAAAGTAACAACTTAGATACATAGTTAAAATCCTTCTCTGGGTAAGTCAATTACTTGATGTAATATGACTTCGTGCTGAGGGGAGGGGAAGAAAGCAAAGAGGAGGACTCTTATTATTTTTGAATCACGTCAACAAGCCGAGTCTGCAAGCAAAAGTATTTCTGCATCTCTCACCGCCTCTCCACTCTTTTATTGATGAGTCCCCCTCATCTTTTCTCCTTGGCATCTCTCCTGCAGTTTGTTCATTCTGCAGCAGTTGGGTCGTTTTGAATACCATTGTGGCTCCAACATCGAAAGAATTATTTTTCCCATGGTTGCTAAGTGTCTCAGCTCCTGCCTTGGTTCAGATTCCAGGCAAATGTGACATTTACAAAGGGGCACCCTGCCTTTGGAAGCCTAATTTGGGGAAGTTATATAATTAACAGATCATAGAATCTCAGAGAGGCGGCTATTGCTATCCGCATCTACAAGTGCCAGAGAACAGGGTGTTTTCCTGATCTTTGCATTGCTAATTAACTCACACATGCTCCCTCAATCAATGGCATTTCTCTTTTTCCTGAATTCCCTGAAACTGATCTTAAAGGGGGAAACAGAACTATGTTGCAGAAAATGTTGGGTGTTTTTTTTTTAGATACTCTTTAATCATGAGAACAGATTTTTGTTTTAATCTGCCCTGATAGCCTCTAATGATGAAATATCCTAACCCATCCAGTTATCTATAATTGCATCCTATTACTCTTATAGTGATCAATAAAGATAAAGAAAGATTCTTCTCCTCAGAATATGAAGTCACTGAGGCTATGAATATGTGAAGACTGATTCCACTTAACCATCTCTTGGGGTATCCTCTCATAGTACAAAACTCAATTTTTATTTGGATTTAAAGTACTTCAAATGATCAGTGTTACGTGTATATGAAAAGATTCGTTATATTCTCCTTCTCCGTAAGGTTTCTCAGCACCAAGATCTACCCAGCTCGCATCCACTAATACTAATGAAATTGTATCCATAAATCCTCATACACCAAGATGGGAATAGACCCCTAAGTGTTTCAAATACCCAAATAGCTTTATACATGCCGCAGAGATTAAGCCGGGCTGTGATGCTATGTGCTTTTTTTTCCCCTCTTCTGTTTCCCCGCCTACAACTCCATTACAAGGAATAAAGGTTTTAATTTAGCCACTGCAAAAACATCCTGCTGCACTACCAGCATGGAGGTGCACAGTTTAAAAGGGTAGTTAATAATACACATATTCAAAAACAGAAAATCCATTTGGAAGTACGGTGTTTAAGCCAGGAGCCCATTTCACATTGAAATTCTTCGATTTTTGTCTTGTGGCTCCTGTTAATGACTGTACATGTTTCATGTCCTGGGATGATTTATCTCCACTTACATTTGTAACCCATAAACATGAAGGATTCCGCTCTTCCATTTCTCTCCCTGCAGTGGTTGGCAGGTGCAGATCACATATGCAAATTGGTTCGCTCTCAGTCAGCTAATTGCAGGTTCAGTTCTCTGCTCCCATATAAAGAGAAGTCAAAAAGAAGCACCATTAATATCCTGACTCTGAAATAGCCTGCTCTTCCCAGTTTCTGCAAGGAGCCCTGGGAAGGCTGAAAGAGGTTGAGTTCTTTCTGCTCCCAAAGTTGTAGGAGGATGAAAGGGTTCGTTCGGGGTGAAGGGGGGAGCGGGGGAAACAGTGCTTCTTGTTAAGAGGTTCTGAGGTTTGGTCAAAAAAATTGGAGAGAAATGGAGAGATCTTCAGCCACTAGAAAGGAGACAAGGTACTAAGATGGTAAATGTTCGCTGACCCTGCGGAGCAAGGATTGATGTGGTAAGAGGATCATATCTAAAATCTGCTAATTTCTAGTTCTGGGACCTCTATGACCACTGGAACAATGTATTCCCTGCCATGACTGCATCACAGATCTGCTAAGCTCTCTTGAAAATAATAATAAATAATATTTGCTAAGCACTTACTAGATGCCAAGCACTGTACTAAGTGCTGGGGTAGATATAGGGTAAACCAGTTGCACTCAGTCCCTATCCCATATAGGGTTCACAGTCTAAGTAGGAAGGAGAACAGGTATTGGATCCCCATTTTACAGATGAGGAAACGGAGGCACAGAGCAGTCAAGTGACTTTCTCAAGTTCACACAGAAGGCAAGAGACAGAGCCAGGATTAGAACCTAGATCTTCTGACTCCCAGGCCCTTGCTCTTTCCACTGAACTATTCTGCTTCTCTTGCTGTCTCTATAGATGGCTTTTTACATATAAATTCAGATCTAAAAGGAATATATTATATGTTCCTAAATAATTCCAATTATGTACCACACTTTCTGGAATATATAGGTGAGAAGCAGCATGGCCTAGTGGCAAGAGCACGAGCTTGGGAATTAGAGAACATGGGTTTTAATCCCAGCTCCGCCACCTGCCTGCTCTGTGACCTTGGACGAGTCACAGCTTCTCTGTGCCTCACTTAACTCATCTGTAAAATGGGGTTTAAGACTGTGAACCCCACGTGGAACAACCTGATTACCTTGTATCTCCACAGCAATTAGAGCAGAGCTTGGCACATAGTAAGCGCTTAACAAATACCATCATTATTATTATACCTTGTCTTGATTCCACCATGAATTTGTTTAGTTGGGGGGGGTTGTCTATTAATTTATTCTCTTTATTCTCTTTCTAACTTCCACTTTAGGAGAGCTGAAACTAGTCTGATTTGAATGGCACCAGAACAACAAAGAGAAATCAAACAGGAATTTCTAGGAAGAAACTTTGAGAGAAAATTGTGTGTGTGTGTGTGTGTGTGTGTGAGAGAGAGAGAGAGAGCGCGCAAGCACAAACAATATTCTCCCAGTGCTTGGTCACCAGCCTTTGCTTTGGTTACTTACTAAATTATACTTTTCAAGAGGCTTGACAAATATCCAGGTAGAAGTGCAGTCACTAGATCCATGGAGAGGTGCAGTTATCATTATTATCATTATATTTGTTAAGTGCTTACTGTGTGTCAAGTACTGTTCAAAGTGTTTGAGTAGATACAAGTTAATCAGGTTGGAAACCTGTGAGTCTGTCCCACATAAGGTTCCCAATCTAAGTAGTAAATTTGGATTCCTTCATTCCCGAGAAAGGTGAGTGATCCTCTCCAAATGGCAAAATATTAATTAAACAAAGATAAATGGGATAGAAATAGGGAAAGGAGAGGGGCGTGGCAAAAACAATATTTTATCTAGGCACTCCCACAGTGTCCCATGAATGGGGAACTTTACCATGACACTCTACTCAGTAGCCAAACTGGTATATAGAAGAGGTGTGCATTATTCAGGATGGTATAGTGCATATTCTATGATGTTATTTTGAATGTAAGAAATGTTTGTACCTTTTTTTCTCAAAAAGATCACTCTTGAGCAGTACAAATAAACAAGACAAAAGCCACTGTAGGCATTTAAGATGTGTTCATGACAGTCATAACAGGAAATCATGCAATTTCTGCAGAAAGAGTTTGCTCTAAGAGGTAGCATGCATATCATTGACCTAAATTCAATCTCACTAACATAGACCTGTGGAACTTTTCTTCAGGGAAATACAGCAGAGTCTGATTAAAAGGATCTGTCAATATTTGTCAGGGAATCCACTGTGCTGCTTTGCATTCATATAGAGCCCGCAACCTACTTGGGAATCCAGAATCAGTTTCCCAAACTGTAGTTTAAGAATAAACCCTTTGAATGAATTTAGAGGATGCCACTTGAACAACCAGAATGAGCTGTACTTTGCTTTCTCCCATGCAAGTCACCTGACAAGGCTCCCCTTCCTTAGCATAAAAAGCCACCTCTCATATAGAAGGAAAAGTTCACTATCCCTGGCTTTTTCCATTTTGGATTCTCTTATAACACTGCAAACACACCTTAATGCCAATGGCTATCCTTTCTCTATTCTATCCCACCTGTAATTATGCTATATGTAATCTAGCCTGTTCACCTCTTTTAGTGT
The DNA here is from genome assembly GCF_004115215.2 of Ornithorhynchus anatinus. Classification (NCBI taxonomy): domain Eukaryota; kingdom Metazoa; phylum Chordata; class Mammalia; order Monotremata; family Ornithorhynchidae; genus Ornithorhynchus; species Ornithorhynchus anatinus. The sequence goes on from NC_041728.1 coordinate 57,516,373, forward strand.
CTGTTTCCCCCTCCCTTTTCCTGTAAGCTCTCTGTGGGCAGGGATCACATCTATCAACTCTGTTATATTGTACTTTCCTAAGCACTTAGTAGAGTGACCTGAAAACAGTGAGCCCTCAATAAACACTATTGCTGTTCACACCTGCCAACGGAATTATTCTAGTGTACCATACACACTTCATTTTCAGTTTTCAGAGAACAGTCAAATTATGAGTCATTCCAAAGTCCATCAATTCTGTGAAGTTTGCCAGCATCAGTCTCCTCTATACAGATGAAGCGATGGAGCATTGCTGTGGCAAGGAATTTATATCCACCTTCTTACACTGATCATATCTAAACGGGACAGAAAGGAGTTTTTGATGTGAATTTGGGGACTCAATCTGTATCTGACAAACCTAACATGCCTGCAAGAACACAGTTAGCAGGGATTGTGCCATGCAGACGATGTACAATTGACGTCTGCCTAGCTGCCCCCTTAACTACCAAGTTCCTGGGGGCAGGGACTGTGTTTGTAACTCTTAGTTGCTTTCACATGCCCAGTTATGTTTTGTATACAATAAAGATTTATTATATCAATGAATGACTCAATCAAAATTACCTTTCAGGCAATGTTTCCCCACCCCTCGAAACCTCCAATGACTTCCCATCCACCTTCACATCAAACAGAAACTCCTTATCAGCTTTAAGGCACTCAATCAGCTCTCTTCCTCCTATCTTCATTTTCTGATGTTCTATTAGTGTGGCTTAGGGGCTTGGGAATCAGAGGTCATGGGTTCTAATCCCAACTCTGCCACTTGGCTGCATGACTTCGGGCAAGTCACTTAACTTCTCTGTGCCTCACTTACCTCATCTGTAAAATGGGGGATGAAGCCTGTGGGCCCCATGTGGGACAACCTGATTACCTTGTATCTACCCTAGCGCTTAGAACAGTGTCTGGCACATAGTAAGAGCTTAACAAATACCATCATTATTATTATTACTACAAGCCGACCTTTGCACTCTGCTTGCCTAACTCCAACTTACTCACCATGCCGCAGTCTCATTTATCCCACCACTGACCCCTTGCCCATCTTCTCCCTCAGTCTTGGAACTCCCTCCCTTTTCATATCTGAAAGTCTACCACTCTCCCCACCTTGGGAGTCAGAGATTGTGGGTTTAAATTCTGACTTTGCCACTTGTCAGCTATGTGACTTTGGGCAAGACACTTAACTTTTCTGTGCCTCAGTTACGTCATCTGTAAAATGGGGACTAGGACTGTGAGCCCCATGTGGGACAACCTGATTATCTTGTATCTACCCCAATACTTAGAACAGTGCTTGGCACATAGTAAGTGCTTAACAAATACCATTATTATTATTATTATTCTCTCTTCCAAGAGGCCTTCCCATACTAAGACTTTTATTTTCCCTATCCATCCTCTTCTCTGGGTTTTTCGTGGCTCACATCCTAATCCCCACTTTATGGATGAGCTAACTGAGGCACAGAGAATTGAAGTGACTTGCCCAAGGTCACACAGCAGATAAGTGATGAAGCTGGGATTAGAACCCAGGTCCCTCTGACTCCCAGGCTCATGCTCTAGCCACTACACTGGGCTGCTTCTCCATGGGCTGACTATATTTTTGGCAGTAGTGTACTCCTTAAGTACTTATATACCTCAGCCCCACAGTATGTATGTGAATATTCTCATACTTGATTTCCCCTCTTGATAATCTATTTTAATGTCTGTCTCCCCCTGTAGACTGTAAGCACCTTGTAGGCAGGGATCCCATGTACTAACTCTATTATATTATACCTTCCCAAGTGCTAAGTAGAGTGCTCTTCATAAAGTACATGCCCAATAAATACCAGAGGTTGTCAGCAGCTCTTGGAGTTTGGTACAACCATCTTCTAGGCTTGTTTCTGGACCCTCCTGTCAAGCATTTCTCTTCATCATAAACTCACTTTCACAGATCATCCAATCACCAGCTCAGAAAAGAGTTGGGCTGTTTTGATCCTAATAGGAATCACCAGCCTGAGTTAACCCAAGTCTTTTCACTGCCATCACTGGAGCTGTCAACCCACTAAAACCTAGGGCATGTTATGTGGGAAAATTATGGAATTTCAATTCCTTGATCACATGTGGAGCTCTGACACTAATTTGCTAAGTGTATGAAACTAGCTGTCATTAACTCAATCAACCAATCAATGTTATCTTTTGAGCATTACAGTCTAGATCACTATGTTAAGTACAATACAGTACAATACGGTGCAGTTGGTAGACATGTTTCTGGCCCACAAGACGCTTACGGTAAAGAGGACTTGTAACTCTTCCCCTTAATCACAATCTATATTTTTGGAATGAGGGGAATGTGTCTGGGTGAAAACCATAGAACACAGTAATACACTGTCACTATTGTTCTCTCTGAAATAGGGAAAAATGGTAAGCTTAGTCTTGACCCCATACCTGGAAAAGGGTCGATGAGCAACATACTCTAGTGGAGAGAGTCTGGGACTGGGTGTCAGGAGACCTGAGTTCGAATCCCAGTTCTGCCCCTTGTCTGTTGTGTAACCTTGGGCAAATCACTTAAGGTACCTGTGCCTCAATTTTCTCATCTGTAAAACTGAGTTTCAGTATCTGCTCTCCTTCCCCAGACTGAGAGCCCCATGGGGGACAGGGACTATGTCCAATCTGATTACATTGCATTTACCCCAGGACTTAGCACATAGTAAGTGTTTATTCATTATTACTACTTTAAGCAAAATAATGAGGAAATTTGAAGTCACGGTGCCACATAGTATACAAACTCTGATGGCAATTGGTGAGATCTGTTTTGGCAGATGAGATAGCTGCGACACAAAAACAAGGGATTTATACAAGTTTACATGTGCAAAGTAAGTAGCAGATCCAGCAGTTGGACTTTGGAATGGCTAGTTTTCTCATAAAATGACCACTCTCCCATTACAACAGTCCCTCTCCCCCCACCCCCATCTCCCTGCCCTGGCCGAAGTAAAAGGGAAAAAAAACTATCCAATGATTTATAAATTCAAGTAAAGGGAGATGAATCATAACCAAAGGGTTCTCTTCAGGACTAGGAAACAATTGTTCTTGGGAGCCTTAATCAAGGTTGCTCATTGAATAGTTTAGCTCCTGTTTACAGCTCACAACGCCATGTGTTTATTGCACCATTTTTAATTTCCTTAATATATTTTGACTTTATTAATTCCATCTGATTACTTTCATCATGATTAATTGAGATGTAAAATAGTTCGCATCTGGAATCTATCATGAATCCCGTCAGAAAGATGCCTTATACAATACTGCGCACCCTGGCTGCCTCATTGACTAAGAAGACATAGTTCTGTTCCCAGTGTCCCTTCTTTTCAAGGTTCTGATAAAACATGAGATTAATTCTCAAACAGGTTTTGCTTGCAACAGAAAACCCTAAAGAAATATTGTTTGGTTCCTTGGCTGGAATAGAAGCTATTTACTACAAAGAGCAGTTTTATATATGTGTTATATAGCAGTAACCCATGTCTCAACAGTGGACTGTGGCACATAACGGTATCAAAAAGGTATCACTGTGAACACTGACTTTTTTTCCAGACTTGAACTGGAAAAAAATGTTTCAGCAACCCTTATGTTGAGTAGGAATTCCCCAAATCAGGAGCAGATTAAGAACTATTAAAGTGGGTATCTAGACATGATCTCATGCTCATCCCCCGACCTTAGACATCACATATTTTGATATCCATCTGGCAACACAATTACTTTTCTGACCTCTACTGCTTCTATATCCCTGACAGTCACCTCCTCCAGACAACCCCAAGCTTCAAGGTAACTGTCATTCCTTAAGGTCACTAGAGGCCACCATCGATCCATTTTGGACTTCAATAGTTGGATGTTGAAATTTTCAACACAATGATGTTGAATTGCCTTAGCAATATGGAGGAGAAATAGCTACCATTCAAATTTAAGCCATTGGATGTTCTGGAGCTGCCATGTTCAAAGCAGCAGATACCCCTGTCTCCCTGAGTTAGTCTACTTTTGATCCTAATATATTAAGGATGCCTACATCCAAACAGGATGAATCACCTGACAAGGATGATTTAGCCAAATAGGGGACCTAGTTTCAGTATTCTGTCAAAAATAAAAATAAAACAAACAAAAAAAGTACATTGGAAGGGGGTGGATGAAACGCCTGACTTTATCTAGTTTAGCGGGACAACTAGAACTGAATTTGCCAACTCTTCATGACTACCCAACCATCACCTTCATGTCTACTGTTAAAGAGAGTAATAGAGACTATGAAAACTGGAAGTGATGTAGACAAAGCAAGCCCAAGAGAAAGATGTGAGGAAACAGAAATTGAGGAACACAAAATACCTGATGCAAAGTTCTCAAAGATGTTTGGGCAAAAGTGCTGGGAGATGAGAAGATTTCTTTTAACTTTTAAAGAAAAACAATGTAATATCTAGTTATATTATCAACTGCAAAGATGAACAGTCATTGGAATTGATATTTTATGGGCAAGGAGGACTGTGGAGGAATGTGGCTAGATGGTTTCTAGATCTGCTAGAAGAAGAGAATGTGGTATGTTCTCTTCTGTAAAAACTGTAAAAAAGAAGTAGATGTAGTATTTTTTCTATGAAATGATTTTATGGGATGACTTTTAAATACCAAATTAAAGGAACACCTTCTCCTTTCACTTTGAGAAATTACAAAATTAGAGAATAAAGTCTAGCCACAAGGACCCTAGACCCATGACTTCACAGAGTGAAATGGAGGCTGAGGCACTCTTCCAGAGTTTTTAACAAAATAATTGATATTGAGGAACAAAGTGAGGGAAATTCTGGTTCTGACTGACCCATATATTGGGACAGATTCCCCAATGGTCAAATTACTCACAAAAATTACATAATACTTGATCTATATAACCCTAGATATAAGGATTAGCTTTGGTGACCTTTTGAGAGGGCTTACATTATTTGAGCTATTGTGCTAATTAGTCCTTTCACTCTGATTGTGAAGATCTAGCCATTTTTGAGTGCAAAAGCTTCAAGAAGCAGCAAGGAACAGCTTCAGTTCTCTGGGCAATTCAAGTATTTATTGAATTTTGTTAGAACGAGCTTGAAATTCAAAGGAAAAGCAGGGCTTGGAGCTGATGTGGATGTCTAGAACCAATGTCCAAGTTCCTTGAATTCACAGTGTACTCTCCCAAGTGCTTAGAGCAATGCTCTTTGGCACATAAGTGCTCAATAAATACCACTGATTGATAACACCAAACTTCCAGATATAGCCAGAACAAATAACATGCAAGTTAGTAATGATCATGTGAATTCAGGGACAAAGAAAGAAGGTGCCATTCCCTTTATTAAGGATGGGTAAATTCCCTCTCTCTCCCTCTCCTTTTCAATCAATCATTGGTATTTATTTAGCAATGACCATATGCTGAACACTGTACTAAGTACTTGGAAAAGTACCATCAACAGTTGGTAGACACAGTCCCTGCTCACAAAGAGTTTAGAGTCGACAGGAGCTTCAATCACATGTACACATACATACACACACAAAATTTATTGTACTCTCCCTAGTGCTTAGTACAGAGCTTTGCACACAGTAAGCACTCAATAAATATGATTGAATGAACGTACACAAAGAACCTCTCTCTATGTCTTCATAATTGAGGCCCCAAAGTATAATTCTGGCCTGAATCACTGGATGCTTCAAGCCTCTCAAGAGCCCCTCCTATGTCTCTGTGTCTGAATAATTCAGGCTAAAAAGAAGAAACTTAATTATCTAGTAATTTGTGAGTGTGAGTTCAGCCACAAAACTGGAGAATTCCTGGGAAGATTCAAGCATCTTCAGTTTCTCTCTCCCAAAAACAGTGAAATGATATTGATGTGCTACATCCAAAAAATGAAGAGGAATACAAACACCTAAAGCTCTGATGGATGATCCAAGAAGTGGGACAAACATAAAAATCCTGGTATCCAAGTTACTAAAATACCTAATTTCCTTACACATCACAAATGAAAGTACCGCCAGTTCGATGCCCTATTGGCGATCAAATGAGGACAGATTGAAACATGCGATCCATATTGATTGGCACGGAGGCTAAACTCATTATTCCGTTAGGGATTTGTTATGACAATTGGAAAGATGCATTTTACCCTGAGTTAACGGCATGCTCACCGTACCTTCTGATTGACAATGAAAATCCTTGACAGAATAACAAAGTAATATACTGCTATGGCAACTTGCTCATCCTCCTGTTGATGACTTCAGACTGTGGTGACATCTAGAACACAAAGACACTAGTGTTGCGGTATTCAAAAAAAAAAAATTAATGTGCAAATTCCAAGTGAATGGAGCAGATTGTTTAATGTGGTTCTCCTTATCTATACAACACATGCATAAGATAATGCTGTTGACATTTTTGTCAAAGGAAATGAGTGGCACACCCTTAACATTACTTGAAATGGGAGTCAGTAAGAAGAGGCATGGCAGCTGGTGTGCTAGAATCTGAACGTCAGATATCAAGTGATGCCCCCTTAATTCCTAATATACTGCTGGCACTAAATAAACAATAACATTCCTCAGATGTTTAGTTAACCACAGAGTAGAGTCTGTTTGGATTAGTTTGGCCATAAAAATCAATGCATGCCCATAACTTTGAAGAAACTAGAGTGAACTTATAAAGGACATCAGGTAGGAATCCTATAGAAAATGAATATGCATAATCTCTTCTTTCTAGACTCTCTTTCAGAGCTTAAGCAATGCCTTGTTGGATCAAACCACTGGCCCATTAAAATTCCAGATTATATCTCCAGCAGTGGTCAGAAAGTCTGCTTGGTTTCACTAGGAATCAGAGTCTGTGAGGAATTCTACATGCATCTGCAGCAGGTAGATCACTGAGGATGGGAAACATAATGGCTAGAGCACGAGCCTGGGAGTCAGAAGGTCGGTCTTAAATTCTATTCCCTAATATGCACTTGTCTGCTGTGTGACCTTAGGCAAGTCACTTCACTTCTCAGGGTCTCAGTTCCCTCATCTGGAAAATGGGGATTGAAACTGTGAGCCCCATGTGGGACAGGCTGAGTGTGAATTCAGCCACAAAACTGGAGAATACTGGAAAGATTCGAGCATCTTCCCAAAGAAGAGGCATGGCAGCTGGTGTGCTAGAATCTGAACGTCACATATCAAGTGATGCCCCCTTAATTCCTAAAATACTGCTGGCACTAAATAAACAACAACATTGTTATTGCTTGTATCCACCCTAGTGCTTAGTACAGAGCCTGGCTCATAGTAAGCACCTAACAAATGCCATAATTGTTATTATTATTATCAGGGAAAGAAGAATACCACCTACATCTTGAAGGGGGAAACGCATGATACTGGGAAATGTGGGTGGAGCTAATGGAAATTTTTGTTGGCCATAGATAATTCTTGCAGTATACTGATCTTGAAAAAAAAAAACTGATCATCCTCTACTGTCCCCTCTCAAGTGGATTGCTCAAACTGAATGGTTGGAGAAATTTGGGGCCCTTTGTTGTGGAAAATAACATGGCCTAGTGGATAGAGCATGGATTTGGAAGTCAGAAGGACCTGGTTTCTAATCCCACTCTGCCTCTTGTCTGTAGTGTGACCTTGGGCAATCACTTTACTTCTCTGTGCCTCAGTTACTTCATCTGTAAAATTCAGATTCAGACTGTGAGCCCAGTGCAGGACAGGGACTGTGTCCAACCGAATACTTTGTATCTTCCCTAAGGCTTAGTACAGTGTCTGGCACATAGTAAGCACTTAACAAATAGTACAAAAATTAGACAAAGTCCACACTGAACTTTTTCCTCTTAGGTTTGTATCTCATCTGGAAAAACCTGGCTGTTTGGAACTCAGAGAATTAGGATACTGCCAATATGCTCCTGAAAATTACAGTCTTCTTAAGGGGATAAGGCTGTTCTAATAAAAATAGATCCTGTGCAACATTTTATTCTCTTTAATTGGACCAAAGATCACAAAGAGTGTGCATTTACAAGATAATCTGAAAATTAATGTACAAATAATATAGTAATCACCAAATCCTTATTATTTGGAGACTGTACACACCATGGGAGTCCAATCCTCTCTTGATGAGCATGTGTAACCCCCATTAATTTTATTAGGAGTTAAGTATGCACATCAAGGGGAGTAGTGACTCTTATGGGTTTAAAACCGACCCCTAAGATTAAGACCTGCACTTTTGGCTTCCAGTGGAAAATGTGGCTTATCTTTTGATGTTTATCTTCTTTTAATTGTGTTTTTGCAGTTGAAGCAATTGGCTAAATGTTGTTCTCCCCCTCACTTACAAGGAAAGATGAATTGTATTATATACCCAGGCGCTTGGATTTCTTGATTTTTTTTCCGATAAACGGAATGGTCCTTTCAGCCTCATAATTAATACTCAATCTTTGCTGATCAACTCCTTTGCAATAACCCACTTTGCTATCTGATTGCCATGGAAGGTGATTATTTTTCTTTTGAGTTAGATAGCATATTTTCAATTCTTTTCAAAAATACACATGTAACTAATAAACCAGATATTTGAAGGAGATAGTCTTATTATTTAGACTCTCAGGTTTTGTTAAAGGAAGATTTCAGCAACCCCGCACAGAGTCATTCACGATCAATATGTTCTTCAAAACATTTTCCTATGTTTGGCTATTGCGGTATGCTTCCCAGGGTCATGCAGCCAAATAGATTTAGAAAGAGAAACTCAGGTAGGCAGAATTTGAAAATCTGACACCAAAGGGCGGGGGGAAGTCTGGATTGCCAATCTAAGGAATTGCAAATCCCACACTCGAGGAGGCTTGGCTCTAGAGCCTGGCCCCAAGGAAGTATATAGATCTAGCACCAGAACCTTGGGAGATGTGGATCTAGCCCCTGAAACTAGGGAGGAGTTTGTGGTCTATTGGAAAGAGCATAGATCTGGGAATTAGAGGACTTGGACTCTAATCCTGACTCAGCCACTTGCCTGCTGTGTGACCATGGGCAACTCGCCTAAATTTGCTTTGCCTCAGTTTTCTCATCTGTAAAATGAGAAATCTGTTCACCTCCTGCTTAGATTGTATGCCCCTTGTGGGACAGGAACTGTGTCTAGGTAGCCTGATTATTTTGTATCTACCCCAGGGCTAGATACAGTGCTTGGCACATAATAAACACCTAGCCAATACCACAATTACTAAGGAGGCATGGATCTAGAACCTGCAAGAGTATGAGTCTAGACCCCATAAGGAGAAAGCATGGGCCTGGGAATCAGAGGACCTGGGTTCTAATCCTGCCTCAGCCACTTGCCTTTTGTGCAACCTTGGGCAACTCACTTAGCTTCTCTTTGCCTCAGTTTTCTCACCTGTAACATAGAGATTCTGTTCTGCCTCTTACTAAGAATGTGACCCCCATGTGGGACAGGGACTGTGTCCAATCTGATGATCTTGTATCTATCCCAGGGCTTGGTATGGTGCTTGGTATATAAGCAGCATCTAACAAATACCACAGTTATTAAGGAGGCATGGATCTAGAACCAGTAAGAGTATGGGTTTTGTTTATGGGTGATAAGGAGGCATGGGTCTAGTTTATTTCATGCTAACCCACTAGGTGAAGAAATAACAAGTAACTTGAAGATAAATTATATTTCTTAATAATCCTATATTATTAGCCCAAGGGATAAAAAGAAGTCACTTCATAGTTTACCATTTTGAAGTGTGGGAGTGGGGAAAAAGCCTTATCAAAATATAAACTATTTTAAAATACTGATAATCCAGATAACAGGAATAAAGCAATTTTAATTGGAAGATGGATTTTAATCACATTATATATTTACACTTGAGACTGAGATAATTTATATTGTTCACTCACAGGGAACAGGAGAAAACCACCTTACATTGCAGCAAGAGTATTTAGTTAGAAAATCTCCCTTACTGTTTATTGATTAAATGCTGGAACAGTCTATCAAAGGACATTTTGGAAGTCCTACAACTGCTTTGAAAATAGGATTTATTTTCAAATGATTGAAAATAATTTCAAGATAATCTGAAAATTAATGTACAAATAATATAGTAATCACCAAATTCTTAGTATGTGAAGACTGAACACACACAGGGAGTCCAATCCTCTCTTGTTGAGCATGTGTAACCCCTAATAGTTCAGATGTCCAGCTGCCTGAAATGGAGACAGGGAACTGGACAGGACAATCTTTAATTATCAGTTCTTTGATACTAAAACACAGGGATCCAATCCAGCGAGCTTTGGGACTTTTACAACTTCAGGCAAAGGGTAACAACTTTGGAACTCTCAAAAATCTATCCATTTGACATAGCCATGAGCAAAGATTCATTTTTATTCCTTTTAGTCAGCCAGTCAATCGTATTTATTGAGCACTTACCTTGTGCAGAGCACTATACTAAGCGTTTCGGAGAGTACAATACAACAATAAAAAATTCCCTCCCCACAACGTGTTTACAGCCTAGAGGGAGAGATCAAGGGCATGCTTAGTGCCTGGAATGATAATTCTGGCTCCAAATGGTATATTTAATGAAAATACTTGTGGTCAGAATTTGGAAATAACCTTGGTTCTGCCAAAATACCACCTGTGTCTCAGTACCCCCTTGATGCTACTTTCTGACTAGAGTAACACACAGCCCCTGGGGGGTTTGCATCGAAAAACAAATAGAAAACATGTTTAAAGCAGATCTGGCCACTCTCATACTTCCACTGGGAATGCTGGGAAATTACCCCACTTGTCTTTAACTAAGGTAATGTCATGGGGCCTTGACTGGGAGGGTTTGCTGGGGAACATTCATTATGTCCTCCAATCACTAATCTTTCTTCAGATCGAAGACTCTTCTATTCCTCCCTCATTGACTCCCACAATCACCTATAACATTTCCAAACCTTCCACTTCCTCCTGAGGTCTCCAGTGTCCCTGCCACTTCCGTCTCTAATCCCCGATGTCCTGGCCAACTACTCTATTGGCAAATTCAAAACTGCCAGGTATAAACGTCTCCTAGGCCACCCCCATCGCTTTCTCGCCACTCTATCAACTCCTGCTTCCCAACATTGCCTTTAGTATTAAAAGACAAAACTGATGGTGAAATTCACCTAAGAGTGAATGTGAGGCTAACTAGGTCATATAGTACTTACTATTGTTTAAGACCCACAGTGTAAGACTAGTGAGACCCACAGTTCCACACATAAAAAGGCTGTTCCTTAATGTTTGCAGTTTTCTCTTGCGGCTCCTTGACACTCTTATTCCTTATGACGTTTTTATTTGAAAATATCCACTCCTTAAGAGCAGAGTGCCAGCCTGATCTATCCTCTGCAAATGACTCCCAGTTTTCAGCTGGGAGTGCAGCATCATGTGAAGCTTTGTTTCACTTTTTTGTTAAAAAAATTCCTCTGCTCTCACCTTCAGTTTCTCAATCAATCAGTAGTATTTATTGAGTGCTTACTATGTGCAGAGCACTGTTATAAGTTCTTGGGAGAGTACAATATAACAGAGTTAGCACATATGTTCCCTGCCCATAACAGGTTTACAGTCTTTCACATCCCCATATAGTTGTTTGGGTATTTTGTCACTCATTCTCTTCATTTGTTACTACCTAGCAGAGCTGAATTGAGGTGAACATAGCTGTGATGCTGGGAGGCTCGCTATGTTACAGAACTTCATTGTTCGTGGTTACAGATGCTAAAATTGAGATGGAAAGGTTGTCCTATTAACCCATCAGCTACCTCTGACACATACGGATTTACTTGTACCCTCCCTCAACACTTGTGTATATATGTAAAATCAACTGCAGGGTTTATTTATTCTGATTACTCTTTTTGTAAATATTTTCATGACTGTGGTTCCCTTGAGAGGGTAAGCTTGTGAGCAGAAAACATGTCTAATACTTTTCTAAGTGCTTAGTTTAGTGTACTGCACCCAGTGGGCTCAATCCATATTATTATTATGAGTTCTACATGCTGGTCCAAAGTCACACAGGCTCCAGGTCTCCTGATTGCTAACCCCATGTTTTTCTACTAGACCACACTGCTTCTCAGTAGAATTAGCAGTGGGTAACCTGAACTCTTACTTAAAGCCACTGAATCGAAACTTGATATTCTCTCTCTTATTTTGTTTCATGGCATTTAAGGGCTCACTATGTGCCTGGCACTGTACTAAGTGCTGGGGTAGATACAAGATAATCAGGTTGGAAGCAGTCCACATGGGGCTCACCGTCTTAACCCCCATTTTACAAATGAGGTAACTGAGGCCCAGAGAAGTGAAGTGGTTTGCACTAGGTTGCATAGGAGACAAGCGGAGGGGACGGGATTAGAACCCAAGTCCTTCCGATTCCTCGGCCCATGCTCTATCCACTAGGGCACGCTCCTTCCTGTTAACATATTTGCTCAATCTCTGATGTAGCCCAGGCATCTCTCTCTCGGGGTTCTCCTTTCATTTCTAGCACCTCTGGAAGAAAGAAGCTCAAAATCCTTAACTGGAATTGACACCAGTCTGGTTTAAGCCTCTAACTGTGGAAGCTATTTTCTGTTCCTACTCTCCTCTGTCTATATATCCATTCTTCTCAAGATTTGGATAGCTGCACTGAACTCCTTTCAGGACTCTGATATTAATGACATTCCTGATCAGCAAAAGCAAAGATTTAGAAGTTACTAAAGAATCAAATGCTTGGAGTAATGAGGAATATCGTGCATTTTTGATGAAGTATCCATGGCGTGGAGATAAAATCATTCCTGAGGACGAAAACCAGAGCCTAGTGCAACAATGAAAAGAATCATAAAAAGACTCTTAATGCAACCAATGGATATTCATCATTTTGAAGAAGACAGTTCAAGATGTAAGATAGCTATCCTGGTGACTGCACTTGTATATTCAGTTAAGATACAGTCTCAGAAAGAAGATTGATATTAAATCTTCAAGCTAGAAGGCACATCGTTTAGGATATAGAGCTCTTGTGTCCTTCTCTTTTGAGATAAATATGAAATGGACTTAAAACGAAGAGCAGATGTTTGAAAATTGTTCCACAAAAGTGGTTCCCCACTAGAAAATAAAGACATAAAAATCTGTGTCGATAGGAAAGTGGTATGCCTATTACATAAATCTATCTCCTTGGTAGGGATTTTGGGAACTGCTACATTGCCTATCCACTCCATGTGGAAAAATGCTCACAATATGGCAAATGGCTCCATTATTTGGCAGCTGATTTCACCCTATATAATTTGTACTCACTATGGTATAATGACAATCATGATTAAAATAATAATAGTGATAATAAGAGTAATTGTGGCATTTATTAAAAGCTCACTAGTGCCACACACTGTGCCAAGCACCGGGATAAGTACAATGCAATCATTCTCTGTCCCTCACAGGACTCACAGTCTAAGAGGGTGGGAGAATAGGTATTTGGATTCCCATTTTACAGAAGAAGAAACTGAGGCACAGAAAACTAAGTGACCCAAGGCCACACAGTAGGCAAGTGGCAGAACTGGGATTAGAATCTCAAGAAATTATGGATCACACATCAGTCTTTTCAACTGTAATAATGCTTCATAAACCGACTACACATACAGCAATGCTAACATTCCTTAACTGTTGCAAAAATGCTCCTTAAGGAAATGCACAATTCAGGAACATTCAATGAACTCTAAAAGTCTGGTTCAGCAGGAGATCAGTATTTTTTTAGGATCATATATTGGTCATAAAATCATTTTTTGTCCATGTAATTTTTCCCACCCATTATTTTGGTAGAGCCCTCAAATCCTCTTAAATTCTCTCCTTCTCCTAACTTTTCTATACTGTTGACAACACCACCATACCCCATCTCTCTCTCTCTCTCTCTCTCTCTCTCTCTCAATATTCTTGACTCCTAATTCTCTTTCACCTACCCTTATTCAGTAAATTACCAAATTTTTCATTTCTTTTCTTCCCAACATCCCCGAATCCTCCCCTTCATCTCTCCAAACTTCCTCTATGCCGATCCCGGGACTTGTCATATTCTGAATGACTATTGAATCAGCCTTCTGCGTCTCTCCTGACCACTGATTTCAAGGCACTCAATCAATTCTTACTTTTCCTCATTCTTCTCCAACGACACCCCCAGCCCCACCATTTCTCTCCTCTCAAGCCAACTTGTTCTCCGAAACTCACTCTCACCTCTCTTGACAACCATGTCTTGGTCATGGCTTTCCTCTTACTTCACACCAAGAAAATCTCTTCTCTTTTCAGACTCATCTCTTCTCCAGAAAACCTTCCCTGATTGATTTTTCATCTCCCCACCCAATTTCCCCATCTTGTGATGCTTCAGCACTTTGGCTTCACCTAAGCACTTATATACTCAACCACCGCTCCACCACCCCACCCCTTCCCCTCCGCAATCATATCTTTAAACTCTATTGCTTCCCCCCAATTTGTAATTTACTTTGGTGTTTGTCTCCCACACTGGGTTGCAAATTCTTAGAGGAGAATTGTGTCTATTTTAAGTCTGTGGCAGTCACCCAAGAGATTAGTACAGTGTTTTTCAGCAGGGAAGTGTTCAATAAATATCATTTATTGACAGAGCTACTAGCAAACTCCTACCTTTCCTGCCTGCTCTCTGGGAAATACCAAGGTGCAATTTCCATTGGGGGCATCAGAGAGGAGGTGAACCTAAAACAACACTAAACTTTCTTTGAACAAAGAAATCAAGTTCTGAATATTCAGTTTGGCTCAATGGACAAAATCAGAATATGGAGTCCTGGGGCCCCAGTATCTAGACTATTAGCTCCCTTTTTTAAGTTATTTGTTAAGCACTTACTAAGTGCCAAACACTGTTCCAAGTGCTGGGATAAGTACAAGTTAATCAGGGTGAATACAGTCTCTGTCTCACCTGGGGCTCACGGTCTAAGTTAGGAGTAGAACAGGTATTGAATCCCCATTTTGCAGTGGAGGAAACTGAGGTGCAGAGAGTTAAGTGACTTGCCCGAGGTCACACAGGAGGCAAGTGTGAGAAGTGTAAAGATGCAGTGTGGCTTAGTGGAAAGAGCCTGGGCTTGGGAGTCAGAGGTCTTGGGTTCTAATCGCGGCTCTGCCACTTGTCAGCTGTGTGACCACTTAACTTCTCTGTGCCTCGGTCACCTCATCTGTAAAATGAGGATGAAGACTGTGAGCCCCTTGTGGGACAACCTAATTACCTTGTATCTACCCCAGTGCTTAGAACAGTGCTTGGCACACTGTAAGCATTTCATAAACACCAACATTATTATTGAGTAGCAGAGCCAGGATTAGAACCTAGGTTCTCTGGCTCCCACACTGATCTTTATCCACTAGTTTAAATTTCTACCAAGTCTGTTATATTGTACTCTCCCAAGTGCTGAGTACCGTGCTCTACACACAGTAAGCACTCAAGAAAAACGGTTGACTGACTGGGGCCATTCCAGGTGGTGAACCTGTTCCATTTCCCTCCCTCACATCACATCAGAGAAGCAGCGTGGCTCAGTGGAAAGAGCCTGGGCTTGGGAGTGAGAGGTCATGGGTTCAAATCCCTGCTCTGCCACTTGCCAGCTGTGTGACTGTGGGCAAGTCACTTAACTTCTCTGGGCCTCAGTTACCTCATCTGTAAAATGGGGATTAACTGTGAGCCCCACAGGGGGCAACCTGATTACCCTGTATCTACCCGTGCTCTGCACATAGTAAGCGCTTAACAAATACCCACATTATTATCATGTCACCCCAATTTGCTCAAATAACCCCTTGGCCCTTCTCTTGAGGTAACTGTTGTTGGATGGGGAGTTGCACTTCCTGTTGGCCACCACACTACATACACTCTCCTTCCGTTCCACTGTTTCAGTGCTGGAACAGGGTCTATTGGCTAGAAGACGGTGGGAAGAGTTGGCTATACAAAGTTTCCTTCCACATGGGCCTTCGGTTGCTCACTAAGGATAGCAGCACCAGTGAGGGTTACACCCCAGGATCAAGCAAGTTATGACCCAGGATCATACGCAGTCATTTCATTCCACATTTTAAATAGAATTCAAAGGTAGAAATATGGAACATTCTTCAGACAGCAAGTACCTATCTAGAGAGACTTAATGCAGTGTTGGACGAATATGGAACATTCTTCAGACAGCAAGTACCTATCTAGAGAGACTTAATGCAGTGTTGGACGAAATGGATATACACACAGTTGTAGCACTGTGCCTGGGGTGAGTACTATAATATCAGTTTTCCTTAGCGTGGATTCTCCAAGAATATAAATCCTACTTTATAGGAGCCCTGACTCCACATTTAACGGGTCAGGTGGATGGAGAGTGAGTCCTTAGTGATAATTCCCTTTCAGCTGGAGTGTAGAAAAAATGGCCACTGCCAGTGACCAAAAGCTCTATTCCCTGCTCTCCTTCAGCCTCATCATTTGCACAGAGAAACTCCCACTCTGCTCCCCAGATGATCAGTCAGAATCTGTACAACAGCTCCGGTTGTTTTAGTCTATACTCTCTTGGCATAAGCAAAAGCACCAATAGAATGGTTTGTACAAACTTTTTGGTTTCCCTGAGCCAGGCAGTCCTTTATTAATGACACTGTCAAACTTTGTATTGTGCTCAGATTGGAAGGGGAAGATTCATGCTCACGAGAATGTAATTCAAGAACCAATAAAAGTTGATTGCATACATATGAAGCGTATGGATTGGGGGTAGGATTCTTGGATCGCTTACAAAGCAAGTGTCATGTTTCATCTTCTGTGTGGGGTTTTATGGGATGCCTGCACGAAGCCACAAAAATCCACATAGTCCCTTTCACTAAGCATCACGTAAACAGAATAATGTTCTCATTCAAGAATACATCTGTGAGATCACAGTTCAGGAGGTCTTGTCTTTTTTTCATCTTTCATTCCAACTGGAGGATCTCATCAGAAATTAAGTGATTAATAGGTTCTGTAGAGAGACTCAACCAATGGGTGGAGTTGGGGGGGAGTAAGGGGGTAGTCCTTTCGATGACTGAAATCCTAGCAGCTGGGGTATAGGATTGGCAGCTGGGGTGCAGGATCATACTTGACTTTGCATTCGGAGCATACTATTCATTAAAAATTATGGGACTTAAGGATAAATTTTATTCTATTGGATCAAACATCGTGGTGAAAGATAACATCTCAATATTCTGTCGGTTTCCCAGTACGGTAATAGACAGGGATTGCTTCCACCAGTATTGAAATGCAGCCACCTCTGGGGTAAATATATGGCAGCTGTTCAACAACCACACAACCCAGCTGTTTTTGAACAGGAAATGAGGGATACCCTATCCAGTTAAAACTACAGGGAGTTTTTGGTGAGCAGAATGCAATTACCCAGGCTGGAAACTTGCCAGGCTAACAATGGTAAACACCCTTACGGTTGCAAAAGTACCAACGAGACATTTTCCCATGTAGGCTGTTTTTTAAACAGTAGCTGTAATGAGAATATAATTATGATCATTGTAATAACTATAAGATAATTATGATAATGTTAATACCTATTACATTTTTCAATAAAGGCTCTCCCCCTTTCCAAGAACAAAACAAAACCAAACATTGGATGGAAGAACAGAGGGAGAGAGGACAAGTGTGACTTTTACAGAGTCACTCTTCTCAGCTCACTGGAAAAAATAAATGTTTTTTAAAAGGCTACACATTCTCCTGGTATAAAAGGACACTGGGTCTAGGACTAGTTTATTAGAGAAATTATTGAAATCCATCTGTGTGAACATCAGATCCCTACAAATCGCCATAGGTAGAAGGTCAAATTGTAATCTGTTGAGTAAGTGTTCTTCTTGTTTTCTAAAGCAGTAGATGTGGGGGGAAAAAAAGGCAAAAAAATGGACAAAGTTGTTGTCCTTATTTTAAAGTCAGGAGCAAGTCTGCATAACTGCCTTCATGGACTCATCTTTTACCTGCAACATTTCCTTATTCTTAACCATACTTTCAGACACAGTCCCCTCTCGAGTCTCCAGAAATGTGACAGGCCACTGTGCATTCTGCGCCTCATACCTTGCCCAGTTGCTTAAAGTTCTTTAACTGGTCAGTCATTTTGAAGAATGCTTTTTCTTTAGGAGAATGGAAGTGCTTTCAGATTTGCTTTTCTCCGGTTTTTAAGATTTCCATAAAGATGTAGTTCTGAAGTTCCAGTCATCAAAAAGTTCAAATATGACTAGAAAATATTTTTGATCCTAATAAAAATTCTGTTCCAATGAAGTGTGGATGTGATTACATAACCCATTAAGCTAAACATAGCCCAAGTATCTAGTGGGAACATCACACAAGTATCTGAAATCAATCACTGTGGAAACAAAATTGTTAAAGTTCTTTTGAAATAGTTTTCTGATAAATGACATTCTCTGACAGAAACATCTGGGTAAAGGCAGTGTACAAACGATGGGTCCTCTGCAATCATCAGATCTGTTAAACCAAATATTCAAGTCTTTTTCAGGTAGCTGGCTATTTTCGAAGAGAATCTGCTCCAGTAAATCCTCCTTCATTAAAATATTTGCTTCCATCATGGTTCTTCCTCAAGATTTAGTGAAATGAGGGAGAAGCCTAGATACTAGGTACCAATTCCATTATTCTGCTTTCCCATTTGACTTAAGTCTTCAAGCTAAAAATCCAAACAAAATTAACCAGATTCCCATTTAAGAATAGCCATCATGAGTGTCATAATTAGAACACAGAGGCAATAAAAGTACCAATTGCTATCTATCGATATTTATTGATCACAGTGCTGTGCCCATGGTAAGTAAATAAATACTACTGATTGATTGAAAACATCACTAAAATCCATCTTTTCCTTTCCATCCAAACTACTACATTAATCCAAGCACTTACCCTATCTCATCTTGATTACTGCATCAGCCTCCTTGCTGACCTCCCTGCCTCCTGTCTCTCCCAACTTTGATCCATACTGCATTCTGTTGCCTGGAACATTTTTCTACAAAACCATTCAGTCCATGTTTCCCCATTTTTCAAGAACTTCCACCTCCTCATCCAACAGAATGTCCATAAAAGCACTTTAAGCACTCAATCACTTTGCTCCCTCCTACCTCACCTCTCTGATTTCCTTCTATGACTCAACCCACACACTTTGCTCTTCCAGTGCCAACCTACTTACTGTATCTTGATCTCATCTATCTCACTACTGACCTCTCACCCACTTCCTGCCCCTGGCCTGGAATGCCCTCCCTATTCATATCTGACAGACGATCACTCTCCCCACCTTCCATTCCTTATTAAAAGCACATCCCTTCTAAGAGGTCTTCCCCAACTAAGCCCTCATTTCCTCTTCTCTGACTCCCTCCCACATAGCCCTAGCTCTGATATGCACCCTTTATTCACCCCTCCCTGAGCCTCACAGCACTTATTTACATATCTGTAGTTTATCTATTTAATGTCTGTCTCCCCCTCTAGACTGTGAGCTTCTTGTGGTTAAGAAATGTGTCTACCAATTTTGTTATATTGTACTCTCCACCTGCTTAGTTCAGAGATCTGCACACGATAAGCACTCATTAAATACCATTGTTCGACTGATTGACTGGACATCCCCAAACCACCCAAACTCTGTGATCTAAGAGAGTATGAAGAGAGGGAAAAAAAAGTCTAAGTCATTTTTAGAGAGACACCCTTCTAACTTCTTAAGCATCTTGTGTTTTTCTGTTTTGATACTGGAGTAATCACAGGACATTCACATGGTAAAATTTTTTTCATGCCATCCCAAAGTGCTTCTCTAGTTCTTCATTTTTGTAGAAATGGAAAAAGAAGTTGAACTATCTATATTGGTTTGGATAGTTTAGTGATAATATGGCAGATGCCAAACACGGACCTTGAAGGATTTAACGAAACCAGATTTGAGCAGAAAAGGTTGGGCAGAGACTCCCAAATTTTCATCCCAACCAATCAGCTTTTAGTCTATTTGAAATGATCAACTTGCACTTGATGTTCTATGCTTACAGTGCCTTCCTGGAAAGTTCCAGAGCTTGGCAAATTCCTTTTATTTCTTTGGAATGGTCTAAGCAGCAGATCTTTGTGAGTGTCATTGATGTTGCCATCCTATTAAGTCTGGGGCAGCTCTTCTCTGTGAAGATAATGATATGGTTCTGATTCTCTTTTCTTCTGAACTTCTCGGGGGCCAAGATTTTGCATATGCCAGTGAAGTTCTCATTGTGAAATGGCATGTGGGGGAGGCCGGAATGAAATTAAATACAGTTTGGAAAAGAGTTCTTACGTAACCTTTCAATACTGATATGCAGCCCATAATAGGCAGCCTTACACCAGCACGTAATAGGGATCGTTGGCTTCTCACAATTCAGAAATAGAACCCCAAGTTCCTTTCCTGGAATAATTCCCCTTTCCATAAATATTTGAAGGTGGTGGTGGGGTTGGGGGGGAAGCCAGCTCCCCTTCAGCACCTAACATCAGGCCACACCTCTACACCCTTCCTGTAAGAAGGCACCATATTTTTTATTTCTTCAACTTGTGTTCGCAATCTGTCTTAACATAATTTACACATTTACACATTTTAGGGAGGAAAGCACAGTCATGCAACTTAATTCCAAAAAGCATAAGCAGAGAAGACTGTGCCTCTGCCCATTAGATTTGCAAAGCATTTAAAATAATTTTGCCAATATGATATCAAAGACACATGGATTTATTATTAATAATAATAATAACTGTGGTATTTGTTAAGCACTTACTATGTGCCAAGCCCTGTATTAAGCACTGGGGTGGTTACAAGCAAATCGGGTAGGACCCAGTCCCTGTCCCACATGGGGCTCACAGTCTCGATCCCCATTTTACAGATGAGGTAACTGAGGCCCAGAGAAGTGAAGTGACTTACCCAAGGTCACACAGCAGACATGTGGCAGAGCTGGAATTGGAACCCATGGCCTTCTGACTCCCAGGGTCATTTCTGAATGCCTCTCCTGCTCTTCAGTCTCACACTAATTGTGCCAGTGTACTAGCCCCCTATTCCCACATTTAAATACAGAGTTTGAGGTCTTCAGGATTCTGACCTCTGAGAAAGTACTTTTCTATTCCTGCTTAATAGTAATAATGGTATCTGTTATACACGTACTATGTGTCAGTCACTGTTCCAAGCACTGGGTAGATACAAGGTAATCGGGTTGGACACAATCCCTGTCACACATGGGGCTCACAGTATTAATCCCCATTATCCAGATGAGGGAACTGAGGCCCTAAGAAGTGAAGTGACTTGCTCAAGGTCACACAGTAGACAAGTGGCAGAGTTGAGATTAGAACCCACGTCCTCTGACTCTCAAACCCATGCTTTTGCCACTAGGCAGTGTTGCTCCATCCAATATGACACATCTTGATCACCTTTAGGTGCCACTACAAACATGCCTAATCGAGATATAGAGGAAAGTTAATGCTGTTCCATTTGTGATGAAGCTATGCTCTTAAGTGGAATCTGTGTAAATGACAATTAAGGGTCTGTAAGAAAGAACTAAACATCTGCATATAAATTACTATCGAAGAGGAATGCTTTCAAACAGCTCTCTTAACCCTAGGATTTCGTTTCTTCAGGCACAAAGGGTCAAGGGTGATTCTTCTGAAATTACAAAGAATTATTCATTGATTGAGTTGTATTTATTGAACACTTACTGTGTGCAAAGCACTGTACTAAGCGCTTAGGAGAGTACAGTAAAAATTATGGACAAGGGAAGTAAAGCCACCTCCTGTTCATGACAAATATCCCAACTATTAAATGATGATATTTCTTTAAAAGTTGTGATTAAACAGATTTACTAGAGGATGAGTTAATGTCTATGTAGTCTAATTTAATTTAGTGAATTATTTTTCATTAAATGAAAATCAGTGATTAGAAGGAATAGTCTTACAGCTGGCATCTTCTTAGTACTTAAAAAAAATGAAGATTAAGACGAATTTAGCATTTGGAGGAAGTCAGGGTGTGGCTGTTTCTTACATTCGTTTTTACTAGTTAATGATAATGTCATTTTAGTTCAGATGTTGTAGAAAGGAGGAAAATACTTTAAGGTGATAAAATACAATAAGACTCTTTTCTTTCTCATGTAACTTTTGCGAGGTGAAACTACTCACCTAAATAAAACAACAGAAATTAAACATTCAATCAATGATATTTATGGGAGCACTTAGGGTATGCAGAGCACTGTATTAAACCTTTGTAAGAGTACAATATAATAGTATTGGTAGACCTGATCCTTGCCCACCAGGAACTGGCAGTATAGAAAAGGAGATAGACATTAAAATAAATTTCAGATGAGGGAATTGGGAGGGCATAAGGATATGTGCCCAAGTGACATGGAACTGGACATGGGGTAAATATCAAGTGCTTAAGGGTCCCTAAAAAATAATAAAAATAAAAGCAGAATGAGAAGACTTTCTGCCATGTCGACCAAAGGTTTTGGAAAACCAACCTGTCAGACTAGTTACATTTTTGAAATCTTCAAAAATGGCATTTTCTAGGTGACTGAGTGATCAATCAATCAGTGGTATTTATTGAGGGCTTACTATGTGCACAGCACTGTACTAAACACTTGAGAGAGTAAAATACAATAGAATCAGCAGACTTGTTCCTTACCCATAATGAATTTATAGTCTATTTGCCTAGATTTAGGTAACTCCCCATCAAGTTATACTTCATCGAGGGCCAGGTATGTCCAAAATGTTTGTGACATTCTCAAAGTTTAACTCATGATGGAGAGAATCAGTATGCTTTTGAAGGGAATAAGATGAGCAATTCACCGTACACTATAGCCTACAGCTAACCCTGAATGGCTAGCAAGAGGAACCGAAAGAGACAATTAACTTCATTAACTCTATCAATGTGACCATCTGGGAGAATGCAAATTTAGACCAATGTGAAATATGTGAGATGACATTTTTTTCTTGAACATTCTACATCATAAGAACATAAAAATACCTTTCAAAACACTGCAGGTTTTTTTTTTTAGTAAAACCACTCAAAGCAAACAAAGGTTTTAGTTTACACATGTAAAATAATAAGAAATGAAACAGAAACATAGTGTGAGCTATATATACACCTGTACATATACAGTATGATTAACGATCATTTTATCTATTTTTGTTATACTCTTCTCTTGGAATTTCAGTCTTGTGGCAGATTATCAGTAAGATAATGAGAGGTGGTGTCTTAAAAATCTAACATTTTTACCCCTTTTGGGCTAAGGGCACCTTAAGTGCTTCAAAATCACACTGCCCTGTTTCCTTCTCCAGCATGAGGTGAATGAGCCCTTTCCAATGCAGCCACTGGCTGGAAGCCCAACAATTCACTAAGGAGCTTTTTCTTCAGTTTCCCCAAATGCTAACTTGAGCAAAGAAATCTCCCAATCCAAGTCCCGCTTCCATCTCCAATCTGACCAAACATGCAGGATTCTTCTCGAAGTCCAGGGAGATTCAGAATATCATTTGATGGAATAGTAGTATTTGACTCAGAGAACAGGAATTCTCTTGGTAAAGCGCGTTACTTTGTAGTGCACAAAACACAATATTTTTTTTCTAACAACGCATGATATATCAGGAAGAGTTATATTACTCACAACATTCATTTGAAATGAAAATTCTAAATGCAAAATTTTCATTTTCACTTTTCGTTTCTTCGTTTCTAATTACCTTAGGCTGTTTGCTTGTATCTGAGCAATGAATCTTACAAGGGATGTGGTAGGTAGAAAAATACAGCATCCCAAGACTTGCTAGCAAGAACCAAGCAGAAACAGCAACTGAAAAGATCTGGCCAGTTCTACACTTTTCAAACAAATTTGCTTCCTCAAACATAAAATCCTGCATCTCCACTCTCTGGCTTTCTGGAAGGTGACCAAAATCTGATCAGTAATATTAACTATACTTGGAAAAAAAAAGAAGAGAGCATATTGAAGTGGATTTACTTATGGTCTGGATGCTTACACGAAATCAGTTGGTGAATATAAAAAGTGATGACATGCATGTTGTTATTTGCATTTCTAAAACTGACAGATAATTTAAAGAGTAAGAATTTACATGTTTTCCATAATAAAAGAGTAGAAAACCCCAAGGGTCTCTCTCTGAGAGAATCCAGAACCAAATGCAATATTTTTTGAGGTAAGTATGTATTTCATTAGTGACTATCAGGTAAGTACATGTGAAACTTGTGATTGTAAAAGGAGAAAATATCTAATAGATGTTTATAAATTACACATTCAAAGATGTAACTGCAGGGATATGTAGCTCCTTCAACAGACTACCCAGGTTCAATATGCCACATTCATTATTCCAAATATTACTGTTCCTTTGTCTGCCTTTCATCAGATTATCTTTAGTGTGAAATATTCAGGACAATACTTAGACCAATGCACAGTGCATCTAAACAGATTATACAGGTCCAAAAAAAAACCTGAAAGAACTTTCCAGAATGATGCTCTTTAGTTAATCTGGTAATAGGTAAATGACAGAATACATTCAGTTTGAAGATATTCATTTAGCAGATTATTTTGCAGTGAACTACTGTGTCAGAGAGTAAATGGCAATCACAGAGAATGGTTTTAAAAATAATTTTAAGCCATCTTCTAATATACTAAGTCATGTTTTGAGGAAAAATCATATTCTAGGAGTCTTTGAAGCCATATTAACAGTTTTTGTCACTGGAAAATTGTGCAAAAATGAAATTAAAACTCCACCCCCTTCAACACCCAAGGAAACCTGATTTTATTTTGGAAAATTGCTTGACTATTTCAGACCACAATTTTAGGTTGCTGAAAAAATATCCT
The DNA here is from genome assembly GCF_004115215.2 of Ornithorhynchus anatinus. Classification (NCBI taxonomy): domain Eukaryota; kingdom Metazoa; phylum Chordata; class Mammalia; order Monotremata; family Ornithorhynchidae; genus Ornithorhynchus; species Ornithorhynchus anatinus. The sequence goes on from NC_041728.1 coordinate 57,541,142, forward strand.
TTGAAATCTATTTAACAAATGTTTCTAAAAACAGCTTTTTTAAACAGATGAACCTTTTTTAAATGGCAGTAAGATAGGGGAAACATTTCTTATAGTCTTCATTTCTGTTTAGGATTGTATCCAAAAGAGTAACTAGGGTCATTTACCTACTCAAAGAATGTTTTACATTTATATTTCAGAGATACTCTGTTTTAAGTTTTGCTTAGTAACTGGTTTGGGGAAAATCTCTCTCTCTCTATAAATGCTATTTATGATTTTCAATCCAGTGACTTTAAATCAGCTCCCTTTAAAAAAAAAACGTGTTTCTCATCCGTGGCACTGCAATCTGACACAAGTTATAAGTTCTTCAAAGTCCTATGATACTTTTCCTATCTGAGCTTTAGTGTGTGTTAAGCTGTTCTCAGAGCTCAACCCTCCCCCCACCGCAACACACATGATCTTTTTCTCAGCCCCTTCATCTGTAACCTTTCTCCAAGTAAATGCTAATTGAAAAAGAAAGAACACCACTAATCTTGGAATTTAAATGCATTTAACAAAACCAATCTCAATCTAAATTGTTGTTTCACCATTCCCTTTTCCCCAACAGATGTCGAGAAACTGCAATTCCTATTAAGAACACTTGACTGTTTACTCAGCAAGAGAACTTCAGACTCAGCCTGCATCAATCTAAATGCGTTTCAAGACGTCAGCCCCCTGAAAAGTGCAGACTGTTAGTTGGTTATTTTTAAATGTAATCTTCACATAAAAGAATCACTGCATTTTTTCTTTTCACTTTGTCATTCCCCCCCTCTTTTTAATGATGGCATCAAACATAGACTTAGAGCAGAATTTTTATGACCCATTCCATTTAAGTTTCCTGCAACTTTGGGGCTATTTTTTTTTTCCTCTTGCAGTGAATGAAATTATTAGTTAACCTTCTAAAGATGATTGAACAAAAAGTGCTGTCAAATATTCTATAGACAAAATGTGACCTTGCTCAAGGATAAATGTTTTCTTGCTAATGGGTACAGCACAGACCCCGTGGTCCCGACCACAGACTGCGTAAAGTGATGGTATCGGAGTAGATGACGGGGACCTGGTGTGGTTTATCGTTTGGCTCTAGGACGTCTTTGAGCCAAACCCAAATCAGGAGATCAGGAGAATGTGTTTTCTCATCTTTATTTCACACCATCCAATGTTTGTCAATTTAATCTTCCAAGGTTCTTATTAAAAGAGTAGTTTCTAACCTACTGGGGCGGGACCGGGGGCGGGGGGGGGAGTGTGTGTATGTGTGTGTGTAAAACATGCATTATGGATAGCAGTTTTGTCCCATTAGAACACATTCATGGGCTGGGTTTCAAATTCCCCATTCTCCATTCCAAAGTATTTATATTCCCCTGGGCAATTGGGAATGGGCTCTCTTGAAGGCTGAGGTTATTAACTGCTCCCTTCCCATTCCAATCTCAGGTGCAGAAAAAAAATTCACATGGAAGAAGATTCTCTTTTGATGTTGGGTCTGGTATCCTAGATCTATGTTTGGATTTATTCATTACAACTGCTATTTAAGCACCATTTCCCAGCTACTGCTGGCAGATGTGAATTTGCAGCTATCTACCTCATATCCAAATCTTCTAGATCAGTTACGTAATGGTTCGTGGTTCATTTGGTATGGCTTGTTCTAAATAAGATACACAATAATCATGACCCTATGGACTATTTGATTCATTTCTACATTACTGGTTGTAGCTATGGGGCAAAATCTTAGGATAAAGAGAAAAAAGTACCAATTCATAGATTAAGTGCATAAAAATAGGTAAATAATAGGCTGGCGATTTGCTAACGTATGCCTCTCACAACATATGATAGGCTTCCAGGAACGCTTCGTTTGGATTCTTCCAATTAAAACACTGGTTTATGATCTGCCCCTTCTGCCCTCTCCTCTGATAGGTTTCCCCAGGGAGAACTGACTGATGCACAAATCTGCCTGTTGAGTGCTCGCCACCCTGAACACCAAAACACCTGCCCCTGATTTGACACTGGGGGGAAAATCATTCTGCCTCCTCCCTCTGTCCCACCTCCTTTTCACTAGTAGTGCCCAAACCTAGCCTTAGAAGACTTAAGAAAGCGTATTAGTAGCTTTGATAAACTGATTTTAAAATATGCAATCCATCAATCTTTTTACCAATAATTTACCAAACAGGAAGATCTCTGTTCATAAAGTCAGGTTGACTTCATGGTACTGTCAAATACACACAGGTAGCATGTTTTCATTGAGTGAAGACCCAAGTCAATCTGCCTCTTAGTTCTTCAGTTTCTTTATCTGTCTATCCCCTCCCATTACACTTATTTGTAATTAGCCTTGCAATTTTTCTAGAAACATGTTCATTCTTAGTTCATGTAAAGAACTGTATATTTTCCATGAAAGTCAAGCCCACTTTGTTTTTTTTTGAAAAAAAAAACACCCTCAATTCTAAAGAGATCAAAAAATACACCATTCATGCCCTCAAGGGACTTTTGGACTAATGGGTAAGACCAGCTGGTATAAGAGTTCAAAAGATAATAGGTAAAAGAGTGAGAGAATACATATATAAAATAAACACAAGAGAGTAAGAAAACAAACCAAATGCTATGTGCTGAGGCATTTCATGGCCTAGTGGATAGAGCATGGGCCTAGGAGTTGGAAGGATCTGGGTTCTAATTGTCTGCTCCCTGATTTGTTGTGTGATCCTGGGCAAGTCACTTCACTTCTTTGTGCCTCACTTACCGAATCTGTAAAATGGGGATTAAGACTGTGAGCCCCATGTGGGACAGGGACTGTGTCCAAGTCAATTTGCTTATATCCACATCGGTGCTTAGTAAACTGCCTGGCACATAGTAAGCTTTTAACATATACCACAGTTATTATGAGAGAATATGACCAGGAGGATGGGAGGTTGATTTGAGAATGATGCTTGGGTAGGGTTTATTAGAATTCCATTAAACTCAAAAGGACAGGCATCGTGAGATTGGGGTTAACTGCATTACGGAATAGACACAATATTACAAAAGCACAGATCTTCCTGTATTCAGAGCAGCCCAGTGGAAAGAGGCATTAGTAAATCTCAGTTAGTAAAAACAGCCCAGATCCCAGGGCTAACTCTGGGAAGGCCTTAGTCACCAACTCTCAAACTGAGTTGTGGCCAATGTCAGTCAGTATCACAGTTGGAAAGTATATCCACAGAGAGCTACACAGACTGGGATTGCCAATCCAGACCCAGAGATTATCACAGCAATATACCGAGTTTTCTAGCTGCAGTTTCAGTATGTTTTGGGAAGAGCAGTGTGGTCTAGTGGTTAGAGCACAGGCCTGGGAGTCAGAAGCGCCTGGACTCTAATCCTGGCTCCACCACTTGTCTGCTGTGTGACTTTAGGCAAGTCACTTAACTTCTGTGTGCCTCATTTACTTCATCTGTAAAATGGGGATTAAGACTGAGAAGCCCCATGTTGGACAACCTGATTACCTTGTATCTACCCCAGCACTTAGAACAGTGCCTAGCACATAGTCAATACTTAACGAATACCATTTTAAAAAGGTGCAATATTTTTGAGTAGATGAGTGGAAGAGGCTTTTGCTGAAAGGGCACCAAATTACCTCATCCTATCCTCCTTTATCGTAAGAGTGCCTTAAGAAGAGAAAAGACAGTCTCACTACCCTGGAAAATGTCTTCTAGCAAAGCTCTAGGCTAAAATAGGACAAAGAGCAGGGAAGCTGCTGGCAACAGAAGTCGAAGTACTGCAACACACTGAGTCATCTCTGAAGTAAACTAAGCTCCACACAAAGGGGGTTGGAATTCCACCACTACTGGCCAGGAAAGCAATAAAAATGTGAACTCAATGTGGGACTGGATCTACGTCCAACCTGATTAACTTGTATCTACCCCAGCGCTTAATACAGTGCCTGGCATATAGTAGACACTTAAAAGCCAGCATGACATAGTGAATAGAGCACAGGCCTGAGAGTCAGAAGGTCATGAGAAGCAGCGGGGCTCAGTGGAAAGAGCACGGGCTTGGGAGTCAGAGGTCATGAGTTCGAATCCCAGCTCTGCCACTTGACAGCTGTGTGACTGTGGGCAAGTCACTTAACTTCTCTGGGCCTCAGTTACCTCATCTGTAAAATGGGGATTAACTGTGAGCCTCACGTGGGACAACCTGATTACCCTGTATCTACCCCAGCGCTTAGAACAGTGCTCGGCACATAGTAAGCGCTTAACAAATACCAACATTATTATTATTGTCATGGGTTCTAATACCGGCTCCTCCACTTGTCTGCTGTGTGGCCTTGGGCAACTCACTTCACTTCCTTCACAGAGCCAGTAAACTCTGTCTATTGCTCTGGGTATGGATTGGCAATCCCAGCCTATGTAGCTCTCTGTTGATATACTTTCTAAACTCTGATAATGATTGACATTGGCCACAACTCAGTTTGAGAGTTGGCGACTGAGGCCTTCACAGAGTTAGCCCTGGGAAGTTACCTCTTCTGTGAAATAGGGATTAAAGACTGTGAGCCCCATGCGGGAAAGAAACTGTGTCCAACCCAATTTGCTTGTATCCACCTCAGTGCTTATTACACTGCCTAGTACATAGTAAGTACCAGAATACCATAATTATTATACCAAAAAAACCCCAAAAAAGCCCTCTTCTAAGAATGTACCAATGGTTTCTGGGGATGTGTAGGAAAATTAGCTCATTTCCTTCCCCAAATCTGTAGTATTTCTCATAGCGTCCTTCACTTCACTTCTCTTGCCAGCTTTGGCCAGGCCAGTTTAACAGGGTTTTTAAAGCACACTACTTTGGTTGTGATCTGGCTGGCTAACAGATCTAATGCTGTCACTTCCACCCACCCTCACAGTGAACTAGAAGGAAAATGCAAATATACTTGAATGGTGTTTTTATTCCCCAATTTCACCCTAAAGTATGTGGTCAATCTATTCACACAGCATGTTCTAGATACCCACAGTTACTGAATCAATCTCACTATTTTTCATCTAATATTGAAATTTCTCTCCCTAAGATTACCTTGGAATGTATTATGATTCCCACTAAATAAATAATGGAGGTAATATACTGTACCAAGATTTTATGAAGCCTAGTTCCCAGATGAAATGAAAGTATCCATTTCGAGTTCCAAAAATGCAAGTGGGTAAATTTATCAAAAAACCAAGTAATATATTATAAAATCCTGTTGGATTTGAGGTATTAACCTGTCTTTCTACCTCTTCATTCTCAAACTTCTTCTTTCAGAATAGTGACAAACATTTCCTCTGGAGCGTAATGAGAATTTTGGAGGTTGCAGTTCTGGGTAAATCTAGGCTTGCTTTAGGATATTTCAAATATCCTGGAAGTTTTCTTCATCATCATTATCATCACCGCCTCCATGTTTATTAGGTTCATAACTGCATATTAGACTACAGAATTTAACACTAGTTCAAGCAAACAGGCGGCCAAAGTCTGGTTATAGCTAATTACATTTTGACTTAATGGATATCCTCAAGATCCTGGTTCAGGAGGCTAATAAAATGCTTTTTGATTTTAAAATGCCAGAAGTAGTTATGTGGCATGTCAACTCTGAGTTTATCTTGAGATTTATGTTTAGCTTTAGATTTGTTATTTTTCTTTCTTTATCAGGGAGACTGACTTCCAGTGAACTGAATATTGAAATGATATCACCTGGAAAAACAGTACTTGCCTGATTATTCTTTTCTAAAATGGATCTGATGATGAGAAAAGTCATTCATTTACATAGACAATAAGCTGAAAGACTCTACAAAATTGGGGCATTCATATTTGATGACATTCTGATTGTAACCGTAAATAAAAATGTGATTGGTGGATAATAAAAATCATAACACAGGATGTTTTAGGTGAGTGGACAGTAAATGGGGTAAAAAGAAGATGATCAAAAAGATTAAAGATAGTCCTTAAAAATGTAGGATTCTTTTCTCTCACATTCCTATGTCCTTTTTAAACAATATCTTTATGAGAAGAGTTTGGGAGTGCTTTTATATTTTGGAATTTCTTAGTTTCAATTTGATGTGAATCTACCTATGAATATGTACGCCTATTGTTGAACACTGAAAAACTTCAGTCATGAGCCCTGCTTGTATAGGTGATGCATTTTAGCCACTGTTGATGATATAGTTTTTCCATAGTTGTCAAGAGGACAAACAATGCTTGTAAAGAGATTTCTCAAGCTAAATTCCAATCTTCTTTTTTTTTTTTTTCATTCTTTCATTTAACCTGAAACTCCACCTTAGAATTTGTGGACTAATTTATAGCCTGAAAACAAATGGGTTCATTCAGTTGTCTAATTTAAAAACCTATGTGGACATGGCGCATCCTAAACATAAGACTGAATTTAAAATCCAGAATGCTGTTAAAAGCATAGCTCAAGAGAAAGAACTTATATAAATATACTTGACTTGGACATATGATGAGGAACTGGTTGGAAAATAAGGAATAATTATTAACAATTGGTTATTGGTTAATTTTCAGGGTACAATCGGAATGCTATAAACAAAATCACCCAGAAGCACTTACTGAAAATTTTGGTGCATGTTTCCAAAACAGAAAATGGACAGCACTTATTAATTCTAATCATCTTCATCATAATATTAATAGTATTTAATGGCTTAATATATACCCAGCACTATACTGATCACGGAGGTAGATACAAAGTAATCCGATCAGAACATTACTGTTTCATATTGGTCTCACAATTTAAGAGGAATAAAGACTGGGTCTTTTATTCCCATTTTACACATGAAGAAATTACCAAGAAGTTAAATGACTGGTCCAAGATAATTGTTCAGCAGACAAGTGGGAGATCCAGGATTAGAACCCATGTCTCCAGACTCCCAGTCCTCTTTCCATTAGGCCATACTGACTCCCAGCTCTTATTAATAATAATAATTGTGGTATTTGTTTAGCTCTTACTATGTGCCAGGCACTTTTCTAAACTCTGGGATGGATACAAATTGTGTTGGATACATTCTCTGTCCAATGTGGTACTCACAGTCTCAATCCCCATTTTACAGATGAGGTAACTGAGGCACAAAATAGTTAAGTGATTTGCCCAGAGCACACAGGAGAAAAGTGATGGAGCCAGGATTAGAACTAATGACCTTCTGACTCCCAGACCCATGTTCTAACCACTAAGCCATGCTGCTCCAAGTACCATTCTAAGTGCTCAGTCATTCATTCAATAGTATTTATTGAATGCTTACTATGTGCAGAGCACTGTACTAAGCGCTTGGAATGTACAATTCAGCAACAGATAGAGACAATCCCTGCCCAGTACAGGCTCACAGTAGAGAAACAGCATGGCTCAGTGGAAAGAGCCTGGGCTGGGAGTCAGAGGTCATGGGTTCGAATCCTGGCTCTGCCACTTGTCAGCTGTGTGACTGTGGGCAAGTCACTTAACTTATCTGTGCCTCAGTTACCTCATCTTTAAAATGGGGATGAAGACTGTGAGCCTCACGTGGGACAACCTGATTACCCTGTATCTACCCCAGCGCTTAGAACAGTGTTCTGCACATAGTAAGCGCTTAACAAATACCAACATTATTATTAAAAGGGGCAATGTGGATAGGAATTAATCACATGCCTGGATTCAAAAGCAACTTTGCTATCTACTTTATAGATCAACAAACAAAACAATCTTGGCAACACCCCTTTGCTTCTCAAAGAGATCAAATGATGAAATAAGGGGATTCAACTCCTCTAGACTCTAAGCTCATTGTAGGCAGGGAACTTGTCTACCAACTCTGTTGTATTGCAATCTCCCAAGCACTTTATACAGTGCTCTGCACATAGTAAGCACTCAGTAAATAGCAACGATTGAGTCATTCATTCAACTGTTGCAAGAATTGGTTTAATATATGGGTATCATTCTTGATGGCAGAGAGTTTGTGCACTGTCCATTTCTATAATTCTATTTAAGAAAAGAATCAACCCCAATCTATTCTGAGTGGTGCTGCTAGATTGTATTCTCCTCCAGGTTAGAGATCACATCTACTACCTCTAGTGTACTTTCACAAGCACATAGTACAGTACACTCCTTATCTTTCCACCCAAATCCTATCCTTCACTTGACTTTCCTATCATTTCGATGGCACCACCATCCTTACTGTCTCACAAGCCCATAACCCTCGTGTTGTCCTTAACTCTTCTCTCTCACTCAACCCACATATTCAATCCATCACTAAATCCTCCTGGTCCCACCTTCACAACAATGCTAAAATCCACCCTTTTCTCTCCATCCAAACTGCTTCCAAATTAATGCAATCACTCATCCTATCCCACCTGGATTACTGCATTGGCCTCCTTGCTGACCTCCAGTCTCCTGCCTCTCCCCACACCAGTCCATACTTCACTCTTATGCCTGGATCATTTTTCTACAGAATCGTTCAGGATATGTTCACCCCACTCCCCACATAATTCCAGTGGTTGGTCATCCACCTCCGCATCACACAAATACTCCTCACCATTGGCTTTAAAATACTCATCACCTTGTCCCCTCCTACCTCACCTCACTACTCTCCTTCTACAACCCAGTTAACACAGTTTGCTCCTCTAATGTTAATTTTCTCACTGTGTCTCCCTCTCACCTTCCTTACCATCAACCACTTGCCCACATCCTGCCTCTGGCCTGGAATGCCCTCTCTCCTCAAACCCGACAGACAATTACTCTCCCGGCCTTCAAGTCCTTACTGAAGGCACATCTCCTCCAGGAGGCCTTCCCTGATTAAGTATCCCCTTTCCTCTTCTCCCACTCCCTTCTGTGTCGCCCCCTTTGTTCCCTTTGTTCTCGCCCCCCACCCCCACCCCCCAGCCCCACAGCACTTACACACATATCTGTAACTTATTTATATTAATGTCTGTCTACCCCTGATCTTGACTGTAGGCTCATTGTGGGCTGGGAATCTGTTTATTGTTGTACTGTGCTCTCCCAAGAGCTTAGTTCAGTGCTCTGCACACAGTAAGTGCTCAATAAATTGGACTGAATTGAATTGATCGGAACAGAATAAGCACTCAATAAATACTACTGACTGACTGGTCTAGATTGTGACTCTGGGAATTGTCACCCTCTTCAATCAGTCTCCCACCTTGGGTATCTTTTGAAAACAATGGGCCAACCTAGGTATCGTAAGCAGTGTACGGTTTGCTTGGATCGCTTTCAGCTCAGAGGCATTCTTCGTGAATCATTTCCTTTTTGTGAATATGTACGCTAGCCATAGGCAGCTGTTTACAGCTCAATACAATCTTATTTTGGCCTTCACACTGCCTTTTCCTCACACATATGTGTCTATCACAGAAATGGTCCTTGGCAGGTATAGTCTGTGAGAGGAAGCACTAGAATTCGGTATGCTACTTCCTTTGTGCAGGTAAAATCCCCACTTCTTTCTCATAAAGGCTGTCTTATGTGGCAGATATATACGTGGTGAATCAGGCCCCAAATCTCTTCCTTTATTTCAATTTTCTCTCAAGACTCTAGCCCCTGGACAAGCACTATCAGAAATTAGTCACACATTTTATGGCTTGAGAAAGGATTATAGTTAAAGGAAAGAAAGGTTTAAATAAGGGAAAACAAACAGTTACATTATATGTTGTCTGGTTATAGATATCTCTTTTCCACCCTGATGACTTGATGGGCCCGTTACCCGGCATTTGGTTGTTTTATAACTGGCACAATTATTTTGTCAAAGGTTGTAGCTTTTTCTTTTTTAATCTTTTTAAAAAGTTAGTTTACAGTTTATTAACTTAGATTACTGCAAATAGCTCCCATGAGTACTCCTGATGCAAAAAGAGCACAGAAAGCTGATGTCTCAAGACCAATCTGGAAGACTTTAAAAAGCATTACCAGCTATCACTGAAACAGCAGGAGGAAAAATACTCTGAGAGGTTCCCCCGCCCCACAGTATTTCAGAAGACCCCTTTCCCCAAGATTCCCCACCATCTGATTTTTAATCTCTCTTTCCTGTAAAAATTAGAAACGATCTAATTTTCAGTGAATGCATTAAACATTTTAAAAAACAAAAATATGTAGAGCACTCAGCTCTTTCAATGTAGGGAAAATAATAGAACTTTGGACATGGTTTCTTTTGAATTCAATCAATCATATTTATTGAGCACTTACTGTGCGCAGAGCCCTGTAATAATCACTTGGGAGAGTACAACAGAGTTGGTAGATATATTCCCTGCCTACCACTACTTTACAGTCTAGAGGAGGAGACCGACATTAAAATAAATTACAGGTATGTACGTAAGTGCTATGCGGTTCAGGGTGGGGTGAATATCAAGTGCTTAAAGGGTACAAATTCCAAGTGTAATGGTGATGCAGAGGGAGAGGGAGTAGGGAAAATGAGGGCTTTATCAAAGAAGCCCTCTTGGAAGAGATGTGATTTTAATAAGGGAAGATAGAAAGGGTGATGGTCTGTCAAATATGAAAGGTTAGGGAGTTCCAGGCCAGAGGAAGGATGAGGACAAAACATCAGCGGTGAGAGAGATGAGATCGAGGCACAGGGAGTAAATTGGCATTAAAGTAGTGAAATGTGCAGGCTGGGTTGTAAAAGGAAATCAGAGTGGTAAGGTAAGGGGGGCAAGCTGATTGAGTGATTTAAAGCCAGTGGGTAAGGAGTTTCAGTTTGATGCAGAGATGGATGGGCAACAACTTGGGAGTTCTCGAAGAGTGGGGAAACATGAACTGAATTTTTTTTTAGAAAAATTATCCAGGCAGCAGAGTTAAGTCCATATTGGAGTGGGGAGAGACAGGAGAGAGGGAGGTCAGGAAAGAGGCTAATGCAGTAGTCAAGGTGGCATAGGATAATAATAATAACTATGGTATTTGTTAAGTGCTTACTATGTGCCAGGCACTGTACTAAGTACTAGGGTATATACAAGCAAATTGAGATGGACACAGTCCCTGTCCCGGTGAGGTTCACAGTATTGATCCCCATTTTACAGATAAGGAAACTGAGGCACAGAGAGATGAAATGACTTGCCCAAAATCACACAGCAGTCAAGTGGCAGAACCGGGATTAGAACCAATGACTTCTGACTCCCAGGCCCATGCTCTATTCACTATATTCTGCTGCTTCTCCATAAATGCTTGGATCAGCATAGTATATCACAGAGAAGAAAGGGGGGGATTAAATGATGTTGTGAAAGTAGAACCAAAAGAATTTGGTGACAGACTGAATATATGGGCTGAATGAAAGAAATCAGTCAAGTATAACACCAAGGTCATTTTTAGGGCACCTAACCCTTTGCTCTGTGGTGGGAGATTCCTGACTGGGCAGCCAATATTCATATATTTTGACTAGGCCTTCAAAGATGAATCATCTGGATGATGGAGTCACAAAAATGTGTTTTGACCCTATCCTTCATGCCAAGAATATGTTGTTGCCAAGAAGTATCTGGATAATTAAGGCAAAAATGACGTGTACCACTTTCTGTTGTTGGCCGTTCTTTTTGTTCAGGGTATTTCTCCATTAAGAAATATAGCTTGGGATTGAAAATGTCTGACATTGGGAATAATCTGTTCTGGGGGACTTCTCTGCCATTCTGCCATATAGATGCATGAATGGCTAGTGGTTAGATCTGGAAGATGAAAGGGTTTCCAAACTTTTATTGTTTGACCCAATATAAGAGTGGATGCTATTTTTTTATTTCAGAGAGATTGTTTAGCTACACTGATCTATTATTATACTTGATAAGCACTTATTTTATTCATATTAATGTCTCTCTCCCCTCTCTGGACTGCAATCTTGTTATGGGCAGGGAACGTGTCTGCTAATTCTGCTGTATTGTACTCCCCCAGGAGCTTAGTATAGTGCTCTGCACATAGTAAACTCTCAATAAATATCACTGATTGAATGATTATTAGGTGCCAAGCATGGTACTAAGCACTGGGGTAGAGGCAAGACAACCAGATTGGACACTGTCCTTGTCCCACATAAGCCTCACAGTCTAAATAAGAGAGAATAGGATTTAGTACCCATTTTACAGATGAGGAAAACGAGGCATAGAGAAGGCCGAGGTCACACAGCATACTCGGAGAAGGAGAATGGCCTAGTGGATAGAGCATGGGCCTGGAAGTAAGAAAGACTTGGGTTCTAATCCCAGCTCTGCCACTTGTCTGCTGTGTATCCTGGGTAAGTTGCTTAACGTCTCTGTGCCTCAGTTACCTCATATGTAAATTAGGGATTAAGACTGTGAGCCCCATGTGGGACAGGGACTGTGTCCAACCTGATTAACCTATATCTACCCCACCACTTAGTACGGTGCCTGGCACATAGTAAGCACTTAACGAATACCGTAAAAAAAATGTGGCAGACCTGGAGATTAGAACCCAATTCCTCTTAATCCTAGACCTGTCCTCTTTTCACTAGGCCACTGCTTCCCTACACCTAGACAGCATGATAAAGAAAATAGGTAGAGTGGGAAGCAAACACAATAGGGGTGTCTGTAGGAGAGGTAGTAATAATCATAGAATTTATTCAGTGGCCCCTGGATGTAATGCACTTGGGAAATAGAAAACACAGAAATAGCATGTTTCCCGAATACAAGGGGCATAGATTCTAAAGCAGGAGTCTGACATAAAATATTTTAAATAACAAAATCGAAATAAACAAATACTTGAACCTACACTTGAATAAACACATATCCCTAAGTGCTGAGAATGGACATGGATGAAAGCTACTGATGGATTTATATGACTTGAGGTGCTGAAAATTAGTCAGGTTTGCAAGAAGCGAGCCAGGCTATGATATGGGATTCTGTGTGATAATAGCCCAGTGTTTAGTAGTTGCAGAAAGTTTTGCTCTAAAATGATTTCACATTTTAAACCATTTCTAGAAATGTTTAAAGTATTTTTGGACCCAATATCAAAGATTTGTAGCTATTTTATGTACTCATTTTCTGCCTTATTCTGCTATTTAAGAAGAACCTAGGAGCCAAAATCTGAAAATTCTGAATATAGATTTCTATTTTCTCTCTAATTTTTTTCATCATTTCAGACATCCAAGCCCACCTGAAGCATTCAAACAAGGAACAATTCAATTAGCCTTGGCCTGGGCTGTGATTTTTAAATATTACTTTTGCTGGTTCCTTGTGCACAGATTCGTTGTTGCAGTATTTACAGAAATGAGTTTTCACTGGACATGTAGTTCCTCTGTATTTTTGTCAAAAGTTTCAGGCCTGATCTGCTATGCATAATAAAATATTGTGAACTTCCAGATCTGTGGAGGGTCAAATCATTGTCTTCTGAAGCATCTGAAGATAAAGACATCATAAGCGCAAGAGAAGCCGGCATGAAAAGAATCCCTATTATCTGCTCATGAAATTATGACACAAATCTCATGTTTCAAAATGCAGTGTGCATTAACGTCTGCGGTAAGAATAAAACGATTCACTTTTATAGCAACATCTTTTATACAATCTTTTCTTCAATGATGAAAAATAATTCCATCCAATATGATTATTGGGGAAATATCCCCATGTTATTTTCTACTTTCCATCTCTTTTAACATCCAGGAGCTGATTTTCCACTACTAATGCAGTAAAAATGAGTAAAATGTATGACAGATAGTATGGTAATGAAATGGAAGATTTTCTGTTACATTGGAATTTCAATAAGGATGGAATTTGCCTCAAAAGAGGACAGTGATCTTTTCACAAATACTGTCCTTTGTCCTGAGGCACACAAAATCCCTAAATCCCTAAAATATTTCATCTAAAGATAAGATAATTTTGCTTCAGCTCAGACAGGAAAAAAAGAACCTTATATCGGATGCAGCTGGAAAAGTCCCGTTGCTTAGGGAGAAGGTAAATTAAAGGTTTCTATCTTATCTGTATTTCAATTAAAATTTTATTTTTGGTCCCTGGCAGTGCAGACAGCTGAAGTCTTTCAAAGTGGAAACACTCATACAGTAGGTGTATGAAAAAGCAATCTTTAATGGGGATGTTATACATTTGATCTGGTTTGCTTTTCATGTGGGCTATACATGACATTTGAAAAGATGTGGAATTTAGGAGGGTGGGGACAGCAGAACTCACCCCCTACCCCCAATTTGTGCATTCCCTCCTTGCTGTCTTCCTTTTTTCCAACTCTCTTGACCCCTCCATTCTAGCAGAGTTGAGAAAACAGACGGTATAGAGAGTTGTTGGTCATCAAAACCTCTTTTTATCCCCAAATCAGAATTTTTCGAACCTACAAGGAGAGTATGCCGAATGCCTTACCCAGGCCGACCCTACTGGAGGGAAGAAAAATGTCAGTCCTTAGAAGAACAGGCAGCTTTCCCTTTTGAGACAGTCTGGTGCCTGGCAGCTACGTAAATAAGCTCAGGGCCAGAAAGAAATTAGACTGGGCCTATAAGAAATTGGGCTACAGAAACCCGAGCATTTAAAAAAAAAAAAAGTGAAGATAAAACCCAGATTGTTAACAGATTGCTTTTTCGGGCTACTGATCGTCTAAAATGCCATGGACTTCACACCATCCCATCCCCACCATCTCTCTCTCTTCCTCTGAAGCTCTTCTCCATCTGTCTCTACTATCTACTTCAATTACTAGTTGTCATCTTCCGTCAGCCTGGCCCCACCTTCAATTTCCTGAGGGACTTTGATGCCTTTCTCACCTTCCTGCTCCTCTGCTCAGTTTTATACTGATCCTCTTGGATTTCAGGATCCACAGGGACATTCTGTTGACCTCACAGTCACCCATTTCTTTTCACTTCTAAACTCCATCGACCTCCACCCCACCTCACTCACCAACTAGCATATACGCTGGCTCACATCATCACTAGTCACCACACAATCTCTAACCTCACCAACTCTGAAATTCCACCCTATGACCACATCCTCCCCACCTGCCTTCTCTCCCACACTCCTCCTCCCCGCAAAATTGTCCTGTCCCCTCACAGAGACCTCCGATCTCTTGACCCCCTCCATTTATCCCAGGCAACCATACTTCTTATGGACTCCCTATCTAACCTCCCGTTATCTCAAGACCCAAAGACTATACTCTCAACCCTACCCTCTTTCACACTCCTGATCCTCTGTCGATCTCGCATCACCCACCCGCAGCCCTGAATCACTTCCACAGTACGCTTCTCCACCCTTGCACTAGAGATGCGGTGAGCCATTGACAGAAATTCAGACACCAGGCCTACTTGGGCTGTCTCAAACTCATCCTTACTTGCTATAACTCTACCTCTGCTTCCCTCAGCAGCACCACCCCTCCCTTATCGACCCCCATGCCCACTACCTACACCAACTACTCTAAATCTCAGATCTCTCTTTACCCCATCACTGATGATCTTGCTAACCACTCCGTTGGCACAATCAAAACCATTAGTTGTGAATCCACAAAAGTCTCCCTGCCCCCATCCACTCTCTGATTCTTTCTGTTCATTTCTCAGGAAGAAATCTCCTGTTTGCTTTCAAAATCTACCCTCTGTAACATGCCAGGAAACCCTCAGCCCTAAATCCCTGCAGAAATTGCTACCAGAGCCACTTAGGAGAGTCGGTATTCTCTGATAACGTTTGCTAGGTCCTAAAGACCTCCATTATTCTCTTTCGGGAAAGGACAAGATTTGGGCTCCCCACTGAGCGAACCCCACTCCTACACCACTTTTACCACTAATGTCACCGATTGTTTTTCATATAAGTACCCCTCAGAAGAGCAAGGGGATCATTTGGGATTAAGCCAGCCATCCTTCCTTTCAAGGTTGGCTACAAAAAGCTTAGGGGAGCCTTTTCTCCCTCCCCTCAACTTCCTAGATAAAGGGACCACCCCGGGTACTCTGGAACTGTCTGAGATCAAACCACAGGAGACACAAAGGCTAAAGCTGTCAATGAGATTTTAGTAGATGACCTGACAAGTAGATGAATAGTTAGGCATCAAACAGGATGCCAATCCAAAGCACCTTTCCTTTTCCTCTAACACTTTTTCCCTTCCTACTTTCCTGTAGATGTAATAATAATAATAATGTTGGTATTTGTTAAGCGCTTACTATGTGCCGAGCACTGTTCTAAGCGCTGGGATAGACATAGGGGAATCAGGTTGTCCCATGTGGGGCTCACGGTCTTAATCCCCATTTTACAGATGAGGGAACTGAGGCCCAGAGAAGTTAAGTGACTTGCCCACAGTCACACAGCCGACAAGTGGCAGAGCTGGGATTCGAACTCATGAGCCCTGACTCCAAAGCCCATGCTCTTTCCACTGAGCCACGCTGCTTCTCATGCACATATTCTTCTGGTCCTTTCCCCTCATCTCTTGGGGAGTACTGGTTTCCAGGTTTCCCCCCTTTGAATCCTTCTCTCCAGATGTATGGTTGGCAAGGTTACCCCACTGCTTAGCTGCATGATCGTTTTCCCCTGTCAGCGTTAAGAGCCTCGCTCCTCATATCCTAACCTCTGGATCTCAACACAGAGATCCCAGCATCCCAATATTCTCCTGAGATCTGATCCTGCAAATTATTTTCCCAGTTCCTTCTGTTCCTAAATAGCTGAGGGAAACTTTTCCCAACAAACTAGCTCCCCTCCTCTTTTCCCCCAACCTCGCCCATGATTGACTGTGGAGGCATGAGATATGGAGGTATTTTACAAGCACCTGCTACTTATTCTAATCAGTCTTCCCTCAGGGAGGGGCTCACCAGGAGTGAGTTTCCTCCTTTTCTAGAAACTTCTAGAGATTCTCCTCCCCTCTTCTCTGAATGTGGAGTTTAGGCTGTTTGACTGTCACATGCCCTCTATCTGCACCTCTGACCTCATCTCTTCACACTTTATAAAAACACTTATGCATACTCTTTTTTCTTCCCTCCCTGACTTCCATACTCAATGGCTCAGTCCTCTCTGCCTTCAAACACAAACATATTTTCCCTTTCCCCACAAAAAAATCTCTTTTGACCTCATTGTACAATCAGCTATCATTCCATCACCATCCAATCATTCTTGCCCCAATTCCCTGGTGTGAACATACCACTTCCTCAATCTCCCTCCTTGATCCTCTTCAATTTGTCTCTGGCCCCATTTACTTCACTGAGTCTGCTCTCTCTAAAGTCCCTAGTGACCTCCTACTTGCCATATCTATGGCATCCTATCCTCTTTGACCCCTCAGCTGTCTTTGGAACTGTGGACCACCCCTTTCTCCTGGAAACACAAACCCATCCTTGATTTTTTCTGACACTGTTCTCTCCTGGTTCTCTTCCTATTTCTCTGACCAATCCTAGGACTCTTTCGCTAGCTCTTCCTCGGTCTCCCACTGTGGGTGCCTCCAAGGCTCAGTTCTATGTCCCCTTTCTATTCTCAATCTACACTCATCTGCTTCCACAGTTTCAGCTTCTACCTATCTCTCTGTGGATAATTCCGAAGCAGAAACTTCTGACCAATGGAATTAAGAAACAATGATCTTTCCACACTACTTATCCTCACTCTCCTCCCATCGCCTTGATTCTATTTAGTTGCCATTGTTTTCGAGATGTTCTTCCCCTTGACTCTATTTATTGCCATTGTTCTTGTCTGTCTCCCCCGATAAGACTGTAAGCCTGTCAAACGGCAGGGACTGTCTCTATCTGTTGCCGAATTGTTCATTCCAAGTGCTTAGTACAGTGCTCTGCACATAGTAAGCGCTCAATAAATACTACTGAATGAATGAATTAATGAATAAGGATATGCTTTGTTACTCTCAAACCAACCTTATTATCTCTCTTTCTCTCTCTTTTCCTCTCTCCCTGCCTCTTCCTCACACTGTCCCTTAGGCCTAGTGTTCCCTCCCACTTCTTATCTATTCTTCATTCCGCTGCCCGGATCATCTTCCTGCAGAAATGCTCTGGGCATGTCACTCCCCTCCTTAAAAACCTCCAGCGGTTGCCTATCGACCTCTGCACGAAACAAAAACTCCTCACTCTTGGCTTCAAGGCTCTCCATCACCTTGCCCCCTCCTACCTTACCTCCTTTCTCTCTTTCTACTGCCCACCCCGCATGCTCCGCTCCTCTGCCACTCACCTCCTCACCGTCCCCAGTTAATGCCTATCCTGCCATAGACCTCTGGCTCATGTCCTACCGCTGTCCTGGAATGCCCTCCCTCCTCACCTCCCCCAAACTAACTCTCTTCCCCTCTTCAAAGCCCTACTGAGAGCTCACCTCCTCCAAGAGGCCTTCCCAGACTGAGCTACCCCTATTCCCTCTGCTCCTTCTGCTCCCTCTCTGCTCCCCCTCCGCCCTCCTTCCTCCCCCTTCCCCCCTTCACCTCCCCTCAGCTAAGCCCCATTTCCCTCTGCTCCTCCCTCTCTCCCTTCCCCTCCCCTCAGCACTGTGCTCATTTGTATATATTTTTATTACCCTATTTATTTAGTTAATGAGGTGTACATCCCCTTGATTCTATTTATCATGATTATGTCACCTTGTTTTTGTCCATCTGTCTCCCCCAATTAGACTGTAAGCCCATCAATGGGCAGAGATTGTCTCTATCTGTTGCCGAATTGTACATTCCAAATGCTTAGTACAGTGCTCTACACATAGTAAGTGCTCAGTAAATACTTTTGAATGAATATCTGGCAGACCACTGCTCTCCCCATCATCATAGCTCTTCTGAAATTCCCTGATGCATCACATATTACCCCAATCTTTCCCCCCATTCCTACTGCCCCTTTGTTACTTCCGTGTGACCTAAGCATTTAGTGCTCACATTCCTCTTTTGCTTCCATCTCCTGTAATTGATTTTAGTGTCAGACAACCCCATTAGATTTAAGATCCTCAAAGGCAGAGATTACATCTAGTAACCTTACTCTCCCAAGCTCTTAGTACGGTGTTCTGCACACAGTAAATACTCAATAAATACTACCGAATGATGTATGGGGATACATGGTGAACAGTTTTTATTAAGAATCATTTCAGCTTTTCTATAAGAAGGTCTTTTGTGACACATTCTCTATCTTCAAATCTAAAATCCCTGTCGATCAGACTTCCAATGGCTAGAATGAAGTATAATGCCTAGGAGTTAATTTTTCAACAGATCATTAATGCATGTATGAAAGAAAGGAATAACAGTGCTAATTTGGGTGTGACAGTTTTCCAGAGCTCTCACCCACTTTGTATAACAAAGCCAAAACATATAAACTATAAATCATAAATAAGAGGGAATACATTTGAAATCCTACCATTATTGAGACTGCAAATATCCATAAGTTCAAGTTTAGATAAATTCATGGATGAGAAATCCATATTGACTACTTGGGGAGGTGAGATTATGGTTATAGAGGGAAAAGGTTAGGGATGCTAGATGATAAATCACTAAACATTAGTGTGGCTGTCGAGAAGGGCAACCATCGCACAATTCTTCCATGCATCCTGTTGCCTCTCTTGGAGGCTAAATGGTGGACTTGGATGGGGCACTGGTAAAAGGAATCAGGTGAACTTACTATATCATAATAATAATGATAACTGTGGTATTTATTAAGCTATTCATTATTATTTATTTATTATTACTATGTAATAATGTTGGTATTTGTTAAGCGCTTACTATGTGCAAAGCACTGTTCTAAAGCGCTGGGGGGATACAAGGTGATCAGGTTGTCCCTCTGTACCAGGCACTGTTCTAGATGTTGGCATAGATACAAGATAATCAACTCACCATCCTAATCCCCATTTTACAGATGAGGGAACTAAGGCACAGAGAAATTAAATGACTTCACCAAGGTCACGCAGCAGACAAGTAGTGGAGTTGGAGTTAGAACCCAGGTCCTTCTGACTCCCAGGTCCATGCTGTCTCCACTAGGCCATACTGCTTCCCCATCATCCCCTGCCAGGTATTATAGTGCTCTGCATACCATAAGTACTCAATATATATCACTAATTGATTGGCCCAGGAATGGTAGTGCTTATATTTTTATGTCAAGTGGTCTGCTTGATTAGGATGAAATGTCATAAAATTCTGGAATTCTTTGCAGTTTATATTAGATTATAAATGCTTTGAAGTTATCTGGTCAGTCTTGAAATCTGTGAATTGCATATCATTGCTTTCTTCCTAATATTTACTCATCATTTTTTATTCTCCGAATTAACAGGACACACACACATACACACACACTTTTTCATTATTCCAATTACTAAAATAATTATTTCTGATGAGTGATATGGCTGGTTGAGATAGGTGATGACCCCACATCAGAGTCATTCACAATCACCAATATTGTGATGCAAGATTCGGACATAGCAAATTTTATTCTATCCATTTTACATCATCGTAACTGAGAATGCTGCAATTAACTCTTAAAAAAAATCTTGTTTTGGAACCTTGTGAGAAACGCTTTCAGCTCAGCAGCCTGGGAACATTACCAAAAATCCTTGAGAAAATCATCCAGAAATTGAAATATGCCAGTGTTGGAGCCCCTGGAAGAGATTCCAGCCATCTTGGCACTTGACACAGAGTTATGGACTGATAACCTGGCAACATTCCCAAGGAAAATCCTGCCCAGAGTCAGTCAGCCCGGTCACTTCTACTCAGTACCTCCATGTCTGCTACTGTCAAGAAAACAGAACGGTAGAAAAGCAGCGTAGTGGATAGAGCACAGGCCTGGTAATCGGAAGGTCATGGGTTCTAATCCTGGCTTTTCCACATGTCTGCTTTGCGACCTTGAGGAAGTCATTTCACTTCTCTGGACCTCAGTAACTCATCTGTAAAGTGGGGATTAAGGCCGAGGGAAGTGAAGTGACTTGCCCAAGGTCACCCAGCAGACATGTGGCAGAGCCAGAATTAGAACCCAGGTCCTTCGGACTTTCAGGCCCATGCTCTATCCACTAAACCATGTTGCTTCTCTGATTAGCTCATATCTGCCCCAGCACTTGGAACTCTGCTTAACATATAGTAGGCACTTAAATATAGTAATAATAAGAATTAAAATAATAACCACCACAATAAAATGATGATGATGGTAATAATAAGAATAAGAATTATGGTATTTGGTAAGTGCTTTGTGCCAGGCACTGTACTAAGCGTTGGAGTGGATACAGGCAAATTGGGTTGGACCCAGTCCCTGTCTTCCATGGGGTTCACAGTCTTAATCCTCATTTTACAGATGAGGTATCTGAGGCACAGGGAAGTGAAGTGACTTCCCCAAAGTCACAGAGCAGACAAGTGATGGAGCTAGGATTAGAACCCATGACCTTCTTTCTCCCAGACCCATTCTCTATCCACCACCCCAAAAGCCTGAGGTCCTCTTTTCATTCCCTACCAACGGGTGTTACAGGAAAGCTTGGGAAACTCCTAGTGTAGGGTATATTTCGTGGTGGTTTTTTTGAAGAAGACTGCAAGCTTCTTGAAGTCAGGGCTTGCGTCTTCCAACTTGTACCGTACTCTCCCAAGTGCTTAATACAGTGCTTTGTAAAAAGCAAGCCCTCGGTAAAAACCATTTATTGATTGATATGTTTTATTACAGAACAGTATGCTGATATAACTACATGACTTTTATATCCACTGTACATCAGTGCCCAAAATTGTTCGAAATCTCATTTTGCAGTTAGCAGGGAAAGATCAAGTGTTAATATTATTATTTATACTTACAGCCATGGGGCTGGAAGGGGCCACAGAGGCTCCTAGTGTGAAAGGAACACATCTACCAATGCCGTTATATTGTACTCTCCAAAGTGCTTAGTGAGAAGCAGCGTGGCTTAGTGGAAAGAGCCCGGGCTTGGGAGTCACAGGTCACGGGTTCCAATTCCGGCTCTGCCACTTGTCAGCTGTGTGACTTAGGGCAAGTCACTTAACTTCTCTGGTCCTCAGTTCCCTCATCTGTAAAATGGGGATGAAGACTGCGAATCCCATGTGGGGCAACCTGATTACCTTGTATCTACCCCAGCGCTTAAAACGGTGCTTGGCACATAACATAGTAAGTGCTTAACAAATATCATCATCATTATTATTATTACAGTGCTCTGCACATGGTAAGTGCTCAATAAATACAATTGACTGATTAACCTATTCATCCTCCTCCCTCGAGGCAGTTTTCTAGAATGCCTGACACAAACATTCAGCGGGACCACATAAAGAGACCACATCAGTGCTAAGAGCTTAGTACAGTGCTTTGTACACACAGTAAGTACTCAATAAACAATGACTGAACAATTGAATGAATCCAGTCCCATGAGTGGTTCCATAAGCATTCTTTATAGGCCCTAACAATATCAAATGGAACGGTAGCTTCAAAAATAATGACTTCTTAGACTGGAGCCTGTCTTCTAGCACTGGAACTATGCTCGCCTCATCCTAGTCACACAGGGTGAGACGTGTGAGGAGAATGGAAAACTCTAAGAAGGTCAAACAACTCTTTGAATGGTGAGCTGAGATTGGAATGAAATCAAAGGTGGACACAAGAAATATTTTAAACATCCAGAAAACAAAGCCTAAGTCAATCCTGCATCTCAGGTAAATAGACCATCGTGGAGGTCATTCAATTCATTCATTCAATAGTATTTATTGAGCGCTTACTATGTGCATAGCACTGTACTAAGCGCTTGGAATGAACAAGTCGGCAACAGATAGAGACAGTCCCTGCCGTTTGACGGGCTTACAATCTAATCGGGGGAGACGGACAGACAAGAACAATGGCAATAAATAGAGTCAAGGGGAAGAACATCTCGTAAAAACAATGGCAACTAAATAGAATCAAGGCGATGTACATTTCATTAACAAAATAAATAGGGTAATGAAAATATATACAGTTGAGGTCAAGAGAGGAATGGCACTTTAAGAGCAGAAACTTCCTAAGGACCATGTTAGGGGGAAACAAGAGTTAAAGTAGTGTCAGGTGCTTCAAAAAATAATCACAGCACAGCAAAGGGCAGTCTTTGCTTCAGCAAAGTGAAACTGGGACTCTGGTTCCAATTTTTATATCTACAACTTATTATATCTGTAATTTATTTATTCATATTAATGCCTATCTCCCACTCAAGGCTGGAAACTCATTGTGAGCAAGGAATGTACCTGTTTTGTGTTATATTGTACTCTCCCAAGCACTTAGGACAATGCTTTGCACACAGTAAGTGCTCAGTAAATACGACTGAGTGAATGAATGAACTTTTTCACCACCCATGCACCCTGGGTGAAAATCACCATCTTCTCCAGCTATGAAGGACGGACAGATAGAAAGATAGTTTTATAGCTAGCTGGCTAGATGATAGCTAGATAGATCTACCTATAGGTAAACATTTGCTTATTCACATAAAGCATATTTAAGAAATCCGTGCAAAAGGAGAATTGTTGCATTCTCATTAATGTGTATTTCTGCTTAGAGTGGGAGCGGAGCATTTAGCGCTTCCATACCATGTGGTTAAAATTCACAGAACATTTCCACAATCATTCCAGCAAAATGTTTCAGGGTCTGGTGGTATCCTGTGGAGAGAGGCCTGCAAAACTGCCACAATGTAGTGATGAATGAATTCTAGATTTTATTGCAATTGAAAAGTAGCAGAAAGCTGTCTAATAGATCTTCTACTGTTTAGTGAACAGGACTCACATTAGGTAATGGCAGCAGAAAACATTAAAGACAATTGTACTTGATGTAGGGTTTGGTCAGATTCATTCACAGTGTAGTCATTTTCAAATGGCAGTCTCTGCTCTTTGTTCTGGAGTGGTGTCTAATATTTCTAAACATTTTTAGGCTCTGTGACACCTTAATGGTATACAATAACAGTATGCCTCCCTCTTAGAAAAATGGATACTCTCATTTTTCTAAACACTGCGCCTTTACCTTTAACCATTTCCATTTAAATGCAAATTTCAATCATGTCCACCTTTCTGTATTCCAACGTCAGAAAAGGCAAAAGACGACACCTTAAATCCAAATATCCCGGGAATGAAAGCTGTTCCCTAAAGGAATGTCTTGCTACATTTATCTGTACTCGCCTCCCTTTCTATAATATTAGGCCCTGTTCAGTCATAAGGAATGAGAAGGTTGGGTGGGGTCGAGGGGGTTAGTACGAGTCACAGTGGGTGCAACAGCAGCTGGGCAGAGGTGGTGGAAAAAGTAGCTAAGAGGTCTCGGTCAAGGGCACGAAGGCAGGAGGGAGACAGCAAGCGGGGTTAGAGGCTCGTCCCCAGAAACACCGCACTAAGCCATCTCTTATCCTTTCATAGAGAAGCAGCATGGCGCAGTGGATAGAACACTGGTCTGAGAGTCAGAAGGTCACCAGGTATATTCCTGGCTCCACTGCTTGTCTGTTGTGTGACCTTGGGCAAGGGGCTTCACTTCTCTGTGCCTCAGTTACCTCATCTGTAAAATGGGGATTGAGACTGTGAGCCCAACACAGGACAGGGACTGTATCCAACCCAATTCGCTTGTGTCCACCCCAGCCCTTAGTACAATGCCTGGCACATAGTAAGCATTTAAC
This sequence comes from Ornithorhynchus anatinus, assembly GCF_004115215.2. NCBI lineage: Eukaryota > Metazoa > Chordata > Mammalia > Monotremata > Ornithorhynchidae > Ornithorhynchus > Ornithorhynchus anatinus. Next base: position 57,565,544 of record NC_041728.1, read on the forward strand.
AAATACCATACAATAATAACTATTATTATTATAGCTTCTTGAGGAGAGGGCAGGTTGGATTTCTATTAGTCAAAAACCTGATGCAGGTGTGGTTGTTTCTGATAAGCAGTTAATATCCCAACTCCCTGACTTAATGTAGTAATTTGTCATGGACGGTTTAAAGAAGAGCCAATAAACCAAAGAAAATATTCTTTTTTTAATTTTTATTTTCCAAGATTGTTCTTTGGATTTAACTGATGATTTTCACCTATATTTCCCTTAAACAAGTGTTCCCCCTCTAGAATGTAAGCTCTCTGTGGACAGGGAATGTATCTACCAACTCTGTTGTATTGTACTCTCATCATCAATATTATTTATTGAGTGCTTACTGTCTGCAAAACACTATACTAAATGCTTGGAAGAATATAAAACAATGGAGTTAGAAGACCTGTTCCCTGTCCACAATGAACTTACAGTTTAGGCAGCAAGAGAGACATTAATATAAACAATGCTTACTTTAAGTTTATAGTTATGTACTTCCCAAGAGCTTAAAACAATGCTTTGCACACAATAAGCACTCAATAAATCCCACGGATTGAGATAATCATTATAATAAATTAATGTAATTTCTTATTCAACCTACCTGACATCACCGAATGACTTTCATTTTCGATTGCTTGTATTCTTAAATCAAGCTGCCTTCCCCAGAAAAATTCAATTGATTTTAAAGATTATGTAAAATGCATATTTAGGACCCTTGTCAATGCTAGAACAAAGAAAACAAACGATCTTAAGCAAATTGGTTAACACTGGGAATGGAGACGAATAGATTCTCCATAATCCCAACTCTCCAACAGTCAACATAAAACTGACCACAAGAAAAGCCAGTAGTTTCCCAAGTAATTTAGGCAAAGAACGGAAAAACACCTCCTGGATGGAAGGGAAGCTGTGTCAATTTGGATGTCCTAACTCCCATAAAGACTGGATGCCTATGGGGACAAACAGACTATAATAGTAATAATAATGTTATTTATTCAGCACTTTCTGTGTACATTGTGCTAAGCTCTGGTGAGAAGCTCAGTGAAAAGAGCCCGGGCTTGGGAGTCAGAGGTCATAGGCTTGAATCCCAGCTCTGCCACTTGTCAGCTGTGTGACTGTGGGCAAATCACTTCACGTCTCTGGGCCTCAGTTACCTCATCTGTAAAATGGGGATGAAGACTATGAGCCTCATGTGGCACAACCTAATTAGCCTTTATCTACCCCGGCGCTTAGAACAGTGCTCTGCACATAGTAAGCGCTTAACAAATACCAACATTATTATTATACAAGATATTAAAATTGTATACAGTCCTTGCTCCACATGGGGCTCCCAATCCAAGAGGGAGGGAAGCAAGTATCCCAGGTTTCCAGATGAGGAACCTGAGTCTCAGAGAAGTTAAATAGCTTGCCCAAAGTCACAAAGCAGGCAAGTGGTGGAATCAGGACTAGAATTCAGGTCTCCTGATCCTTCAGCCTGGGCTATTTCCACTAAGACAAGCTATTTAAAAAGATATTAGCTGTTTTTCTTATCTTTATCTGCAATTTGTTTCTGTTATCTATGTGTCTCTTCCCTCCCACTTAGAGAGTTAAACTTCTGTGGTACAAAGACTATTTCTAAACTGATTATCTTGTAACTGCCTCAGTGCTTAGCCCACCGTCAAGCAGAGTGTAAAGACTTAAATGGATATCATAACTAACATTAAAGGTGAAACCTATGCATTTTCAAGACACATAATTATAGCAAGCACACTCAGTTCTAATCAGAATGCATGTTTTTGCTATGTGTTTCGGGAAGATCATGACCACAGTGTTAGGGAATGTTCTTTTGACAACATGTGTCCGCATGGAAAGCATGTGATGGGGAGTACGTGCTAGCTTGGTGTGAGACACAGGATAAACACTACAGTACAACTTTTCCTTAATCCGGGTTTCTGTAAAAATGCAATCCCATTTTACTGGAAAATTGGGTATATTTACATATCTTGATATAATTAAAGGGGTCTAATTTCCTTAGATAGGACAAATGAAGTGATTTTCAGTCCTTAGACCTAGGTTTGCTAGGAACACAATTATCTTCTCATTAAAATATGAATTTAGGAGTTAAAAATAGAAGAACATAAATGTTAATACTTGTTTGCTTGGGTCTTTGTTTACTGTGTGGGTTGGTTTTCACTAGTCTTTTTATCTGTTCATTATGGTGCCCCCACTTAAGGAACTTCAGAGGAAAAGTTTCTAACCATTTGAATCTGGGTGGCTAACAGAAACAAACTGAAACCCCTTCATCTAAGGCTAGTCCCTCCTGGTTTACTTTTTGACAAGAGAGGGCACTGTGATAACATTGTAAAGAGTGGACTCACGTGTATACACTTGCCTCTGAGCCCCTAAGAGCCAGAGATTAACCTGAATCCAATTTACACTTTAGTAATATAACTACTTCAAAACAAAGGAAACAACACCACAACAATTTAACCAATTAGTGCCCCTGACTGCTTGGATGAGAGAAAGGGGGGTCAGAGCTTCTCAAAATAGCCTTTTCTCTTGCTGTAAACTAGAGCAGCTCTTAGAGAGTTGTTCACTAGTGAAACTGGCTTCAGGTTCTGCTGAAATCAGTCCATCGGTGGTATTTATTGAACACTTACTGTGTGCAGGACACTGTGGGAAGGACTTAGAAGAGTACAAGATCACAGAGTTGTTCGACATAATCTCCCAAGCGCTTAGTACAGTGGTCTGCACACAGTAAGTGTGCTCAATAAATACAATTGAGTGAAAGGAGCTTACAGGAGCAATGTCAACACTATATAGAGCCCTTACTAATTCTACAGAACAAACATTCAAAAGATTTCCCTTGAGCAAGAGTTTGCCGTATGTTAAAACATGATTATGATGCATCTATCCTCCATTTAGTCAGTTATCATATTGATTCTCCCCCTGGTTTGCATGCATCAAGATCAAGATGACCCTACTTGGTCCTGAGGAAAGAAATTTGGACCCAAGAATATAGAAAGGAATCAACCTCAGCTCCATTTCATTAGTCACTGATTAGAACTCTGGCCTTGGGGGCCTCCCTCACCCAAACATGCCTTGCTTCTTACCTCTTCCATATGCCCCAGTCAGAACCACCAATGGACTAACAACTAAATGGTTTAGCTTCCTGCACTTTGGAACACAATCTATCCCAGAGCTGGCTTTTCCTGGCGTTCAGTGCGGCAGACTAGCTGCAAAGGGCTCTGACCAATACATTACTGCCACTCAGGCTCAGGAAGAAAGTCGTATGTATACAGGAAGCCTGGGTGCCCTATTTTCAGTAGTGGTTGCTAGGTGGTATTGATCAGGCATATTTTAAGGCAAACAAATGTGTTTCATTTTTCTATTTTAACAACCTGATCTGACAATAAATGAGGGGAGGGTATAGAAGAAGGTAGAGATTAGGCCTGAGAAACACACACATGGACTCCTCCCCCTCCATTTATATGGCAACTAGGATACGGTTTTCACGTAGCCATTAGCCTTTACATTCTCGTGTGTGGTTGATTGACATTACTGAATTTTGCTATGATTTCAAGTTTTAAGGCAAGCTCACTCTTGGCCAAAAACAATGTCAAGCTTTTCTACCCCCATGCCAGGGTGGTAGGGAAGTAGGAGTTCACAGGAGACCGTCCTTCGGTACTTCAGTGGAAGAGCCCGGGCTTGGGAGTCAGAGGTCACAGGTTCTAATCCCAGCTCCGCCGCTTGCCAGCTGTGTGACTTTGGGCAAGTCACTTAACTTCTCTAGGCCTTAGTTCCCTCAACTGTAAAATGGAGATTAAAACTGTGAGCCCCACGTGGGACAACCTGATCACCTTGTATCCCTCCAGCGCTTAGAACAGTGCTTTGCACATAGTAAGCGCTTAACAAATACCCCTTTACTACTGTGCTGATCCAAGCACCTATCCCATCCATCCTTGACTACTGCAGTTGCCTCCTTACCCAGCTCGCAACCTCCTGTCTTTCCCCACCCCAATCTATAAGTCTGCTACACAAATCATTTATCAATAAAAATGTTCAGTTCATGTCTTCCCACTCCTCAAGAACCTCCAATGACTGCTCATCCATCTCTGCAAGCAGAAACTCCTTATCACTGGTTTTAAAATACTCAACTCGCCCCACCCTACCTCATCTCACTAATCTCCTACTTCAGCCCAGTCTGCACTTTCTGCTCCTCTTAGTGCCAGTTTACTCATAGTGTCCCAGTCTCACCACCTACTCCTTTCTCACATCCTCTCCCTAGCCTGGAACTCAGTCCCCCTCCATATATGACAGACCCCTCTCTCCATCTTCAAAGCATTACTAAGGTCACATCTCCTCCAATAGGCCTTCCTCGATTCTCTGGCTTGTTCTCTTTTCTGTTATCTGTGCACTTCAATCTGTGACTTTTGGACATTTGATATTCATCCCAAGCCCATCCCTGCAGCACTTATGTACACATCTATAAATTATATAGTATAAATTACTTATTTATTCATATTAATGTCTGTCTTCTCCTCTAGACTGGAAACTTATGAGCAGGGAACACATTTGCAAATACTCTCCCAAGTGTTTAGTACAATGCTCTGCATATAGTAAGTACTCAATAAATATGATTGAGTTTAGAAAGGAATGGAGGAAGGGAAAGGAGACAAGATGTAAGCAATAACACAAAATCTATGCTTTCCTTTAGATTTCCATAATTATAAAACAAATTATTGGGTTATTGTACAAGTATTTTATGAGAAAGGTGATTTTTTTTTTAATTTAACTTTCTTAACCCAGACTGACGTTCGAGTATGTGTCCATATGTTGCATTCTTTCTTTGGAAGAATAAGTGAACAATTTACAAACTTTAGGAGTGGTCTGTCCACTTGATTCTGTCAGCCCCAACTCCACAAACTCATACAGAAAAAGAGTAGAAGAATAACGCACAAGGAACCAGCTGCCTTTCTGTCTCAGGTCATGAATCCTACATGATACCTCAAGCTGACATTTTAAAAAACAATCAAGGATCCTGCTGAAGGAAGTCATAAAGTGCAGCCTAGAATTTAGGGTGAAATAGAATTCAATGCAATTGGGCAATAATAATAATTGTGGTATTTGTTAAGTACTTACTATGTGCAAAGCATTGTACTAAGTGCTACGGTAGATACAAGATAATCAAATCCCACGAGGGACTTTTAGTCTAAGTAGGAGGGAAAACAGGTATTGAATCCCCATTTTGCAGGCAAGAGAACTGAGACACAGAGAAGTTAAGTGATTTGCCCAAAGTCACACAGCAGGCATGTGGAAGAGATGAAATTAGAACCCAGGCCTTCTGACTCTCAGGTCTGTGCTCTTTCTGCTAGAATATGCAAATTCTCCTGTGTTGGTCAGAATGCTCAGCTGAGATACACATGCCCAAAGACCTCTCTCAAGGTCAATTATGGGGCTGGAGACCAGTGTGGCTTGGTTCATTTGCCACATTTCCAAGTATTCCAGGGAATCACCATTTTTCTAGTTTCACCCAGCCTGCTGTATGAAGTGCCATGGGTTTTGTTCATCCTTGTGTGTCCAAACATTTAGGTTTGCCATTGGTATGTGATTGGAGATGAATTTGCTTTCCTACCATGCTCACCTGCTTTTTCTGAGGTAGTACACTTCCATAGAAACTTAATCCCCTTACTACAGATGAGGGAACTGAGGAACAGAGACGTGAAGTCACTTGACCACAGCAGACAAGTGGCGGATCTGGGATTAATAATAATGTTGGTATTTGTTAAGCGCTTACTATGTGCAGAGCACTGTTCTAAGCGCTGGGGTAAACACAGGGGAATCAGGTTGTCCCACGTGGGGCTCACAGTCTTAATCCCCATTTTACAGATGAGGGAACTGAGGCATGGAGAAGTGAAGTGACTTGCCCACAGTCACACAGCTGACAAGGGGCAGAGCTGGGATTCGAACTCATGAGCCCTGACTCCAAAGCCCGTGCTCTTTCCACTGTGCCACGCTGCTTCTCTGGGATTAGATCCCAGGCCCTTCGGACTCCCAAGCCCGTGCTCTACCCACTAGGCCACATTGCAATTACCCTATGTCCAGAACAGAAGATAAGGGGTAAAGACGATTTAGAAGGCAGAAGTGGTTGTAATTTCGTCTGGGGCAGCTTTTAACTGACTTCAAACCTGCCATGTAAGAGTTAGCAATGCCTGTGTACTGGCTGCTTTGAGTTGCTGTCTTGAATCCATGGCGGCCTCAGAGATAGGAAGAAACTGCCAGGAGTGAAGTAAAAAGGCTCCTTCCAATCACTTAAGGGTCCGGATCAGATCTGCAGGTCATGGTTTGACCAGGTTTTGCCCATCCTGTAGTAGGGATTTGACCTAAATGAAAATGCACTAAAAGACATTGTCATGCCTCATTTCAGATGAAAAGGGATCCCAATCCCCTATTCTTATGTTGGTTCTAACGTGACAATTCAACATATCCTTACAGGGTGCATAGAGCCTGGGCCTGGGAGTCAGATGGTCATGGGTTCTAATTCTGGCTCTGCCACTTGTCTGCTGTGCGACCTTGGGCAAGTCATTTCACTTCCTCTGTGACTCAGTTACCTCATCTGTAAAATGGAGATTGTGACTGTGAACCCCAGGTGGGGCAGGGACTGTGTCCAACCCAATATACCTGTATTCACCGCAGAATTTAGAACAGTGCCTGGCACAAAGTGAGTGCTTAACAAATACCATAATTATTATTATTGTTATGCTTGCTAGCAGTATTCTCTCTCAAGAGTGAGGTGTACTTCCTGCTAGATAAATCTCTTTCTTTGTGTAGCTGGATTTATTATGAAGTAGCCATAGACCCCCTCCTAACTCACCTCCCTTCTCTCCTTCTGCAGCCCAACCCGCACACTCTGTTCCTCTGCCACCAACACCCTCACTAAGCCTCGTTCTCACCTGTCCCGCCATTGATCCCTGGCCCGCATCCTACTTCTGGCCTGGGATGTCCTCCCTCCTCACATCCACTAGATTAGCACACTTCCCCCCTTCAAAGTCCTACTGAAAGCTCACCTCCTCCAGGAGGCCTTCCCAGACTGAGCCCCCCTTTTCCTCTGCTCCTCCTCCCCTCTCCATCACCCCGACTCCCTCCCTCTGCTCTAGCCCCCTCCCTGACTTGCCCAAGGGGCCCAAAGCAGACAAGTGGTGAAACCAGAATTAGAACCCAAGTCTGACTCCCAGGCCCATGCTCTACCTACTAGACCACTTTTCTCCTTCCTCCCTCTACCATAAGTCCTGTTGCTGAATCCTTGACTCAGAAGTGGTGGTTGTGTTAAGAGGGACCTAGGATGGGGACACAGAGGCTTTGAAGAGGGGGAGTCAGGGATACCCCAGGAGAAAAGTTCTATATTTGGACATACTCAGAATAATGGCATGTATGACGTCATGTGATGCTGCATTCCTGGCCTAACGCATGTGTTGTCATGTGTATCTATACATCTGGTTTTTTTGAGAACCATCTGCCATTACCTATGTGAGAGGAAAACCTCAATATCAATCACATTTTTTGAGAGCTTACTGTGTAAAGAGCACTGTACAAAGCACTTGGGAGAGTACAATAGAACAAGCATGCTTCCTACTGACAATGATCTTTCAGTCTAGAGGGGCAGACAGACATTAATATAAATAAATTTTGGATATGTATGTAAGTGTTGTGGGGCTGAGCGGGAGTGAATAAAGGCAGCAAATAAGGGCGATGCAGAGGGAGTGGGAGAAAAGGAAATGAGGGCTTAGTCAGGGAAGACCTCTTGTAAAAGATGTGCTTTTGATAAAGGTTTGAAGAGGGGAAGGGCAATTGTCTGTGGGATATGAAGAGGGAGGGAGTTCCAGGCCAGAGGCAGGACGTGGGTAGAAGGTAGGCAGCAAGATAGACAAGATCAAGGTACAGTGAGTAGGTTGGCATTAGAAGAGTGAAGTGTGTGGTCTGAGTCGTAGTAGGAAATCAGGGAGGGAAGGAAGGAGGGGGAAAGGAGATTGAGTGCTTTAAAGTTGATGGAAGGTTTCTGTTTGATGCAGAGGTCGATGGGCAATCACTGGAGGTTCTCGAGGAGAGGGAAAACATGGACTGAACATTTTTATAGAAAAATGATCTGGGCAGCAGAGTGAAGTATGTACTGGAGTGGGGAGAGACAGGAGGCAGGGAGGTCAGCAAGGAGGCTGATTCAGTAATCAAGGTGAGTTAGGATAAAAGCTTGGATTAGCATGGTAACAGTTTCAGTGGAGATGAAAGGATGGATTTTAGCAAGGTTGTGAAGGTTGAACAAGACAGGATTTAACAATAGATTGAGCATGTGTGTTGAAAGAGAGAGGAGTGAAGGATAACACCAAGATTGAAAGCTTGTGAGATGACGAGGCTGGTGGTGCTGTCTACAGTGATAGGAGAGTCAGAGGAAGGACAAGGTTTGGCTGGGAAGATAAAGAGTTCAACTTTGGATGTGTTAAGCTTGAGGTGATGGCAGGACATCCAAGTAGCGAAGTCTTGAAGACAGGAGGAAATTTGAGACTGCAGTGTGTGAGAGAGATCAAGGCTGGAGGTGTAGCTTTGGGAATTATCCACACAGAGGTGGTAGTTGAAGCCATGGGAGTAAATATGTTCTCCAAGGGAGTGGGTGTAGGTGGAGAATAGAAGGGGACCTAGAACTGAACACTGAGGGATGTGGAGGAAGAGCCCTCGAAAGAGACTGAAAATGAGCAGCTAGAGAGATAGGAGAACCAGGAGAGTGCAGTGACAGTGAAGCCGAAGTTGATATTTCCAGTGAAGCCGATATTTCCAGGAGAAGGGGGTGGTCAACAGTGTCAAAGGCAGCTGAGAATTCGAGAAGGATTAGAATGGAGTAGAGACCATTAAATTTGGCAAGAGGGAGATCATTTGTGACTTTTAGAGGGCAATTTCTGTGGAATGAAAGGGACAGAAGCCAAATTGGAAGGGGTCAAGGAGAAAATTGAAGGAGAGGAACTTGAGAAGTGGGTATAGACAACTCGCTCAAGGAGTTTGGAGAGGAATGATAGGGATGCGAGATGGGGCAATAACTGGAGGAGCCATGGGGACCAAGGGAGGGATTTTTTAGGATGGGGAAGATGCGTATGATTGAAAGAAGTGGGGGAGAAGCCCCTGGAGAGAAAACAGTTGAAGATGGTGGTCACGGAGGAAGAAGGGAGGGGAGAAGTTCTTTAATAAGGTGCTGAGAGATGGGTTGGATGCACAGGTGGAGGGGGTGGATTTTGAGAGAAGGTCGAGATCTCCTTTTGAGATACTGTTGGGAAAGATGGGGAGAAGCTGAAGAAGGAGCAGGATAGGTTAAGGACTGGAAAGGAGCAAGGGAGATTTTAGGTAGTTTCAAATTTTCTCATGAAGTAGGTAGCCAGGCAATTAGGGGCAAGGGATGGAGAAGGTTCTCCATCCTTCTGCATATGCATCTGCATATTAGAGAAGCAGCGTGGCTCACTGGAAAGAGCATGGGCTTTGGAGTCAGAGGTCATGGGTTCGAACCCCGGCTCTGCCATTTGCCAGCTGTGTGACTTTGGGCAAGTCACTTAACTTCTCGGTGCCTCAGTTCCCTCATCTGTAAAATGGGGATTAAGACTGGGAGCCCACGTGGGACAACCTGATTCCCTGTGTCTACCCCAGTGCTTAAGAACAGTGCTCGGCACATAGTAAGCGCTTAACAAATACCAACATTATTATTATTATTACAATTATTAGAAGGTGGGGGGACAGGGTGTTTGAGGAGGGGATTAGATGTCTGGAACAACTGGCGGAGGGCAATGGGCGTGGTGTTAATAAGAATGGTGAAACAGTTTTTCCAGGCAGAGGAGAGGGCAGAGTTCACGCAATGATGTACTTGGGGTGGAACAGATTCGGCCTGATATCTAGGTTTCTCCAGCAGCACACTGCGGCTAATGGAGGCGGACTGTAGAAGTGATACAGGATTGTGGGTTAGTGGTACAAGATCAACGAAGGGATAGGAGAGCGAGAGTTGTTGTGTTCAGTAGAGAGGGTGGTGTTGAGGGCATCAATTTAATCATCAAGGGAAGGTAGTTTCGGGATGGAGACTAAATGGAGCCTCAATACCCCTCATTCGTCCATAGAGTTGTAATAATTTCCATCTTCATTCATGGCTAAAGTGGGAGAGTTCAACTTCAAGGACAGACTCTAGATCTTCATGATTACGGGCCATGAGATTTGAATGCTCTCAGCTGAGCAGAATCCAAGGTTCATAACATCTTCCATTAAAAGGCAGGCCTGAATTCTTCACCAAGCTGATGTTTTGTTCACTAATCTCAAGGAGAGCAATAAGTAGCCACAATCATCAGTTTTAACTAGTAGGTGAATTAGGTAGATATATGAAGGGAAAATGGTTCAGTCAGGTCAGTGGAATTTATTGAGCACTTACCATGTACAGAGAGCTGCATTTAGCTTTAGGAAAGAGCAAACAAGTGGGAACTAGTCATGGACCCTGTCCCTCCAGAGACTCAGAGTTTATAAATTCATTCATTCAATAATATTTATTGAGCACTTACCATGTGCAGAGCACTGTACTAAGCGCTTGGAATGTACAATTCAGCAACAGATAGAGACAATCCCTGCCCATTGACGGGCTTACAGTTTAGTCGGGGGAGACAGACGGACAAAAACAAGACAACTTAATAGCAATAAATAGATTCAAGGGGATGGACACCTCATTAACAAAATAAATAGGGTAATAAAAATATATACAAATGAGCACAGTGCTGCAGGGGGAAGGGAGGAGGGAGGAGCAGAGGGAAAGAGGGCAAAAGGGGCTTAGCTGAGGGGAGGTGAAGGGGGGGCAGAGAGGCAGCAGAGGGAGCAGAGGGAAAAGGGGAAGCTCAGTCTGGGAAGGCCTCTTGGAGGAGGTGAGAATATACTAATGCAACCCAGCCTAAGAATTTCTGAATCTGCCAAGCGGGTTGATCATCTAACACATAGCCATTCAATGGCAAGCCATAATTATGATAATAATAATAGTAATAATGGTACTTAAGTGCTTACTATGTGCCAAGCACTCTTCAAAGCACTGGAATAGATATAGGATATTGATGTCTGACACAGTCCCTTATGGGGCTCACAGGCTAAATAGGAGGAAGTAGGATTTAAGTCCCCATTTAACAGATGAAGAAACTGAGGCACTGGCAAGTTAAGTGATTTGCCCAAGGTCACAAGCAGACAAGTGGTGGGGCTGGGATTAGAACCCAGGTCCCCTGACTCCCAGGACTTTGCTCTTTCAACTAGTCAACTCAGTCGTTCCTGTTTAATGCCATTTGAGTCTAAACTCTACTCAGGTACTAGTGATAAATGACAAGCTGAGACACTTTCAAAACCCATTCTTTGGAGAAATAGGCAGACTAAACCTTTTATTCATTCAGAAGGTATAGACACAACCAGTATGATTACCGGCATGTAGACTGTAAATTCCTTGTGGACCTGGATCATGTTTACCAAAGCATAGTGCTTTCCCAGGCATTTAGAACAGTTCTCTGCCCACAGTAAGGTATCAGAAAATACCATACTGATTGAGAGTATGAAGAGGAGGCTTCTTTTTGACAGTTCATGATATACCACAAGGGAATTCTTTTTTTTATTTTACAAATGAAGCTGCCCCATACAGGGAGCTACTCTAATATTATGTATATAGTGGGGAAAATTGCCAGACTGGGGCTACTTTTTCATGGGAGAAAATTCCCCAAATGGGGAAGAAATTTCAGCACTAATTTCACCCTACTGCTCTCAAGGACAGTGATCCTAGCTCAGTAATGCTAAGAGATGAGCAATCAAACGTGGGAAATTATTTTCCTCATTCTCGTGAATTCTGTCAGGAATTAGGGAAATACAATATATTGTCCAGCATTTCCCGGTCCTTTGTCTGTTGAAGAGCTTATTTTCAAAAAAAGCTCAGAAAGACTCAGTTTACAGGATGATAAAAATTGTGTTCCTTTTTGTTGTTTACTTATACTACCAATGGTAGATGTGTAAGTACTAGAGCCTTGTGAAATTCCCCTTAGATGCTGTTGTTATTATTTATTGATTTACCTATCTCCCTTAATGAATATCTGGGGCTCACTCAGAACAATGTAACTCAATACATTGCATCAATAATAGCTAACAGAAGCTGATGTTTAAAGTCAGACTGAAATACACACACATATATGTACACACACCCCTTAGTGACTCAGATACCTGTATTTGAAATTGAGGCATAATCCACCAGAAAATATAGATAATTTACATTTCTAAATAGGGAGATTTTATAGATGTAGGTTAGGCCTTTATGAAGCCCTGGGAACACTGTCATCTCTGTATAGCAATTCCTGTGCTGGGGCTCAGACACGATTAAGTTAGATAGATATAATGGGGTCATTGACTAAAGAATCTGAAATAAAAAAAAATTAACAGTTTTAAACCTAATCCTAAAGCAAATGGATAGCCAGAACAGTTCTTTAAATAACTGAGTAACATGAGCATAATGAAGGACTAGGAAAAAAAATACCAAGAGAGCAGCTCCACTTTGGAAACAATTATGAGCTTGAAACAGAGCAGAAAGAACCAGTAAGAGGCTATTACGCACATAATAATCCAAATGGAAGATCAGACAAGTAGGCTATATTTTTCAACTATGAAATACCGACGGGACCAGGGATGAGATGAAAAAGTCAAAACTCTGTTGTCCCACGGTCCTTCTTTTAGGAAGTAGAAAATAGAAACATAAGGTTTCTGTCGGGCCTGCTCTTGAATTCCTGAGCTAGGATTGATGGGGTCCTATCATGGATTTTTATTTTTAGAGCATCTCGGGAAAAGTTAAACTGTGAACTGAGAGAGCTAGTGAGTTCACAGAGTTACAGTCCCCTGACCTCTGAAGGGGGAGGGGGAGGCTTAGGTGTAGATGGAGGGTTTCTAAGTGATGGTTTCTTGAACTGCTCTGACACAACCAAGGTGCAAGCACTTCAAACCAATTTCCTGACACAGTTCAGCCGAAGAGCTTAACAACTGTCATAAAATGAAATGCGTAATACAGAGCTCTTGCTGTAGGCTTTGATGTGAAAAGGACACCCTACAAGTATCTGTCCTAACTGGATTCAGATGTTTAAGCTCCAGTACAAGGGGCACTGTACATTTGGGAAAGCTTAAAAGAATTCTGGAAAGATCCATAAATCTTGAATGGGAGCCTTTTATCAGGCCCTAATTTATCATGGAATTTTAATTACATCTGCTGTGGAAGTTTTAATCCATATGTATAGAAAAATGTTGTTGTTTTGCCTGTTTCTCATAATAGCACGCGAAGTGTCTCCTGGACTCGTAATCACAGAGACATGTAGAGGAGTTTGGGGGATTCTGTAGCTCTCTTCCTAGGTGTTGGTAGGTCCTTGGGTTGTTTTTCCTTAATCTGTTTGCACTCTTGCCCCTTAATCACTTCATTTTCTGGCCTGAAATATGATTCTGTTAGAACAGAAAGCCTAAGAAGAGCCAAGAAGGATGCTTTTCCCATTGCATAACTGCAGTCATTTTGAAATCAATAATTCCATCACAATTCCGTAGTGCCACTTGACTGGACACACAGATGCAGATGGCCCTGCAAATGAGTTTCTGTCCCACTGTGTTTGGCATCTTCTAAGGTCGGTCTCTCTCATTTTTTTCTCTCCCAATCTCCATCCGCCCCCTTTTCCTCTTCCTCCTCTCTGCATTCAAACTCAGTTTCCCGTCCCTTTGGAATTTGACTCCAGCTAATATACTATTGATTGGTAATAAAGCATGTAATGATTGAAATGATGTATTAAATCAGACCTGAGGAGACTCTGATTGGGTTGGCTCAGGGACTGTAGAATTTGGAATAAATGCTATTTACTGATGAGCCTGTGCGGTCATTCACTGGGTATTGTGATTCATTTTGAAATTTCCACAAACGATTGAGGATTTGGTGATTTGTCAAGTGGAAGAAATGTGGAAACCGTTATAATGTGTCTGTGCATGAGCAAGAGAGAGAAAGAGGAAAAAAAAGGATAAAGCTTCAATATAGACTCCAGAAGAGTATATGATAGGGGAGGAATCTGCATAAACATATACCTCATTGAAAATGGCCTCTCTTCAAACTCACTGTGCAGGCAGGTCAATGTTGAAACTTAATGGCTAGGGAATCATATATGTTTATCCCCTAAAGATCTTTTAGGGACTATATATACTGACTGTGTGGTTGATAGCTTGTTTTTGTCAGGAGATGTGGGAAACATGATGAGATCTAACAGTGTGAGGGCTCAGCATTGCTACCAGTTGTCTTGATTTAATATTGCAGGGGAAAGCTCTTTTGAGTATTCTGGATTCGCACAAGATGGCTGTTTAAGCAAGGAATTCAGAATTGTAATCCTCAATCCGTCATCCCTTAGATTTATATCTTCCTGACACACATTTTTCCCTTCAGTTAGTTTCCTTTCTTGCCTAGTCAGCCTAACACAGAAGGGCCTGGACTGTTGGAAATGGTTTATTGGTGCCAAAGGCATCATGAGAATGGGGAAAGACTCACTTCCTCCCTCCGCCCTGCCTCCAAGAGCCAAGTACTAGGATGTCCTCTGGAACTGGCTTGGGCCCTCAACTGATAGCCATCCAAAGTACATGGGGCCTGGAGCACTGTGACAGTCACACCTGACCACGCTGTCACCACTCCCGTTTCACACGGGAGTACCAGTGCTCATTGAGCGGACTAGGCAGCTGAAGCTCAGCTACCCTGAGCCAGGGATTAGTTCCCCCTCTGGCCTGTAAGGCAAGGTAGCTGAAGGAACATCACCACACCCAGAGCTCAAGGGGACCTCTGGACTGTTGCCTACTAGGTTTACAGTACCCACACCTGGCACGTACCACCCAGAGGAGGCAGCTTGCCTTGTTTTCCACCTCAAGACAGTCCTGGCAGAGTCTTCTATTTTTCTGGGTCCTGCACTCATTTAATGCATACCTATCCCTCTGCACTAGGATGGTGGGGGATTCCTTTTACACAGGGGGAACTAGACAAGAGGTGCAATATGAGGCAGAGAAAAAATTGCGGTTGAAGTTAAAATGGACTTTGTCCAGGATTTCCACCAATAACAACTGTATTATTTGAGCCCTGTGTGCAGAGCATGTAAGGTGCAGGATTGGGGGCTGCTATCGATCAATCATTGGCATTTAATGAGCATTTACTACGTAGAGGGCACAATACGAAGTCCTAGGGAGAGTAAAGTATAACAGAATTAGCAGAGATGTCCCCTGCCCATAACAAATTTACAATCTAGAGGCAAGTTTACAGTCTAGAGACTAAGTGCAGAGTAAGGTTCTAGTGGCTTGGGGAACCTGTAAAAGAAGTAAAACACACATTCCCCGGCATTGAGGAGCTTTCAATCCAATGGTGAAACCAGCAGACATAAAATGACAACTACAGTATCTTTCCCAGTGAGGCCTATATTCCAAAGTATCAATCCAAAATATCATTCATTCATTCAACTGTATTTATTGAGCGCTTACTATGTGCTGAGCACTGTACTAAGCGCTTGGAGTGTACAGTTATGCAACAGAGAGAGACAATCCCTGCCGAATAACGGGTTCACAGTCTAAATGGGGGTGACAGCAAAGCAGCGCGAAACAGAACAAAACAAGCAGTCTAGCGGAGACATCATCAAGATAAATAGAAACAGAGAGATATACCCATCATTAACAAAATAAGTAGGGTAATAAATAATATATACAAATATGCACAGTACTGAGGGGAGGGGAAAGGGGAAGAGCAGAGGGCGGGGTGGGGGAAAAGGGAGTGGAGGAGGAGCAGAGGGATGGGGGGCCTCAGCCTGGGAAGGCCTCATGGAGGAGGTGAGCTCTCAAAATATCCCAAGTGACCACTTCTATCTGGGGGAAGACTAGCCAGTAGGAAATGGTGTATGGCTGTCTGCAAAAGCATTGCTGGAAATCAATCCATCAATCAATCATATTTATTGAGCACTTGCTGTGTGTAGAACACTGTACTAAATACTTGGGAGAGTACAAAATAACGGGCACATTCCCTGTCCACAACAAGTTCAAGTCTAGAGGGGAAACTTTAATATAAAAAAATTAAGTGCATGTACATAAGTGCGATGGGCCTGGAGAGGGTGATGAATTAAGGGAGCAAGTCATGGCACTACAGATAGGAGTGGGAATGGAAGCAGCGAGGTCTAGTGGATAGAGCATAGACTTGGGAGCCAGAAGAACCTGGGTTCTAATCCCGGCTCTGCCACTTGTCTGCTGTGTGATCTTGGACTAGTCACTTCACTTCTCTGTGCCTCAGTTACCTCGTCGGTAAAATGAGAGTTAAGACTGTTGGTCCTATGTGGGGGACACAGGTATGGGTCCAACTCGATTACCTTGTAACTACCCAGTGCTTAGTACAGTGACTGGCACAGAGTAAGTGATTAACTAATAGCACAATTAATTGAGAAAAGGGCTTAATCAGGGACAGTATTGTGGAGATGTGCCTTCAAGAAAGCTTTGAAGGTTCAGAGAGTAATTGTCCATGGGTTATGAAGAGGGAGAGCATTCCAGGCCAGAGGCAGGACATAGATGAGAGGTTGGTGGAGAGAGAGATGAGAACGAGGTACAGCAAATAGGTTGGCATTAGAGGAGTAAAGTACGTGGGCTGAGTCGTAATAGGAAATCAGGGAGGTAAGATAGGAGGGGGCAAGGTGACTGAGTACTTTAAAGTCAATGGTTAGGAGTTTCGGTTCAATGTGGAGGTGGATGGGTATTCACTAGAGGTTCTTGAGGAGTGGAGAAGCATGGACTGAATGATATTGTAGAAAAATGATCTGGGCAGCAGAGTGAAGTACGGACTGGAGTGGGGCAAGACAAGAAGCAGGGAGGTCAACAAGGAGGCTGATTCAGTAATAATAATAATATATTAATAATGTTGGTATTTGTTAAGTGCTTACTATGTGCAGATCACTGTTCTAAGCGCTGGGCTAGATACAGGGTAATCAGGTTGTCCCACATGAGGCTCACAATCTTAATCCCCATTTTACAGATGAGGTAAGTGAGGCACAGAGAAGTTAAGTGACTTGCCCACAGTCACACATTCGAACCCATGACTTCTGACTCCCAAGCCCATGCTCTTTCCACTGAGCCACGCTGCTTCTCTAGAGAAATAACCACTGGGTTAGATACAAGGTTATTAGTTTCTCCCAGTTGGGGCTCACAGTCTTGACCCCCATTGTACAGATGAGGTGTCTGAGGCCCCGAGAAGTGAAGTGACTTGCCCAAGGTCATACAGCTGCCAGGTGACGGAGGTGGGATTAGAACCCACAACCTCCGACTCCTCAGCCCGGGCTCTTTCCACTGAGCCACGCTGCTTCTTCCAAAGTGGGATAGGATAAGTGCTTGGATTAACGAGGAAGCAGTTTGGATCGAGACGAAAGGGCGGATTTTAGTGATGTGATTCCTGCACAGTCCCGACTGACCCAGCTATAATAGTAACAACCTGCATCTGTGCACAATAAGGAAGAGAGTTAAAGGCCCAGGAACCGCACTATTTTCATACTAGAGCATAATGTGTACTTCTTGTGGAGAGATTTCGGTTAGCCACTCCACCATTTTTCTTAATCCTCAACTCTTGGAGAAGGAAATGCTAGAAATCCTGAGTGACCAACCAAATTCCAAAAGCCCTGCTTCAACCAGTTCTACTCCTTCCTCCCCAGCCCCACCCCCCAAAATTGGTTCTTACCAATGTGGCATTTAGACAAATCTCCCTACTGTGTGATTATCGTCATCTAAAATTCTCCGTGGCAAGGTGTGAGGGTACAGCTATCAGTAGCCAAGCCCCACACTTCATTAGCTCACCAAGCAGCCCCAAATCACAATCCAAACCATGAAGGGAAATCAATTCCTGTTTAAAAATGTTTAAATCAGGGACAGTGCCTGATTCTTCGTGTTTCTGGAAGTCCACGGTGAGACTTTATACCACGTATAGCTATTGGTTGGCATTTGAGGTAAACACACCCACACCAGGCATGCGGATGGCCATCCATAACTGCAATAAGCAGATTTGCTTCACTTTATAAACTAATTGCCAGACCACATCTGAAGAACTGCTGAGTTTGCAGAGCGTTATACCCCCTGCCTGCCACCTCCCCCCACCCCCAACCCTCCTTCCTCCTGCGGCTGCTTCTGCTTCTCAGGAGACCTTTATTCATTTTAACCATCTCCTGTCCCCAGCGTTAAACTGCCAGGCACTCTCTTTTGGGTTTTCTGATGAAGTCTGACATCTGAGAGGAGATGGACAATACCCAGATGCAGATTTGCCTCTTGCCTTCCCATTTCAAGGGTAGATCTGTGTTAGATATGATGAAGGGAAAGCTCAGATATTCTACTTTAGTCCCTCATTCACGAGAAGCAGGGTGGTCTAATGAAAACAACGACAACGTGATCCTGGGAGTTAGAGGACCTGGGTTCTAATCCCGACTCTGCTAAATGCTGGCTGTGTGACCTTGGGCAAGTTTCTTCACTTCTATGTCCTCAACTATGAAATGGGAATTAAACACCTGTTCTCCCTCCTACTTAGACTGTGAGCCCCATGAAGGGAGGGATTATGTCCAACCTAATTAACTTGTACCTACCTCAGTGCTTAGAACTGTGCTTGATATATCATAAGCACTTAAGAAAATAGCATTAAAAAAATTCAACACAGCAAGGGGTGTGTGTGTTTGTGAGAATGTGTGTGAATGCACACAGAGCAGGAAGGAATTAAAACACAAAACCTATCAACAAGTAAAAATCCCCTCTTACATTACTTGGCCGATTGCCTCCTATAATCTTCCCTGCACACTTCTCTCCACTAATGCCAATTTACTCACTGTATCTTGATCTCATCTCTTCCACCACCAATCCCTTGGCCACATCCTCCCCCTGTCCTGGAACTCCCTCCCCCTTCTTCAATCAATCAATAGTATTTATTAACCATTAAATGTATACAAAGCACTGCAATACTACTAATAATAATTATGGCATTTGTTAAGCACTTACTATGTGCCAGGCACTGTACTAAGCGCTGGAGTGCTTCCAAGCAAATTGGGTTGGACACAGTCCCTGTCCCACATGGAGCTCACAATCTTAATCTACATTTTACAGATGAGGTAACTGAGGCCCAGAGAAGTGAAGTGACTTGTCCAAGGCCACAACGCAGACAAATGGTGGACCCGGGATTAGAACCCATGGCCTTCCGACTCCCAGGCCCGTGCTCTATCCACTAAACCATGCTGCTTCTCTAAGAGCTGGGGAAAGTACACTACAACAAAGTTAGAGATTGATCCCTGCCCATGAGAAGTTTACAATCTACAGGGGGAAGTAATAATAATAATAATAATAATGTTAGTATTTCTTAAGCGCTTACTATATGCAGAGCACTGTTCTAAGCTCTGGGGTAAGTATAGTGTAATCAGGTTGTCCCACGTGAGGCTCACAGGTAATCCCCATTTTACAGATCAGGTAACTGAGGCACAGAGAAGTTAAGTGACTTGCCCATGGTCACACAGCTGACAAGTGACAAATCCTGGATTCGAACCCATGACCCCTGACTCCCAAGCCCGGGCTCTTTCCACTGAGCCATGCTGCTTCTCTATTCATATCCAACAGAGATTCATATCCAACAGAACACCGTTTTCCCCTACTAAGGGTAAAACTACTTTCCCCTAATCATTTCCCCTACTTATCTCTAACACCGTTTTCAAAGCCCTACTAAGATCACTTCTCCTCCAAGAAACCTGCCCTGACTAAGCCCTCATTCTTCCTTTTCACCCTCCCTTGTGCATCACCTATGCACTTAGATCTGTATCCCTTAAGTAGTAGTAGAAATACCATTTATTAAGCTCTTGCAGCGTGCAAAGCATTGTACTAAGCACTGGGAGAAAATTCACAAGTGAGAATTAAATAAGCCATGTCTTTATATTCTATGTTCTCTATAATTTATTTTAATGTTTGGTTCTTCCTGTAGCCTGTAAGTATCTTATGGGCTTGGATCATGTTTTCCTACTCTACAGTGTTGTACTCTTACAAGCATTTAGTACAGTGCTCTGCACACAGTAAGTGCTCAGTAAATACCATTAATTAATATGCCCTACAGTGTTACATCCTTAGCTTTCTTCCTTTCCTTTCCCAAATCTTTCTCAACCATTTGCTTTAGTCCTCCTTCTGTATATATGGTGAATCCATTTTTCAGAGAAATCAGCAAGTCACTGGAAAATTTGGTTGTTTCCTACTCATCTGACTGTATTGTTGATTCATCCCAGGAAATCTAGGGGTGAAGAAGTACCTGGAGAAGGTCATTTTACTCTGGAAATGTTGATTTCCTTCTCCCACTTGCAGCTCTGCTCTTGCTGGCTTCTGTAAGCCCGGCGGTTAAGAACTGACACGTGAATTGACTTCCTTCTGATTTTATCGCCTCTGGCTTATTAAAAGAATATCCTAGTTTACCACATACATGGCATGGGAAAGATCTTGGGGTAGTGAAAAATGGGGGAAACAAAGACCGATCAATTTTAACCACCAACCTGGTGGGTTGTCACTTCCCAGCCCTTTATTTTCCTGTTAGGTGCACTCATTTCTAAACAGTGAGTGAGACTTCCTAACAGGATATGACTTGAATCACACAATGAATGAGTGCTAGGCTGATTCTTCCTGAAGACAGGGTGCAGCTCAGATGAACAAGCGGGGACCCAAACGAAACACTTCCCACGCTCAGTCTGCAAACTGAAGTGCCTACATTTCATACTTAATAATAATAATAATGGTATTTGTTAAGCACTTACTACGTACCAAACACTTTACTAGGCACTGGGGTGGATACAAGCAAATTGGATTAGACACAGTCCTGTCTCACTTTGGACTCACAGTCTCAATCCCCATTTTACAGATGAGGTAACAGGCACAGAGAAGTGAAGTGACTTGCCCAAGGTCCCACAGCAGACAAGTGGCGGAGCCGAGATTAGAGCCCATGACCTTCGGACTCCCAGGCCCATGTTCTATCCACTATGCCATGCTGCTTCTCTACACCATGCACTTGGGCAGGAAGGACCATCCCAGTTGGATAGACCTGCTTAAGGAGAGATGTCGGGGAGAGGGGAGGGTATAGGGAGGCTATTGACAAGATCTGCCACATCTCCCCTTCTGTTAACTCTGCCTTCTAAAAATGGCAGAGATGTCATCAGCCCAAGGATGTCACTCCCGTCCAAGATGTCATCAGAT
Organism: Ornithorhynchus anatinus; assembly: GCF_004115215.2. Taxonomy (NCBI): domain Eukaryota; kingdom Metazoa; phylum Chordata; class Mammalia; order Monotremata; family Ornithorhynchidae; genus Ornithorhynchus; species Ornithorhynchus anatinus. The sequence goes on from NC_041728.1 coordinate 57,586,835, forward strand.
ATCACTACATGGACCCCCTCCCCACCACATTCCCTGGACGCTCCACTCAAAGGTCTGGCACAATATAGCTGTCAGAATATGACTGAGAATAGAGGGTTGGCAAGGTCAGTATTCAATCCCATTTTAGAAACCAGAGCAACCCTAAAGGATGAGATTTTATGGAGAAAAGCAGTTGTCTTTCTACAGTCAATTCTGCCAGAACACATTTTCACTAGGTGTTTTGCTTCGGACCTGCCAGAATTAGGGAACGTTCTTCTGACAATGCTTGATCGTCTGGGTACAGCACAGTGTGGTGCTTATAATAAAATAAAGCATTTAACATGGGGTGAGAACTACAGTGGGAGTTTTATGGGATTCTTCAGGAATGCAACCCCCAAATTATAGAAGTGGGTTTATTCCAGGTGTCTGTCACCATAGCTCCACAGACTCAACATCTGCAACTGTCCAAAACAGAACATATCTGGGTTATATTGATGGGAATCCGGGAATTTTCTCCATGAGGGCAATGTCAAATGGGAAGAGTGGTCTATTGCAATTTTCCAGTGTATGTTTGCCTCTTCCCAAAATATACCAGGATTTATTGAGTGTCCACCAAGAACCAGACAACATACTGGGCTTCTACTAGGCAGTTAGAAACATAAAAGAGACGTTGAAGACGCAGTTCCAGTCCTTAAGGATTTTACAATCTAAATGTATCAAATACAAATATACATGAGTCCTCAAGAGTCCATTTCCCTCATCTCCCATACTCCTCTCCTAGATATTAGGACACAAAGAATAACTGGAGTCTCCCTCTGACATTTTAGGAATGGGCAAAGGCAGACAAATCCTGAGTTCCCCAGCCATACCCTTCTTTCTTCATGGATTCTTAGCCTTGGGTCATCAATCATCTACCAATCAAACAATAATATTTATTGAGCACTTACTGTGTGCAGAGCACTGTTCTAAGCGATTGGCAGAGTACAATATAACAGACACAGTCCCTGCCCACAATAAGTTTACAGCTCAGAGTGGGAGACTAACGGTAATATAAATCAATAAATTTCGGATATGTACATTAGTGCTGAGTGGCTGGAGTGGGGATGAATAAATGGAGCAAGTCAGGATGATGCAGAAGGGAGTGGAAGGAAAGGAAAAGAGGGCTTAGTCAGGGAAGGCCCTCTTGAACGAGATGTGCCTTTAATAAGATTTTGAAGGTGGGGGGTTAACTGTCTGTCAGATATGAAGAGGGAGGGCGTTCCTGGCCAGAGGCAGGATGTGGGCGAGAGGTCGGTGGCCAGATAGACGATATCAAGGTACAGTGAATAGGTTGGCATCAGAGAAGCAAAGTGTTTGGGCTGGATTGTAGTAGTAGAGCAGTGAGGTGAGGTGGGAGGGGGCAAGGTGATTGAGTGCTTTAAAGTCTCCTAACTAGCTCCTAACTGGATATTAGTTATATCAAACATAGGTCTCCTGTGCGTCCAATCCTCACAACCTCCCAGAGAGGGTAAGAATATTTCATAACCCTTTTTTGGGGGGAAGCTAAGCTCACACTCATTCTTCTCAAAGTTCCTTTTCCTATCTTCATCTGCTCTGCAGGAATGTAGGATCGAGTCTCTGCCGGGACTTTGCCTGCCTGAAGTTTTGAACTTGAGATCTCCGCTTAGATGGACTTTAGAAGACAATTTACCATTAGCAAATGGCTTGGTGAATTGCCTTTTGAATGTAGGTGGAGCCCAGAAATACAGAGGTTTGTGTAAAAGAGAAAATGGCCCCCAAGCTCAAAAAGTCCTAATTGACCTAGACATACACTGTAAGTTCCTTGGGAGCAAGAAATATATCTTTTGCCTCTTTCATGTGAACTCTGATCTCATGGAAAGAGCATTGGTGTGGGAATCAGGAAACTTGGGTTCTTATCCAGGTTCAGCCAGTTGCCTACTGTACGACCTTGGACAAGTCACTTTATTTCTTAGAGCTTTGCTTTTCTCATAACTCTCAGATAAGATGTGAAGACCCAGACCCTGAAAAGTCTGGTCATTCCATGCCTTCCTGAGTCAGGGGTTGAAATAGAGCAGAGGAGGAACGCAGCCTAGGAGAAGTTAGATTGTGTTTCGCTTTGTATGAGTTCACACCTTCAAAAGTTTCACTTTGAATTCTTGGGGCCCAGAGAACTCACCATCTCAAAGTGTATATCAGCACCTAACTCCTGGTCAAAACTCAATCCAATTGCAGATTTTGATTTCATTTTAAATTGAAGTACGAGCACAGGCCTACCAGTCTGGGGACCTGGGTTTAAATCCTGTGTTGTTTTTTCTTTTTTAAAATGGCATTTGTTAAGGGTTTACTATGAGTCGAGCACTGCTAAACGCTGGGGTAGATACAAGATAATCAGGTTGTCCCAGGTGGGGCTCACAGTCTTAATCACCATTTTACAGATGAGGGAAATGAGGCACAGAGGAGTTAAGTGACTTGCCCTAGGTCACACAGCAGACAAGTGGCAGAGCCGAGATTAGAGCTCATGACTTCTGACTCTCAAGCCTGTGCTCTTTCCACTAAGCCACGCTGCTTCTCTATGGCAGAGCTGAAATTAGAACCCGTGTCCTCTGGCTCACCGGCTATGCTTTATCCAGTAGGCCATCCTGCTTCCCCTTCCCTTTTGCCACTGCCTATGTGACCTTGGGCAAGTCACTTAACTTCTCTGTGCCTCACTTCCCTTCACTGTAAAATGGGGATTCAATAGCTGTTCTCCCTCCAACCTCGACTGGGAGCCCCAGAAACTGTCCAACGTGGTTAGCATGCATCTATCTCAATACTTAAAGAAGCACTTAGAGAAGCAGCGTGGTTCAGTGGAAAGAGCCCGGGCTTGGGAGTCAGAAGTCGTAGGTTCTGATCCTGGCTCCTCCACCTGTCAGCTGTGTGACTTTGGACGAGTCACTTCACTTCTCTGTGCCTCAGTGACCTCATTTGTAAAATGGGGATTAAGACTGTGAGCCTCAAGTGGGACAACCTGATCACCTTGTATCCCCCCAGTGCTTAGTACAGTGCTTGGCACATAGTAAGCGCTTAGCAAATACCATCATTATTATTACTTAAAACAAAGCTTGACACATAGTAAGTGCTTAACACATACCTTAATTATAAAGGCTCTCTGGATTCTTGGCTAATAGTGATTGTATTCAAATGTCCTAGGATGTTATAGAGAGAGGCTAGAGAAGCCATCACTACCATATCAATGAGGGGAAATAGTGGGGTTGATCTTTTTATGGTACTTGTTAAGCATTTACTATGTGCCAGACACTGTACTAAGCGTTGGGGTAGAACAAGCTAAACAGGTTGGACACAGTCCATGTTCCACATGGGGCCCACAGCTTCATTGGGAGGGAGTTCAGGTATTAAATCTCCATTTTACAGCTGAGGTAATCGAGGTACTGAAAAGTATTCTTTCAATAGTATTTATTGAGCGCTTACTATGTGCAGAGCACTATACTAAGCGCTTGGAATGTACAAATCGGCAACAGATAGAGACAGTCCCTTCCCTTTGACGGGCTTACAGTCTAATCAGGGGAAACAGGTTGTCCCACATGAGGCTCACGGTCTTAACACCCATTTTAGAGATGAGGTAAGGAAAGGCTTACATATGTGGCTAGCACCCGAATCAGTTGGTTAGCCCAGGGCCTTCCTATTTATTTGTTTGTCTCTTTGCTTATTTATTTAATGGTAGCTGTTGAGTGCTTACTGTGTGCCAGGCACTGTACCAAGCACTGGGATAGAAAAAAGTGATTGGGTTGGACATACTCCCTGACCAACATGGGGCTCCCAGTCTTAATCCCCATTTCACAAATGAAGGAACCGAGGCACAAAGAAGTGAAGAGACTTGCCCGAGGTCATACACCAGATGAGTGGCACAGACAGAATCAGAACCCTGATCCTCTGGCTCCCAGGCCTGGGCTCTTTAATTATAATAATAATAGTAGTATTTGTTAAGTGCTTACTATGTGCCAGGCACTGTACTAGATCAATTGCTTAGTACAGTGCTCTGCACATAGCAAGCGCTCAATAAATACGATTGAATGAATAAAAGCTAATTAGGTTGGACACAGTCCCTGTCTCACATGGGGCTCAGAGTCTTAACCCCCATTTTACAGATGAGGTGACCGAGGCCCAGAGAAGTGAAGTGACTGTGCCCAAGGTCCCACAGCAGACTCTACCACAGTTACACGGCAGACAAGTGGCAGAGCTGAGATTAAAACCCAGGCCCTCTGATTCTTAGGTCCATGCTCTTTTTACTAGACTATGCTGCTTCACTGAGGTCAGTAGGCCACTTTCCAGTCAAGCCATCATTCTCTCCTCATAGCAGAGCGCAGCTAGAGGGCTGATAGAGTAGAATAGATGTGCTCTTAGTACAGTGCTCTTCAAACAGCAAGCGCTCAGTAAATATCACCTACTGATTGATCGGAACAGAGCACCCAACCCCAAGAAGTTGGGCTGGAAAGACCCAGAGGTAAACTCAGCTGAATGAGTGGATTCGGACTGCTTCTCCTTTCATGAGCTCTCCTCTGGCCGCCTGCATCCCACAGCAAATGGAAGGGGAGGAAAGAGGGATGAATACCCATTTAAACTTCCTTTCTTTGCTTTCATTTCCTCTCTCCCTCCGGCTTGGATATTTTGTTTGTTTTATTGTATTTGTGAAATGCAGTCTATGCATCAAGCACTAAGTGCTGGGGTAAATCCAAGTTCATCAGGTTGGGCACAGTCCCTGTCCCACCCTCTAGACTGTAAGCTTGTTGTGGGCAGGCAATGAGTCTGTTTATTGTTATATTGTTGTATCTGTTGTTGGATTTCTGTATTGTATGTTGTAATGCAGTGTCCTGCACACAGTAAGTGCTCAGTAAATAAGACTGACCGACTGACATGGGGCTCACAGTCTAAGTAGGAGGTGATAGGATTTAATCCCCATTTCAAAGATGAGGACACTGAGCCCAGAGAAGTTAAGTGACTTCCCCAAGATCACATAGCAAGCAGTTGTCAGAGCCAGAATTAGAACCTGGGTCCTCTGACTCCCAGGCCCATGCTCTTTCTATTAGACTTCACTATATCTTGCATGCAGAGCTGGGGCTCATCTCCTTCTAAGATCACCCTTCTCTGTCAGGCACATTTTTGTGAACTTTGGAGGTTGTTTTGTCCTGACCGCAAACTTTGCAATGCATATTGGGTTTGATCTGAGCTGGGCTCGACCACCAGTCCCCAACATACAGAATTTCTACCCAGAGAATCACTCATCAAGATCTGGTTTGCCTATATAGTGCTTTGAACTCCTCAGAGCTAAGATCTCTATAAATAGAAATCACTTGGACTAATTTTAGATTGCAAGCCCCACAAGGGACAGAAACTCTGTTTAAGTCCCACCCATTTATCCTTTCCCAGTGCTTAGTACAGTGCTCTGCACACAGTAATAATAATAATAATGATAATGGTATTTGTTAAGGGCTTACTATATGCCAAGCACTCTAAGTGCTAGGATAGATACAAGGTCATCAGGTTGTCACACGTGGGGCACAGTCTTAGTCCCCATTTTACAGATGAGGTAACTGTTAAAGTGACTTGCCCAAAGTCACACATCTGACAAGGGGCAGAGCCAGGATTAGAACCCACAACCTCTGACTCTCAAGCCTGTGCTCTTTCCACTATGCCACCTTGCTTCCCTACTCAGTAAGAACTTAATAAGTACTATTACTTAGACTGCAAGCTTGTTGTGGGTACAAATGTTGTATTCATCTCTCTGACCTCCCTTCCTCCTCTCTCGCCCCACTCCAGTGTATTCTTCACTCCGCTGCCCGGCTCATCTTCCCGCAGAAAAGATCTGGGCATGTCACTCCCCTTCTTAAACAACTCCAGTGGTTGCCTATCAACCTCCGCTCCAAACAAAAACTCCTCACTCTAGGCTTCGAGGCTCTCCATCACCTTGCCCCTTCCTACCTCTCCCCCCTTCTCTCTTTCTACCGCCCACCCCGCACGCTCCGCTCCTCCGCCGCCCACCTCCTCACCGTCCCTCGGTCTCGCCTATCCCGCCGTTGACCCCCGGGCCACGTCCTCCCACGGTGCCGGAACGTCCTCCCTCCTCACCTCCGCCAAACTGATTCTCTTCCCCTTTTCAAAACCCTACTTAAAACTCACCTCCTCCAAGAGGCCTTCCCAGACTGAGCTCCTCTTCTCCCTCTACTCCCTCTGCCACCCCCCCTTTACCTCTCCGCAGCTTAAAAACCCTCTTTTTCCCCTTTTCCCTCTGCTCCTCCACCTCTCCCTTCTCATCCCCACAGCACTGTATTCGTCCGCTCAACTGTATATATTTTCGTTACCCTATTTATTTTGTTAATGAATTGTACATCGCCTTGATTCTATTTAGTTGCCATTGTTTTTACGAGATGTTCTTCCTCTTGACGCTGTTTAGTGCCATTGTTCTTGTCTGTCCGTCTCCCCCGATTAGACTGTAAGCCCGTCAAACGGCAGGGACCGTCTCTATCTGTTGCCGACTTGTTCATCCCAAGCGCTTAGTACAGTGCTCTGCACATAGTAAGCGCTCAATAAATACTATTGAATGAATGAATGAATGAATATTCTCCCAAGTGCTTAGAGCAGTATTCTGCACCGAGTGAGTGTTCAGTGAATGCCACTGATTGATGAATACTAGTATTACTAATCAGGGTTATGCAGGCAAGATTGAGATATAGCATGGCCTAGTGGAAAGAGCATGGGTCTGGGAATCAGAAGACTTGGGTTCTATTCCCAGCTCTGCCAATTGCTCGCTATGTGACCTTGGGCAAGTCACTTTACTTCTCTGTGCCTCAGTTAGCTCATCTGCAAAATGGAGATTAAAGTTGTGAGCCCCATGTCGGACGTGGACTGTGTCCAACCTGTTTAGCTTGTATCTACTCCAGCACTTAGTATAGTGCCTGGTATATAGTAAGCACATAATAATTATAATGATAATAATGAAAAAGACTGTTTCCCAGACCCCTTTGGGTGCTTTGGAAGACTTCTGGACAAAGGAAGCACCTGAAATATGTGATATTTTGCTATTTTGTGGTACTTTTTTTAACCATCCTCTCTAAAATTATATAACTTGACAATAGTTTGTAGATGGAGCATAACCAGCAGGAAGAGTACACAGTAGTATACATCTGCTTTCAATCCAGATGCAGGATTCTTTTTTCCTAGACATAAGTTCACGTAAATGAAACCTTTAATAGACTCCAAAGATCCTCCACACGTTTCCAAGATGCTTTGATGATAAGCATTCTTGGTACAAACTCCTTGCTTCTGGGAGTGGAAGATGACGGGGAGAGGAGAAGGAAGGGGACAAAAGAGGAGGGGGGAAGGAAGCAAAGCTTGGTCTGCCATGGATCATGGCAGAGACAATGTGAGAAGGAATGGTTACCCAATGTTAAAAGGGAACCATATGGTCTATTAAACCATATGGCATAATAAAAGAACAGACAAAAAAATAAACAGATACAAGTTACGAAGAAAGTACATCAAACTATTTTGTAAATTCCAAACGGATAAGGTTGTCAAATATGAAAAAAATACACAAATAAGTCTGAGAGTTAAGGATCACCATCCCATGATGAGGCCATGACAGGATATTAAAAGTTTAACAAGGTACATTTTTGGAGGTGTTAACATTTGACAACCAGAAACAGCAGTAAAACCCATACTTTAAGCAGAAACAGTAACACCATTTAGGCGTCTGTTAATCAGAGACTAACAGTTGCTTATTTTAAGAGATGAAAGCAGAGGCAGGTATGGGAGTCCAGTTCATACCGTTTGGGGATAAAAAAATATTTTCAAGACAGAATTCTGCTGGGCAATCATAGTATAGGGCTCTCATTATGGGCAGGGAATCGATCTGTTTTGGGTTTTTTTTTTGTGTTTTATTTCTGTATTGTACTCTCCTAAGCATTTAGTATAGTGCTCTGCACAGAGTAAGCGCTCGATCAAGCCAATTGACTGACTAATCAAACTCTCCTTGAATTTCTATTTTGGAGACCAAGACCAGTCTAGTCACCCTTCTGGACTCCACTTGGCCGAGCTTATGCGGCTCGTTTGTGGTTTGTATGGTTTGTGGTCAGGTTTGCAAGACCCTGGGCCTGGAACTATTGAAAGAACTGTGACACTTTTGCAAAGGACCATTTTTGGATTATCACAGTGGGCAGCGGGAAGAGTACTGAACATCTTCGTGGGAAGCAGCGTGGTCTAGTGGAAAGAGCATGGGCCTGGGAATCAGAGGATTTGGGTTCTAATCCTTTCTTTGCCACTTCCTCACTGTGTGACCTTAGGCAGGTCACTTCACTTCTCTGTGCCTCAGCTTCCTCAACCTTAAAATGGGGATCATAACCTGTTCTCCAATTTAGAATGTGAGCCCCATGGGTTACAGGGACTCTATCATGCATCTACCCCAGCACCTTGAACAGTGACACATAGTAAGAGCTTGGTATTATGATGATGATGATTAAGATCATCCTCCATCAAGTCCAGGGGTTAAGATACAGTATGGAGTAGTAGAAATTATACTCTTCAATATGCCTAGTTCTCTTTCTAACCTTCCTCTTCCAGACTGTTCAAATTAGGAGATATTTCAGTCACCAAAAAGGTGCCAATTGTCAGTATCTGATACTTTTCCCAGTACAAAAGGAGAAACGTGTGAGAAGCAGCATAGTCCGTAAGAAGGTTGATGTGTTCTTATCAGCTCATCGGAGCTTCAGAAGAAAAGGCCCTAGTGTTATCTGCAAAAATTTATCCTCTAGGTTGAAGAAAAATAATGCTAAGACCAAAAAGTTATGGGAGAATTCACAAGTGTAATCAAGAGGAGATTCCAGATGTATAATTAAACTCCCTCCTAGTTTTATGGTTCATGTTCACAAAAGCCCACAGAAGGTCACATCATAAAGTGTGGGGTAAGGATCTAGAGTTTATCAAAGGAAATTGTGGAGTCAGTAGGTTTAAGAGATTTTGATGGATTCATGGATAAATAGTTCACAATGGGTTCCTCGAGGAAAAGTTAGTGATATCCATGGAATAGTTAGGGATCTTAGAGGGTCTTTCTCTAGCCATTAAACTGGCTGTGCCAGAAGGGTGTAGACAGTGGCCATTAAGTGGTGGATGTGGCCCCATTTGTAGTACATACACGAGTCAGTCCAACTTGAACTTTAAAAAAACACACGACCGGTACTCATCTCCCTCACTGGCCTTTTTATAGGTAAAAGCAGCAGCTAAGTGGAAAGAGCATGGGCTTGGGAGTCAGAGGTTGTGGGTTCTAATTCCGCTCTGCCACTTGTCAGCTGTGTGACTTTGGGCAAGTCACATAATTTCTCTGTACCTCAGTTACCTCATCTGTAAAATGGGGATTAAGACTGCGAACTCCATGTGGGACAACCTGATGACCTTGTATCTACCTCAGTGCTTAGAACAGTGTTTGGCACATAGTAAGTGCTTAACAAATACCATTATTATTATTATTATTATTATTATGAGAAGCAGCATGGCTCAGTGGAAAAAACACGGGCTTGAGAGTGAGAGGTCATGGGATCGAATCCCAGCTCCGCCACTTGGCAGCTGTGTGACTGTGAGCAAGTCACTTCACTTCTTTGTGCCTCAGTTCCCTCATCTGTAAAATGGGGATGAAGACTGTGAGCCTCACGTGGAACAACCTAATTACCCTGTATCTACCCCGGTGCTTAGAAGGGTGCTCTGCACATAGTAAGTGCTTTACAAATACCAACATCATTATTATTATAGATATATTAATTATGTTAGATCAAGAGGAATCTATTTAGTAAATTCTTTCTTGAGTATACTGGATGGCACCCTAATTGCCATGGGTACCTCACTCCCTTTCCAATGTATAAGAGTTTTGTTACTAGATGACAACGCGTCTTATCAAAGTCGTCCTTCTACTCTCTTCAAACCCCAGCAAACTCAAGACATTGAAGAAACCCAGAAATCAGAAGTCATTCCACCAATTAACACTTTCCACCCTTCATCAAACAATTGTATTTATTGAACGCTTAATGTGTGCAGAGCACTGTACTAAGCACTTGGGAAATAATCTGGATAAGGATAGATGATGGATCACTGGGGAACTGAATGGCAAATGGTTAATTCTCCACCTCTGAGAATGGCTCCCAGAGTTTTCCAGGCATTGCCTGAAGCAGTAGTCACCTCAAGATGTATGAAACACTGGGTAGGAGGTACCTGAATTAAGGTTGGCGTATTATTGGCGTATGTCCAACAAACCCTTTTAAATTATGATCTTGGTTCCTTCTGTCTTGCTTCTTGATCGTCATCCATCATTCAGATCCCTCCACACCAGAAGTGGTTGGAGGAGGGTGAGGGAGAAACCAGAACCAGAGGACAGGTGAAGCTCATTGTGGGCAGATAATGTGACTGTTTACTGTTATACTGTACTCTCTCAAATGCTTAGTACAATGCTCTGCACAAAATAAGCTCTCACTAAATATGACTGAATGAATTAATGAGATGAAGAGGGATGATGGGGAGCCTGGATGGTTTTAGAGAACACTGAACTGAGAGCACCATTTTGGAGTTGAAAGTAAACTGGGGCGGCAAAGGCTGGGATAGGCTTCAAGAACTTCAGGAGCCTTGGAAAAGAATAGAATTGTTTTTCCCACTTGGCATTTTTTTTCCCAGTGTGTCATGTCCTCTGTTCTCTCCCGAAAAATTGACCAAAGAGAAACAATGGCTCTGAAGGTTTTCTGTGGGATTTTTTTTTCCTCTCTCTTACAGGAAGTTAGTTACCTTGAGGAGCAAAGTGAAAACACATTAATCCCTCCATTGTGATGCTCTTTAACCCTCCACTCCTCAAGTCTAGGGGTCTCTCTGTTAATGACTGTTGTGAAGCAGCAAATGGAATCTCAAACCAGCAGAAGAGGACTTGGGTTTTCATCCACCCTGCCCTCTCACGCTGCTTTTTTGTCTTTAATCCCCTAAAGTACTTTGCCTTTTGAAGAAACAACCATAGGCCCCCAATGCTTTTCTGATCTCGAATCACTTTCTTTCATCACTTGCAGGTCTTCCTTGCCAAGGGAAGTAAACAGGGCACTGTTAGGGAGCTAAGCAAAGGATATTTCCTGCCAAGCCATAAGCACTTTCCCCCTGCTGGGTAAGTGTTAGCACCTCTTTGGCACCTTGTCAGGAGATTACAAAACCAGAGGAGAACAATACTGCACAGAAATCCGGCTTTCCAACACGATTCCATCAGAGTCGCTAAGCCGTGGCAAACTCCTTTCTGTTGTGAAACAGCGGACGGGGGTGTTTGCAAACATGTTTAAGGCCCCCTACGTGCAGGGGTGGTGGGACTCCACAGGGTGTGTTTAGCTTTTCCAAAGGTGAACCTGTTCTTCTGTCACCTCCTCTCTCTCCTCTATTGTAAACTGGGTCCCCTGTAGGCTTCTTTCCATTTATTAGCCCAACAATAGCTCAGTGAAAATCCCCTTGCCAATTCTGCCAGCCAGGAAATTCAACAGCGAACCACCCATCTCATGATCCAAAGCACGTCATATTATTTAACCTAACTTTTTATTCTCTTAATTTCATCCCTGTTTCTGTCGTTCCTCCCAGGGCTCCATGACAATTTTTCCTCACCTTAGAATAGATGGGCACGAAGTACTGGGGAATCTCTTTACTGATAGTTCCTGTAATTCCTCCTTTATTCTTAAAACAGAATGACAAAGACTTCACTGGAAAAGGTCTTCAGAATCAATTACATTTAGAGTGACTACTGTGTGCAGAGCACTGTACTAAGCACATGAGAGGGTAAAATATAACAGAGTTGAGAGAGATGTTTCTTGCCCACAATGAGCTTTCAGTCTAGAGAGGGAGACAGACATTAATATAAATACAGAAATCTGTATAAGTGCTCTGGGGCTGAGGGAGGGGGGAGTAAAAGGTGTAAATCCCAGTGCAAGGCAACAAAGAAGGGAATTAGAGAAGAGGAAATGAAGGCTTAGTCAAGAAAGGCATTTTAGAGGAGACATGCTTATACTCAGGTTTAGAAGGTGGGGAGAGTGAGCATCTTTCAGATACGAAGAGGGAGGGCACTGCAGGCCAGGGGAAGGACATGGGTGAGAGGTCAGCAGTGAGCTAGATACTAGATAGAGATACAGTGGGTAGGTTGGCTTTAGAGGAACAAAATATGTGGGATGGGTTGTAATAGGAAATCAGAGGGGTAAGGTACAAACAGGCAAGTTGATTAAGAACTTTAAAGGCTTTGACAAAGAGTTTCTGTTTGATGCAGAGGAGGATGGTTAATACCTGGAGGTTCTTGAGGAATGGGGAAACATGGACTGAATAGTTTTGTAGAAAAAAATGATCCAGACAGCAGAGTGAAGCATGTACTGCAGTAGGGAGAAATAGGAGGCAGGGAGATCAGCAAGGAAGCTGATGCAGTAATCAAGGCTGAATATAAGTGTTTGGATCAATAGTTTGGGTAGAGAGGAAAGGGCAGATTTTAGTAATGTGCTAAACTGACAGGATTTGGTGACAGATTGACTATGTGGGTTGAATGAAAGAGATTAGTCAAAGATAACGCAAGGTTACAGATTTGTGAAGCAGGGAGGATGGTGGTGCAGTGATGGGAAAGTTGCGTGGAGGACAGGTTTTGGTTGGGAAGATGAATTCTTCTTTGGATATGTTTGATTTGAGGTGTTAGGGGGACAGCCAGGTAGAGATATCCTGAAGCCAGGAGGAAAAGTGAGGCTAAAGAGAATGGTATTTATTGAGCACTTACTTTGTGGAGAGGATTGTACTAAGCATTTAAAAGAGTACAGCACAAAAGAGATAATAGATACATTCCCTGCCCACAGAGAGTTTATGGTCTAAAGGATGAGACAGACATTAGAGAAGCAGCATGACCTAGATTATGGGCCTGGGAGTCAAAACGACCTGGGTTCTAATTCTAGCTCCACCACTTGTCTGTTTTGTGACACCTTGGACAAGTCACGTCACTTCTTTGTACCTCAGTTACCTTATCTGTAAAATGGGAATTGAGACTGGGAGACCTTTGTGAGACAGGGACTCTGTCCAACCTGATTATCTCATACCTCCCCCAGTGCTTATTACAGTGTCTGACACATAGTAAGTGTTTAGCAAATGCCAAAGTTGCTATTATTACATTAAAATAAATTATGGATCTGTACATGGTGCTGTGGGGCTGAGGGTACAAATCTAATTGCACAGGTACAGATCCAAGTGCCAGGCAATACAGGAGGGAGAGGAAGTAGGGGAAATTAGGGTTTAGGCAGGGAAGGACTCTTGGAAGAGATGTGATCTTTAGCAAGGCTTTGAAGGTGGGAAGAATTGAGGTGTGTTCGATATAAAGGGGCAGGGAGAACCTGGCCAGAGGATGGATGTGGACATGGAATGGCAGTGAGTTAAACGAGATCAGAGGACGGAAAATTGGTGCTAGAGGAGTGAAATGTGCAGACTGGTGTATAGTAGGAAGTCAGTGAACTAAGGTAGGAACAAGCTGTTACAGTGCTTCAAAGCCAAAGGTGAGGAGCTTCTACTTGATAAGGAGGTTTATGGGTAATCACTGGAGGTTCGTGAGGAGTGGGGACATGTGGACTGAAATTATTTTAGAAACATGATGCAGGCAGCAGGGTGAAGTATGGACTGGACTAGGGAGAGAGAACACAGGGAGGTCAGCAAGGAGGCAGGTGCAGTAGTCAAGGCAGAATATGATAAGTGTTTGGATCATTGTAGTAGCTGTTTGAATGGAGAGAAAAATGCATACTTTAGCAGTGTTGTGAAGGTTGAACTGACAGGATTTGATGACGGGTTGAATGAGAGAGAGAAGTCAAGGATAATGCCAAGGTTGCGGGCTCGTGTGCAGGGAGGTGGTGGTGCTATCCACAGTGATGGAAAAGTAACGAGAGGATAGAGTTCGGTTGGGGAGATGAATTCTTGTGTGGACATGTTTAGTTTGAGGTGACAGTGGGAGATCCATGTAAAGGTGTCCTGAAGGCAGGAGCATATGCAAAACTACAGAAAAGGAGATAGATCAGGGTTGGATGCTTAGATTTGAAAATCATCAGCATAGAGATGGTAGGCCAAGCCATGGGTGAGAATGAGTTCTCCAAGTGAGTGGATGGATATAGAGAATACAAGGAGACCCAGAACTGAGTCTTGAGGTACTCCTACAGTTAGAGGGTGAGAGGCAGAGAAAAAGACTGCCAAAGAGACTGAGAAGGGGCAGAGAGATAGGAGGAGAACCAAGAGAGGACAATGTCAAGGAAGCAAAAGTTGGATAATGTTTCCAGGAGAAGGGGGTGGTCCACAGTGTACAAGGCAACTGAGAGGTCAATGAGAATTAAGGTGGAGTAGAGGCTGTGGGATTGGGTAAAACAGTGATCACTGGTGTCGTTAGAGAGGGTGGTTTCCATCAAGTGAAGGATGCATAATCAGATTGGAGGATATCAAGGAGAAAATTGGAGGACAAGAAATGGAAACAGTGGGTGTTGAGCAAGTGTTTAGAGAGGAATAGTAGGAAGGAGATGGGGAGATAACTGGAAGCAGCTGTGGGATCAAGGGAGGGGTGGGGGTTTTTTTAGGAAAGGGGATACATGGACATGAAACAGCATGGATTAGTGGACAGAGCACAGGCCTGGGAGTCAGAAGGACCTGGGCTTTAAACCTGTCTCTGCCACTTGTCTGCTGTGTGACCTTGGACAAGTCACTTCACTTCTCCCTTCTTCAGTTACCTCATCTGTAGAGTGGGGATTAAGAGTGTGAGTTCCATGTGGGACAGGGTCTGTGTTTAACCTGGTTAACTTGTATTTACTCCAGTGTAAGCGCCTGGCACATAATATAAGAAGCATTTAACAAATGCCATAAAAATTTTGAAAGCAGTGGGGAAGAAGCTGTTGGAAAGTACACAGTTGAAAATGAGCAGGGAGGAAAGAAGGAAGGGGGCAAGTGTTTTGGTATGGTGCAAAATGATAGGGTAGCAGACAGGTGGAGAAGGTAGTTTTTGAAAGGAGGCAGGAGATCTCCTCTCATAATACAGCCGGGAAAGATGGGAGAGTCAAAGAGAAGGAGTGAGGACTGGAAAGGAACTTTAAGCGCACTGAGAGGGAAAACTAGCAAACAATTATTTCACCAGCTCAGATCTTGCTGGAACCTCATACTGCCTGATTATGATACACAGCTGATAACTCAGCCCAGAACTTCACACCAACACAGAAGCCATGTTTCAGGGGAAAGAACTATGGGAAAAAGGGAGGGAATTCAAGAGGAGGAACCTTTGATGGAAGAAAAGCAGGAAGAATAGAAAAAGAAAGGGCTTAGAAAAAGCCTGATGATCATTAAAAAAAAAAAAAAAACACAGCAAGAGGATGACCAAATCTTATTTGAAACTGATGCTTTCAAGCCCTGCTCCAAGACCAGGACCAACTCAGAAAAGTTGAATGAGCAGTCTTCAAAGGACCACCTCTCCTGTGTTCCTTCATTCAGTGGGCCACTTTTCCTTGGACTCCAAAATTGCTCCTGCTTGATCTCTCTCTCTCTCTGGTATTTATGTGAATTATCATATTACTCTTGGAGAACACAAGAACATAAGTCCACACCCCAAAATACTCAGCAACACCACCAGCAGACCTAACATACTAAGTGTCAAAGATAACTCATACAGGAGATTTAGCTGTTTACAAAATTGCAACCACTATTCATTCATTCAATCACATTTATTGAGCGCTTACTGCGTTCAGAACACTGTACTAGCACTTAACCACTAACATGGGAACTACTATGGACTATTGCTGTGATACAAAAACTCGCTTGGAACTACTGCGGTGGAGAGGACGACAATTTTTCTCATTTCTTCCTGCTCCCATTCTGCCTTCCACCCTGGTCTGGCTGCGCAGTGTGGCGCACAGAGCAGATGTGGTTGTCTGAAACCCTGGTGACAAAGGCCCATTTTTTCCATGTCAACAACTTCAACCTGTTCAAATCAACTCAGCAACCTGTTTGCCCCTGAACACTGCCCCTTTGCTCTCGGAGTACCAGGGAACTACATTCGAGGCAGTAGTTTGTCAACGGAAACATCAGACTAAGCAGTTACTGCTGCTGTCGATCTCTCCTAGCCCTTAAACTTTTCTGACCTCACCACGTCCCCTTAATCTCTGTCTAATTAGTCCATCCCTGTCCTTCCTTCCCAACATTATTCATTCATTCATTCATTCAATCAATCATATATATTGAGCGCTTACTGTATATGGAGCACCGTACTAAACTCTCCGTTGGGAGAGTACAGTATAACAATGAACAAACACATTCTCCACAACGAGCTAACAGTCTATAGCTCCCCTTATCCCCTCCATCCAACACCTTCCCACCCCGGCTCCATTCCCTCTCCCCCTCCCCATCCCTGTCCCCCTTTCCCTTTGCGACCCACCCATGCCTCATCAGCTCACTCCCCTCCCCTCCTTTGCGGCGTCCCCTCCTGCAGTCCTCCTGCAACAGCCTCAGTCAAGTGTGGCCTGTGGAACCCCCACTCCATCATGAGAAAGCTTCCCTCCATCCTTGACCTGTTCCTGACCAGTCACTGCTCCTCTTCACCATTACCGAAACTCAGCTCACCCTAGATGACACTGTTTCCTCTGCTGTTCTCATCAGGGGTGGGGTGGGTAGATGCTCTTTTCTGCCACTCCCCAATGCCACTTTCACACCTCCCCCATCCCTCGCTTTCCCTTTCTCTGAAGTTCAGATCACCTGCTTCTACCACCCACTTCAGTTATGAGTCACATCTAATGTCCCCCAGGCCCCACCTCCAACTTTTTGTAACATTTTGACCCCTTTCTCACATTCTTTCTCTCTTTATCCATCCCCATATTGATCTTTGGAGACATCAATATCCTTGTGGATGTTTCAGATGACCCTTCCACTCTCTGCCTCCTGTCACTCAACTCCAGGGACCTCCTGCTCCCCGCCACCTCACCCACTCAGAAACTCCTCTTAGGCATTATATGATCTCTACCCTCCCCAACTTTGAAATTCCTCTATTTGACAGCAACCTCCTCACCTGCCTTCTCTCCCACGCAACCACTCCCCACAGATTTGTCCTGTTCCCCATAGATCCTTTGACCTTCCTCTAATTTTCTAAAGTCATCATGCCTCATTTTGTCTCCATCCCCATGCTTAGTTCTCCTTATGCCAGACAGATGTTCTCAACACTGCCCTCTCACTGAACTCGACTCCTTTGCTCTCCTGTCCTTCCACTGATAACGTACCTCTAACCTCCTGCTCTGGTTGATGAAGAAAGGGAGAAGGGGAAAGTGATAGAAGGGGCAGAGAGAGAGGAAGAGATGGCAGAGAGGGAGATAAAGAGGGAGAAACATCCTACTTTGTGAACTCCATGTAGGACTGGATACAATCTGATTATCTTGTATCTACCACAGCATATAGTACCATTCTGGGCAGGCAGTAAGTGCTTAATAAATACCACAGTTTGAGAGAAGCCGGGGCAGGGGGCAGGGGGGAGAGAGAGAAAGAGATGGGAAGGGAGGGAGGGGGAGGGAGAGAGAGAGAGAGAAACAATCTCTTTGCTTCAGGAAGTTTATGTCTCTAGGTATACAACCCCAAATTATATCAATTTTTTTGCTAACACATCATATTGCACACATTTAATTTGCAGTGTATTATCATCCTTGCATCTTTTTTGAGCTTTCTAGGATTCTCCCTCCCACTGAATATCTGTGTTTCTGATTATTTTTCTCTAGATGTATTAGTTTGCATTTTACCAAGCAGCATCTCATTTTGAGCTCTTATTTCTAACTTCCTTTGGTCTCCTGTAAAAATTTCTCTATCTTTAATAACATTTCCAACACCTCCAATTCAGTACATCAGCAGCACATTTCAGGAACATGTCACTCACCCCTTCCTGATCATCCATGGTGATGCTGAATGGTCGTAGTTTCAGTGCTAACACTGAGAAACACTCGCCCTGCTTCCCTCTCTCACCTCCCTCCCCCCTAACTACATTCATTGCCATTTTCAATACTGTCTTGTGATTGCCCAACCAGTCCCAAATTCATGCGGTGATTCTCATCTGAAATTATTTGAGCAATTTAAATGCCAAGAGCCACCTAGTGAAATGTTTTCTTTAAGTCAAGAAATATCACACTGATTCTGTTTCACTCATCTTTCAAGGAAAGGGTCATTCAAGTTTGTTTGTAGCCTACTTTGTCCTTCAGAAGTCCAAGCAGCATACTTATTCTGCAGGCCCACATAATTGCCCTCCTCTTTGTTCCATTTCTGTGATGATATTTGTTAAGTGCTTACTATGTATCAGGCACTGTACTAAGCACTGGGGTAGATATAAAGTTAGGCAGGTTGGACACAGTCCACATCCCGCATTGGCTCACAATCTTAATCTCTGTTTTTACAGATATGGTAACTGAAGCACAGAGAAGTTAAGTGACTTGCCCAAGGTCCACTGATTTATAAGAAATGGCCATTAGATTATCAGTCTTTATTTCTCTAGATTGTGTTTCTCTAAAACAACTTGGTAGATTGTGTGTTCTCTAGCCAAATATTTGCACCATTACCATTCAGTGGATTCATTAGTTCAGATTATATTACCATACAAAATGTGTGCCAGTGTTACCCTCTGGGCTGCATGTACACTACATTCAGTCCCACTGACTGCAGTTTTAAGACATGGCCAAAGTTTTAGGCAAGATCAAAAATCTTGTACAATGGTAGCTGAGACACTACCATGATAATGGGCAAGAGGTAGAAGACTTGCTCAGAATTTGGCCAGTTTAGACATTGCCTAATATGTACATTTCCTGGCCCTAGTGGTATATGCTTGGCATCCCCAAATTTCCAATTTTAAAAATGCTTTCTTATCCAGGCAATACAAGTGATCATTTAGGAAAATCTTTTTTTTAATCCTCCATTGTCCTGGTGATCACACATCTCACACAGCCCAGAAATGTCCCCCGTTTCTTCTCTGCACAAGTGTTTCTGAGAGATATAGTTAGAGAATAGGCTCTGATCACATAGTCGAATGTCTGAGGCCCTTCTTGGCTTTTGGAAGTACAATAGCTAACACCTATTCGCTTTATCACACCAGTCCCCTGCTCTTGCCTGAGAGCTAGCAGGTTGGATTGTCAGGATGGGCAGTGGATTTTGGAACAGTGAACTTGGAATTATACTTTTATTCTTCTGGTCACCCTGCCATTTTATACTACTGCTCATTTTGCCCATTGGTTGAAGATGCAAATTCACATTGTGGAAATTTTACCCCTCAAACTACATAATGGGCAAGCTTCTCATTGTTAAAGACCATGTCCTATGCGTATTGTATGTCCCTCGAAAACCTGTTGCTCTGCCCATTGTGGGTAGCAAATGAATGCTGTTGAGGACATAATAATGTTGGTATTTGTTAAGCGCTTACTATGTGCCGAGCACTGTTCTAAGCGCTGGGGTAGACACAGGGGAATCAGGATGTCCCACGTGGGGCTCACAGTCTTAATCCCCATTTTACAGATGAGGTAACTGAGGCACAGAGAAGTTAAGTGACTTGCCCACAGTCACACAGCTGACAAGTGGCAGAGCTGGGATTAGAACTTATGACCTCTGACTCCAAAGCCCATGCTCTTTCCACTGAGCCACGCTGCTTCTCTACATGATGGATAGTTACAGACTCTGTTGTCTATGATACTCTAGTGAGATTCATAAAAGCCCCATAGATTTTCACTCTTATTCATCCTCTGCCTCTCCGTTTATCTAGTCTTAGCCATGATTAGTTCACCCCACTGTTAGTAACTGTCTTGCTAGCTAGCTCCCACTACTTCTTTTGTCTTTAAAGCTTCATCTCTTTTTCCTACACCTTCCCTATTATAACCCTGTTAGAATAATTTCCCCTAATTCTGCTCCAATTTTTTATTTATTTAATCTAGGCAACTAGGAAGACTTACTGGATTCTTTTTTGCAAAATATTTCCTGAGGAAGTAAGATCCACCTTACTGTCACAATTTTCTGTCTCAAGGTTCATTCCACTACTAAACTTATAGATTTATTTCCCAAGCTTTCTTAAATTCTGGATTCTACATGCATGCCCAGTTTCCGGTGCTAATGGGCATCTGTTAGAGTATTCTCTTCTTAGGATTTAATTGATAACACTAAACTTGGAGTAACTGTCTCCTTTTGCCAGTGATCAGAACTAAGTCCTGTTTCATTTCCTTTTCTTCAGCTCTGAGTCACCGGGAATATTTGAACAGAAGTCTGAGTTTCCACTTTCAATTCTAATATATACTACTGCTATTACTATTAATAATAATAATGGCACTTATTAAGCACTCACTACTGGCCAAGCAATGTTCTTAAATCCGGGGTAGATACAAGTTAATCAGGTTGGACACAGTCCCTGGCCCACATGAAACTCACAGTCTAAGTAGGAGACAGTAAGATCGAATCCCCATTTTACAGATGAGGTAGCTGAGGCTCAGAGAAGTGAAGTAACTTGCCCAAGGTCACAGGGCAGACAAGTGGAGGATCAGGATTAGAACCCAGGTCCTCTGACTCCCAGGCCCATGTTCTTTCCATTAGGACACAATTTGGGGTGGGAATGCCAACCGTGTTCAACCTATAGTTCAGTCATGTGACCAAATGGGATAGTACAAGCAGGTGTAACATGCTATTCCATTGGTAATAATGTTGATATTTGTTAAGCGCTATGTGCCAAGCACTGTTCTAAGCGCTGGGATAGATACAAGGTTATTAGGTTGTCCCACTTGGGGCTCACAGTCTTGATCCCCATTTTACAGATGAGGTAACTGAGACACAGAGAAGTTGTGACTTGCCCAAAGTTACACAGCAGACAAGTGGCGGAGTCGGGATTAGAACCCACAACCTATGACTCCTATAACTGTGCTCTTTCCACTAAGCCACGCTGCTTCTCCGATTTTTTTTTTTTTAAATAAAGCAAACACCACAGCACTTAATTTTACAGATAAGCCTCAGATTTGTCTTAATAATGAATTTTCTCGAAAATTAACCAAGTGAAAAGACTACTGTTGATGAAAATATACATCATCAGCAGCAACATTGTTATTTTTTGAGCATTCAGAGCACTATACTAAGCACTTGGGTGAGTATAATACAGCAGAGTTGGTAGACATATTCCCTGCCCACAAAATATCTAGATGAAATAACATCCCCGTACTCCTTTCTGCTATGCCAATTCCATCTGACTGTGCTCTTACATAAAGTGTAGTGTACTGAAAGAGGTTAGAGAAACACTATCAGTCAATGCTTTAACTAGCAGTTAAAGCGTTAAGAGAAGATTTGCAGGTGCTGTTTATACTTATGATTTTCTGCAGACTAAGTTACCCTCTCTGGCATGGGGAACTCACTATTCCAGCTATAAAATAGCTATGATGGGAATTATTAATTTCATAAAGTTTAGGGGAATTCATGTGGTGTGCTCCCAAACTGTGATAACCTTTCATCAGAACATATGTTTACTATCAGGAGCAATGTCTTGTCTGCCAGTCATCTTTGAGTATTGGTGTTTGAAGTATATTTTTGGTTTATTAGAAAAAGACCCTAAAGCTGGGTTTACATGGAACAAGTGTGTTCAAAATGTCCCAAATATTTTTCCTTCCTGCCTAGATGGTTCTCCAGAGAGAGTGCCATAGGGCAGCTTGATTGGAGACTCACTGATAGGTAAACTGGAGCTTTTTTTTTTTTTGTAGTCATCTTTCATATTGGGAAAGTAAGCTAGCTTGTAACTAACCTTTCTATAAAACATTTTTCAGGGTGGAAGTGATACCCACAGTAAGAAACCAACATCCACCCTCAAATGCACCAGCTAAATAATTCTCTGAACAGTTCCTTCCTGCATTGTAGACGCGGTCTTAGAGTTGGAGGTAGACATCCTTTCTATGTCACTAGTTCAATGATAATTATGTAGGTAATAAAAGCACGAATAATAATTACGTTATTTATTAAGCGCTTACTATATATCAAGCACTGTACTAAGCACTGGGGTAGATATAAGTTAATCAGGTCCCACAGACTAAATAGGAGAGAGAACGTGTACTGAATCCCTATTCTGCTGATGAGAGAACTGAGGCACGAAGAAATGAAGTGACTTGCCCAAGGTCACAGAGCAGTAAGTCATGGAGCTGACACACTAAGTCAAGTGTGGAAATTGAATACACTTTTGTTTGATCCAACTTTTAATGTCACTTATCTTCTTACATGTACAGTAAAAATCTCCTGAAACATACAGAAGGGGTACATTTTGGGGTTCAGGCCTTTCCACATGACAGAACAAGCAAGTATGTGAATTATTTCAGATGTTTGTCTTTGGAATAACTGAGAAAAATCCATTTTCAAAAGCAAAGATGGAGTGTCCTTCCTGATGGATTTTTTTGGTAGTAGAACATGAACTTTGGTTTCAAGCTTAACACAGTGCAGCACACTTTTACCCAGAGCATCACTTATCAATCAAAATTGTATCTGTTGAGCCCTTATTGTGTGCAGAGCACTGATCTAAGCACTTGGGAGAGCACGCACAGTTGATAGACGTTCCATGCCCACAGCAAGCTTACAGCCTGGCGGGGGTGATGGGAGGGCTTACAGTCTAGAGGGAAATGTGGACTTCTAAGGACCTACAGATGACTTTTGTTTTACTTATTTCTTTGGCGCTTTTAACTGTTATCTAACTTCAAGCCTATTGTTGCAGATGTTGCTGTTAACGTGAACCACAACACAAGTGCAATCAGAAGGGTAGTTCACCACCACCAAAACATTTCCCGCTCCATTCTTTCCCTTTGTAGGTTGCTCAGTGCTCCTCTAGAGAGCAGTAGCTGGTGGAGAAACAAAACTACTGAAGTAATGTAACCAACATCTGGTTCCCCACGAGATTTCCAGCGAAGGGTAAAAGAATTCGTTGGTTGAAAAATGAAATTTGGCTTCAATAAAAAAAAGTTCATATGCTGTACACTCTTTAATTTACTGACATTGTAGAATACTCATGACCACTAAATGCTTGGAGTCTCTGCTACAACCTAGCACTTGATCTTTTCCAGTCTCCTATAACCGCTGATACTATTTTATTTCATCTGTCCTTCATCTGAAAGCCCCAGCTCAACTCATTTGAACGGCATTTTCATTATGGGAAAGTATGAGTTTCTCTTGTACACTTGCCTCAGTATGCCCATGCTCTGTATCGCTGTGGAAAATGTTAGTGACATGCTGGGATCTGCATTTGCCCAACTTAGCTAGATTAGAACTTCTAAAGCAGGCTGCTGTGGTCAGGAGATGCCATATGGGCCACAAGCTGCACTTCTTTTCCCCTAGTCTCAAGAAACCTGTTTTTGTGAGTAAATAACTGAATGAAAACACATTTCTTGGAAAGGTTTTTGTAATTTAATGCATGTAAACAAAAGCTTTCATAATAGCCACCTCCCATCACACCGGGACGCTCGGAGAATGACATCAAATAGCAGTTTATAACTGCAGGGACTCCAAGAGAGTGGTGTTTCCATTTTTTAAAATTAATTTTTTTTTAATAAAGTGGGAGCTATTACCACATATGTAACCTTATCAATCAAGAATCCTATCAAGCATCCTTTGTTTAAAACATTCCTGTGCATGGTATCCAGGAGGTCATCCATCAGAAGGTTACTTAGGGAACCGCAGTGGCCTAGTGGAAAAAGCAAGGGCCTGGGAATCAGAGGACCTGGGTTCTAATTCTGACTCCACTTCTTGTCATCTGTGTGACCTTGGGCAGGTCACTTAACCTTTTCGTGCCTCAGTTTCCTCACTTATAAAATGGGAATTGAATCCTACTCCCTCCTTTGTAGACTGAGGGCCATGTGGGACAGGGACTGTGTCTTATATCTATCCAAGTGTTTAGTATAGTGCTTAGTACATAGTGCCATTTATAAAAGGAGTCAAATGATTTCAGTGGAAACATGCAGATACTCTACTCAAGAATCTCTAGACTGTACGTTCGCTATGGGCAGGGAATGAGTCTGTTTATTGTATTGTACTCTCAGAAGTGAATGCTCTGCACACAGTAAGAGCTCAGTAAATACAACTGAATGAAGGGAACTCTTCTCCAATTACAAGCCATCTAATAGGATCTGTACCCTCTAAGCATCTGCTATTCACCCCACCTCCAGCCCAATGACATTTAAATGTCCTTGGGGTCAGAGACCATGACTACCCACTCTGCTGCACTGTATGGTCAGCACACAGTAAGCCCTTTATATGGGAAGCAGCATGGCCTAATGTATAGCACATGGGCCTGGGAATCAGAAGGTCATGGGATCTAATCCTGGCTCTGCCACTTGTCTGCTGTGTGACCTTGGGCAAGTCACTTCACTTATCTGTGCCTCAGTTACCTCATCTCTAAAATGGGAATTAAGACTGTGAGCCTCACGTGGGACAACCTGCTCACCTTGTATCCCCAGTTATTAGAACAGTGCTTTGCATATAGTAAGCACTTAACAAATACCTTCATTATTATTATTCTCTGTGCCTCTGTTCTCTCATCTATAAAATGGGGATTAAGACTGTGAGCCCCATGTGGGACAGGGACTGTGTCCAACTTGATTAGCTTTTATCTACACAAGTGCTTAGAACAGTGCTTGACACAGTAAGTGCTTAACAAATACCATCACCACTATGATTATTATAAATTCCACTGATTCATTTATCTACATTTGCCTTCTATATACAGAGGGATAAAGGATAAGAGGACATCTTTTGTCAAGTAAATCGGCCTGTATGGAAGCTTTTGGCTTGTAAATCACAGAATATTCATTATCGAGTAGGTAAGTAACAGGGGTAAGGTTGCTCTAGAAACAATAGGGATTCATTAATGTGAGTGTTGTCAGGTACACTGAATGGATCGAGTCATAGGACTGAATAATAATAATAATAATAGTATTTGTTAAGTGCTTACTATATGCAAAGTAAGTAAGCTGACCAGCTGACAAGTGGCAGAGTCAGGATTAGAACCCATGACCTCTGACTCCCAAGCCCGGGCTCTTTCCACTGAGCCACGCTACTTCTCTAAGCATCATGGCTCATGCCTGGGTCTTTCACTACCTAGATATATAACCCAGGATGAAAGGGACTTGGGTGATATAACAACTCATCAAAAACTCTTGGTTTAGTGGAAAATAATTGCTTCAAGCAGTTTAGCATAGTTGATCAAATATAACACTCAAGGAGGTTGTGATATTTTTGAAATTTACAAGCGACTGTTGGAAAATATCAATTGCTATGGAACTAAATTTTGTGTATGTGTGTGTATGCGTGAGTGTGCGCGTAAAAACAAGTCTAAATCACACATTGGCTAAGTCTGTAGGGAGTAGGGGAATTACTGGAAGGAATTTGCATGTGGCCTCAAATTGAACAGGGTCAGTTAGTTTAGCCTCAATTTAAAGTTAGCAAGGAATGCGTATCGAACTCAAGGCTCGAACAGCCCCAGTAGGTTCACCTGATTCATATCCACCATCCTAGCTCTTATACCTCCAAACCCAGCACTCTTTTCCCACGATTGCCCTAAGTGTCTTCAGAAGCCAAGTAGACCGATGACCCAAGAGGAGGGTAAAGTAGAGCCACCACCATCCCTGGACACCAGCTGTTACTCAGGTGGACTCCAGCTAATAAGAAAAGCATGTATGAATGGAAAAACAAACTATTTGTATTCCCTCAACCTCAGTTTGCTCCACCATTCTCGAATGAATTGCCACAAGTAGTTTTCATAGCAAAGTCCTCTGTGGACAGGTGGATAAGTCAGATTGCTTTAGAGCTTGATGGTTCCCATGCAGACATAGTTGTGTGAGGCTGACACAGCACTTTCCAATTTCGGGTAATATTCTGGGCTATAGAAAAGGCTAAAACATGAGACAGGTCAATCAATCAATCGTTGGTATTGAGTACTTATTGTGTGTACTAAGTGGTTGGGAGAGTACAGTATAACAGAGTAGGTAGACCTGTTCCCTTGCCTACAAGGAGGTCCTCTTCATTCACATTACTCTACCTGGCTAGAGGGTTTGAGAGACAAATGGGCAGATTCAAAGGAGGAAAGGTCCTCTCCATCTCCTCCAGCAGAACCTAGGCTGGAGCCATCTCCAGAGATGGTAGTAGGATAGATTTAGCTACAGCCTTGCTGGTGACTAGAGACGATCCTGTAGCCGACAATCTACTCATCTCACACCGGGACTAGAATTTTTACCCTGAACACCCTGTTTGCCCTGGAACGGAAGAAAGGGCATGTTGTCGGGGATTTGGCTAGGTTTTTAGGGGAGCAGTGTGGGCTAAAGAAAAGAGCACAGGCCAGGGAGTCAGAAGACCTGAGTTCTAGTCCCAGCTCCATCACATGTCTAATATGTACCTTTGGGTAAGTCACTTATATTCTTTGGGCCTCAGTTTCCTCATCTGTAAAATGAGGATTCCCCCTCTCAGGATTGCACCTGGTGAGTTTCTAGTACTCTAGCGGTCTCAGCTATGGGAGGAAGAGTCTAGCAGAGGCCATTCCATTCCTAGCTTGGGCAGTGGCTAGCGAGTGAAAGGCAATCTGCTACAAGTCAAAACTCACCTATGCTGGCAGCAGCGGCCTGGGAGAGAGTCAAAGGTGGAGATTCAAGTTTACTGTGCGGAAGAAGGCTATGGTAAACCTCTTCCATATTTTTACCGGGAAAACTCAATGGATACACTACGAGAACGATCGCTGATGGAGGTGGTTCATTCAGGGAGAGATGTGTTCAAGGAGTCGCTACGGGTCAGAGATGACTCAACAGCATAAGACAAGAATAAAATGGGGATTAAATATCTTCTCTCTCTTTTTTTATGGCATCTGTTAAGTGCTTACTATGTTCCAGACGACTGAACTAAGCACTGGGGTAGGTACAAGACGATCAAGTTGGACACAGTCCATGTCACACCTTTAATCTCCATTTTACAGATGGGTAAACTGAGGCATTGAGAAGTTAAGTGACTTTGTCCAAGGTTACACAACAGATAAGTGATAGAGCTGGGTACAGAACCCAGGATCTCTGACTTCCAGGTGCCTGCTCTTTCCACTGGACCATGCTGCTTCTCTTCCTCCTACTTAGCCAGGAGCCATGTCAAACCTGATTATCTTGTACCTAAGCCAGTGCTAAGTACAGCGCTTAACAAATACCACAATTATATTCAAAGAAGCAGCATGGCTTAGTGGAACCGAGCAGAGGCTTGGGAGTTAGAGGTCATGGGTTGTAATTCCTGCTCTGCCACTTCTCAGCTGTGTGACTTGGGGCAAGTCACAACTTCTCTGTGTCTCAGTTACTTCATCTGTAAAATGAGGGTTAAGTCCGTGAGCCCCACGTGGGACAATCTGACTACTTTGTATCTATCCCAGCACTTAGAACACTGCTTGGCACATAGCTTAATAGTAATAATAATAATAATGTTGGTATTTGTTAAGCACTTACTATGTGCAGAGCACTGTTCTAAGCGCTGGGGTAGATATAGAGTAATCAGGTTGTCCCACGTGAAGCTCACAGTTAATCCCCATTTTACAGACGAGGTAACTGAGGCACAGAGAAGTTAAGTGACTTGCCCACAGCACACAGCTGACAAGTGGCAGAGCCGGAAGTCGAACCCATGATAGACTCCGAAGCTCAGGTTCTTTCCACTGTGCCACGCTGCTTCCCCTAAAATACATCATTATTATCCACAACCCTGTTGATGACTGGATGGGACTTGGTCTCCCCCAATGACACTGGGACTAGAACATTTACCTTGCAGACCCCACTTTGTGAAGGAACTGAAGGATGGGATACGTTGCTGCTAATTTAAGTTAGGTTCTTAAGGAGGTTACTAGAGGACTCCTGGAAAGCATGTTGTCTCCTAGAGTCCAGAAAAAATTCATGTCCCTCCACAAGGGCTTAACCTTTTTGAGGTGTGAGCCCTAAGCCCTAGAAAATAAAGCCAGTTGTGTGTTGCAGTAGTAGACACAATGTGGTTTAGAGGACAGAACACAGGTCTAGGAATCAGGAGATCCATCAATCAATCATATTTAGCACAGAGCATTATACTCAGCACTTGGGAGAACCCAATATAATACTATAACAGACACATTCCCTGTCCACAGAGAGCTTCAGTTTAGAGGGGGAGACAGACATTAATATAAATATATGCATTATGTATCACAATACAGATATGTAAGTGCTGTGAGGCTGATAGAGGGGTAAATAAGGGGAGTAGCAAACGCAGAAGGGAGTGGGAAAAGAGGAAATGAGGGCTTAGTGAGGGCAGGCCTCTTGGAACTGTGACTTCAATAAGGCTTTGAAAGTAATTGTCGGATGTGAAGAGGGAGGACGTTCCAGGCCAGAGGCAGGATGTGGGTGAGAGGTCGTTGGTGAGATAAGACAAAAATGAGGTACAGTGCGTAGGCCTGGATTGTAGTAGGAGAGCAGGGAGACGTGGTAGGAGGGGGGCAAGGTGACTGAGTGCTTTAAAGCCGATGGTAAGAAGTTTCTGTTTGATGGGCTCTGCCACTGGCCCACTGGAATATCTCGGGCAGGACATATACCTGTTCTGGGGCTCAGTTTTCCCATCTGGAAAATGGGGTCAATGATACCTACACCTCTCCCCACTTCTGATTTGTGGCAAGGATAAAATGAAATTACCGTTGTGAAAAAACTTTGTAAAAATGACAGCCTTCTATACATTCAAGCTGATGGTCTCACAGTGGCACTTCTGCAAATGTTCTGTGGGATCAAGGTTGAGTTTCCTCCATTAACCACACCCTTGGTGCAGACTTTTCTGCCTCTAGCCACAAGGGAGAGGCATATGCCCGGCACTCCTTTCGTTCAATCGTGTATTCAATTCAGTCGTATTTATTGAGCGCTTTCTGTGTGCGGAGCACTGTACTGAGCACTTGGAAAGTACTATTCGGCTCCTTGGGGCTCCGGGATTTCTCTGTGGGCTCAACCTCCAGTGTAGCTTTGCATTACTTCCTGCTGTTTCTGGGAGGGGTCAGCAGAGCAAAGGGACCAGATGGAAGGTGACTGCTTTCCCACGTATATCACATATCTACTTCTGTGGGTTTTCTATTCCAATCTTTGAGTCCCCCAGTTCTGTTCTTGGTCAATGGAAGAAGCCAGAGATTAGCTGCTTAGAAGCTAAGGGGAGAGCAGCAAGGCCTGGGACCAACTGGTGAGGGAGGGACCGGAGGTGGCAGAGAGAGAGAAGGGGGAGTGGTACCATCTGGACACCTCTCCCAAGACTGCCAGTTAGTGACAGATGCAGCGGTCAGAATTAGTGATGTGATTACTCGGGCTTGGGAAATTGGACTCAGCCTAACAAGTCATGTCACCTTGGCGAATGAGTCACCGGCAGAGGTGGGTTTCTCTCGATAAAAATTCCTGGCCGTTCGGCGGGGGCCCTGCAAAGCTATTTACAAATAAAATAGCACAAGGTATTATGGGAATAACTGAAAAGCCTACATGATGCCCGGGCCACCCAGAGAGCCAGTAATGGAACTTGATTTAGATTCCAACAACCCTCCTGCTCCTTGGCACGAGTTCCATTGGCTAGAAAACAGTGTCTCTCTCTGTCAATCTCCTGAGGTTTGCAGTTGCACAAAGGTCGGGGAGCTGAACCAAGAGCCAAAGGGGCTAGTTGTAATTCTTTCCAAAAGAAAATTTGATTTTCTTTGTAAATCAAAATGAGCACTTAGAAGGGCTTGTTTTCTCCGACAACTAACAGTTCTGCGATCTCTAATGAGTTACAATGTTATTTTAACACTTTTGGCTTTGAAGCTCAGCTTCCACCTTCGACTATAAAGATTATTTCTTGGAAAAGTGATTAGAATATTAAGACTCTATAAAAATGGGCATTAGCGGATGGTCTTGTCATTATGTGGAGTAGTGTAGATTCACCTCGGCACACCTAGTGATTTCACCAAGGCTATTATCTCGTAGCTACATCCTTCTTTCAAAGCTTATTACTTAAATAAAAAATGTTAATAGTTTCTGAGAAGCTTGGGATGAGAAATGAAGGCTGGCTGACTCAAAGGAATAGGGACTCCAAATTCAAAAGCCAGTATTAAACTTTCAAGCAAATGTTGGAATCTCTCAAGGTGCCAATCATCCATCATTGTGAATTCCATCACGGTTTCCACAAAAGCACCATGGGTACATAGGGACTATGTGGAGTATAGGCTTGTTTAGTAATTCTAATTAGGTATTCACTATGGAATGAACAACGAATTAAGGCCACCTAAATCCCATAATGGAATTGTCATAGCCGTAGTTATAAATTAATCCAAAACCTGTATAAATAAAAGCCCATTAGGCCAGAGGCCACCTCTCCTCACCATTTCATAAGTAAAAGTAGAGCTCTTATATAAAATGGCAGCTAATGAATGACCATATTTGGAACGTGCTTGTAGTTATTGCCCATATCAGGTTCTTAACTGATTTCCATTAGTCTGGTTTGTTTTTTCCAATCAACAGCAAAATACAGACATTTTTCCAAAAGATGACCTTCCTTTTAGGGAGGCAGCATGACTAGTGGGGATATGGCATGGGAATGGGGGGCAAGGGGCGGGGGGCAGGAGACTTGGGTTCTTTTCCCAACTCTGCTGCTTGTCTGCTGAATGACGTGGGGTAAGTCATTTAGCCACTTTATGCCTCAGTTTCCTCACTGGTAAAATTGCAATCTGCCTGCCCAAATTCTTAGACAGTGAGCTCAAGTGGGACAGGGATGGTGTCTGATCTGATTAATTGCACCTACCCCAGCACTTAGCCCAGTGCTGTGCACACAGGGAGCACTTTTTAAGTACCAACTAATAATGATAATAATCAGTAATTTTTATATTTGTTAAGCACTTAGTATGTGCCAGGCACTGTACTATCTCTGGGGTAGAGACAAGCTAATCAGGTTGGACACAAAATCCACGTCCCGCATGGGGCTCACAGTATTAATCGCTATTTTACAGAGGAGGTACCTGAGTCGCCGAGAAGTGCCTTGTCGAAGGTCACACAACAGACAAGTGGTGGAGCCAGGATTAGAACCCAGGTCCTTCTGGCTCCCAGGCCCGTGCTCTATCCACTAGGCCATGTTGCTCCTCAAAGGAAGAAATGGTCATGCACATGTGTTAGGTGTTGGCCAAGGCATGTATATTATAACATCAGTGCCCCATATCGAGGGGTTCATAGTGAATGTAACTAACACATTTGCTATAAGAGAACTGAATGCCTGCATTCAGTCAATCACATTTCCCACACTGCCACTCTTTTGCTGACTCATTAAATCATGTTTGCATCTTATGGCTCATTCCTTGTCAGACATAGGTCTGGTTTCCATTAAACCAGCACAGGATTGCAACTGTTTGCTTTAAAGTAATTTGATCCTGAATATTTCTGTTTACATATCATTTGTTGAGTTGTGGCTCTCTAGGAATCACCCTTACTTTCTTATTTGGCATTAGCACATGTCTCTAGAGAAGCAGCGTGGCTCTGTGGAAAGAGCCCAGGCTTGGGAGTCAGAGGTCATGGGTTCGAATTCCGGCTCTGCCACTTGTCAGCTGTGTGACTGTGGGCAAGTCGCTTCACTTCTCTGGGCCTCAGTTCCCTCATCTGGATAATGGGGATTAAGACTGTGAGCCCCACGTGGGACAACCTGATGACCCTGTATCTCTCCCAGCGCTTAGAACAGTGCTCGGCACATAGTGAGCACTTAATAGCAATATTATCTCCAAGTCACATGAATGTTATGTTAGCATTTTCTATTTTGTTCTATTGACTTTTGAGTAGACAGAGAAAAAAAGCTTGGCCTACTGGAAAGCAACTGGGCCGGGAAGTCAGGGAATCTGGATTCTAATCTCGGCTCTGTCATTTGGCTGCTGTGTGACCTTGGACGAGTCTTTTGATTTCTCTGTGCCTCTGTTTCCTCGCCTGTTAAATGGCAGTTCAGTACCCTTTTGTTACGTGTTATGCGCTAGGCGCCTTATTAAGCACCAGGGTAGATACTAGATATTCAGGTTGGACGCAGTCCCTGTCCCACAGGAGACTCACAGTCTAAATTAAGCCCGTCAAAGGGCAGGGACTGTCTCTGTTACCGATTTGTACATTCCAAGCGCTTAGTACAGTGGTCTGCACATAGTAAGCGCTCAATAAATACTATTAAATGAATTGGAAAGAGGAGAATTTAATCCCTGTTTTATAGGAGAGGTAACTGAGGAACAGAGAAGTGTCTTCCCCAAAATCATACAGCAGATAAATGGCTGAGCCGGGATGAGCACTCAGGTCCTCTGACTCCCAGGCCAGTGCTCTTTCCACTAGGCCTAGCTACATCTCCTGTTGTCCCTTCTACTTTGACTGTGAGATCCAAGGATTTTGTCTAGGCATCATCTAACCTGATTATCTTCTATCTACCCCAGTGCTTAGTACAGTGCTTGGCACAAAGTACTTGAATACTTATATAATTAAGACAGTGAACACATATTACCTTTGGCTAGAGAGGGTTCCTTGGAATTTCTGCAGTGAAAGGAGAAATGAGCTTGGTACTAGGTCTCAGTTTATGTTTGCGGATGACAGCACAGGGAATACACTATTTCTGGGGATGTTGATGGTCTATAGACTGTTTATTGTGTGTCAGATGATTCCCACCATCTCCTAGGATTGAAAATTTTTCTTGGTTTCTTCCCCTACCTGTAATTTATTTTATCATCTGTCTTCCTGGCTAGACCGTTAGCTCCTTAACAGAGGGATCGTAGTAATAATCCCAGCTCTGCCACTTACTTACTGTGTGACCTTGGGCAAGTCACAACTCTCTCAGTTCCCTCATCCACTAAATGGAGATTTAATGTCTGTTCTCTTTCTTACTTATGCTGTAAGCCCTAGGTGGACCTGATTATCTTATATTCATTCATTTGAATTTATTAAGTGCTTACTGTGTGTAAATCACTGTACTAAGTGCTTGGGAAAGTACAATACAACAATAACCAGTGACAATCCCTACCCACAATGAGCTCACAATCTAGGGGACAAGCTCACAGTCTATCCCAACACTTAGTAAAGTGCTTGGCACATAGTAAGCATTTAACAAATACCACAATTATTAATAAATGCCACTGATTAACGTATGGATAGAGATTCAGATTTGGATATATTCAGAGTCAGCCCATTGGCTACCCATTTCTTCAA
The DNA here is from genome assembly GCF_004115215.2 of Ornithorhynchus anatinus. NCBI lineage: Eukaryota > Metazoa > Chordata > Mammalia > Monotremata > Ornithorhynchidae > Ornithorhynchus > Ornithorhynchus anatinus. The sequence goes on from NC_041728.1 coordinate 57,620,056, forward strand.
TAATTCAAGTTTGACCTTTGCGATCTTAGAGCTGGGATCAGTTCTTCCCATTTCACTGTGTTAGAAGCAGGAATTTGCTAGTCTATTCCTTGGTGGGGTGTCGTGAGCACCCACTGTGAGCAGAAGAGTTACCTTTCATTTTCAGGGGAAAATCCAATTTCTTAAAGTGTTTCCTTCCAAATGGAAACAACTGGCCAGGGGTGAACAGTAGCCAAACATAGTCTTTCTCCCCTCCTGCATCATCCCCACTGCGAGCATAGGTGAAAAGATAGGATCTGATTGGGGATGTGCTTCTCGCTGCAGAGCAGGATGCTATAGCAACCTTATCTTTAGCATTTTCAGATAATGCCTATTTCAGATAATGCCTGTTCAGTGGTTTGTAGTTGATCCCTGGACAGCTGGGAAGTCTGCTAATAATAATAATAATAATGATTATAGTATAAGCCAGGCACTGTACTAATTTCTGGGGTGGATACAAACAAATAGGGTTGGACTCGGTCCTTGTGCCAAATGGGGCTCACAGTCTCAACCCCCATTTTGAAGATGAGGTAACTGAGGCACAGAAAAGTGATTTGCCCAAGGTCACAGCAGACAAGTGGTGGAGTCAGAATTAGAACCCATGACCTTCTGACTCCTAGGCCCGTCCTCTATGCACTACACCCAGCTGCTTCTCACTTGGTTTTAAACACAGTGTCTTCCATGTCTGGACCACATCCATCTCTTCCTTAACACGCACCTGCTTTTCCTTTACCTCATTTTGGTGGAAGAATGCCCCAGATGACTATAAATAAGCTGCATTCTGTTTTGCACACTGGTTTGAGTCTGAGCCTTGGTCATACTATCCTCCATCATTCCTAACACTGTAATAGTAGGAGCCAATCTTCCTCTGCCCATTAGCCCTCGGCCTCTTTGTTCCCATAAGCCCCAATCAACGGTTTCCTTACACTTCCATCTGAATAGCTGTTTGTCACTTCTTTTTTACCATTTTATAAGTGTTTCTAAGTCCCAAACCTACCTCCAACCTCTCCAGTCTGGACTTCTCACCTTTTCTGCAGTCTCAAGTTTCCTTCCACTTTCAGCACATCTCTACTTGGTTATTCCACCACCAATTCAAACGTAACATGTCCCAGTAGGAATTTCTCACCTCCCCATCCAAATCCTTCCCTCCCCAAGACTGCTCCATTACTGCAGACAACACAACTGTCCTGTCTTTCCTACCTATAACTTTGGCATTATCCTCAAATCATCTCCATTTTCAACTTGCATATTCAGTCTTCCACCAAATCCTGTAGGTTCTACCAACCCAATATCTCTAAATTCTGCCCCTTCCTCTCCAGCCAAACCATTATCTTGCAGATACTAGTTCTTATCGAATCTGCCTTGAATATAGCACCAGTCTCCTAGCTGACCTCCCTGCCTCCTGTCTCTCACCTACCCAGTCCTTACTTCACTCTGCTCCCCAGATAATTTTTCTAAAAAAGAAATCAGTCCACATCTCCCCACTCCTCAAATAATAATAATTATAATATTTGTTAAGCACTTACTTTGTGCCAGGCACTGTTCTAAGCACTGGGGTAAATACAAGCAAACCGAATTGGACACAGTCCCTTGTCCCACATGGTGCTAACAGTTTCAATCTTCATTTTACAGATGAGGTAAATGAGGCCCAGAGAAGTGAAGTGACTTGCCCAAGATCACCCAGCAGACATGTGGGGGAGCTGGAATTAGAACCCATGACCTTCTGACTTCCAGGCCCATGCTCTAGCCATTACACCATGCTGCTTTTCTAATAATGGCATTTATTAAGCGCTTAGTATGTGCCAGGCACTCTACTAAGCTCGGGTGGATACAACAAGCAAACTGGGTTGGACAAAGTCCCCGTCCCATGTGGGGCTCACAATCTAGATCCTGATTTTACAGATGAGGTAACTGAGGAACCTAGAAACTAAATGACCTGTCTGAGGTCACACAGCAGACAAGTGGCAGAACTGGGATTAGAACCATTGACCGTCTAACGCCCAGGACCATGCTCTATCCACTAAGCCAAGCAACCACTTCCAGGGGTTGCCCATCCACCTCTATATCAAACAGAAACTCTTTACCATCGGCTTTAAGGCACTCAGTCAGCTATCTCCCTCCTACCTTACAGATTTCTTACTACAACTCAACCTGTACACTCCACTCCTCTAATACCAACCTACTCTCTGTATTTAGATCTCATTTATCCCACCATTGACCCCTCACTCACGTCCTCTTGCAGGCTTGGATCTTCCTCCCTCTTCTTGTCTGATAAAACACCACTCTCTCCATCTTCAAAGTCCTACTAAAAAAACCTACCTCCTTCAAGAAGTCAACCTTGACTAATTCTTCAATTCATGACCCTACTGACCATCCCCTCTGTACTGCCTACGTTCTTGGCGGTGTAGCCCTTGAGCACTTCAATACGTAGCCCAGACCCAGCACATATGTACATCTCCTTATACTTTGTCATTCCCCCATCTATCATTTATTTTAACGCCTTTTTTCTCCTCTAGACTGTAAGCACCTTATAAGCAGGGAATGTAGGAATGCAGCTACCAAATCTACTGTACTGTACTCTTCCAAGTGCTCAGTACAGTATTCTGCACATAGTTAGCCCTCAATGAGTACCATTAATTGACCTAGCACTTGGGTCAAAGTCTCCTCAAATAATAATTCATTCCCCTGCATTCAGTATATGTATAACCGTCCACTATCCCTGAGCTTCCCATTATGTTGCAAAGATTTCTGTTTCATGTACTTGCCTAAGTGAGCCAAGTTTCTATTTTATGAGGGAAGTGTTGATTTTTTTTTCCCACCAAGGGGAAATAGCAGCTGATTTCAGCTCAGCATTCATGACTCTTCACACTTAGCTGGAAGGGGTTAACTTTACACATCTGTGGTATTGCATGGTCCATCCTTCCACAAGCATCATCTTGGGCCTCAGAAACCACATCAATAGCCATGACTTCTGCAACACCTGGACCTGAAAACGGTCTTGGGTGACTCTGCAGACATTGTAGCATCAAATGCACAGAACCTAACGTACATCCTCTGCTTTGGTGAGGGAAGAAAAAGTTTCACTTTAGTCAGAAATGGAAGCCTTTTTTTTTTCAATACAAACCTTTTGCTGCTATTCACATCGAAGCTTCACAGAGTGCTAAATGGAGGGGGAAGGGTGGGGAGGATGAGAGGAGGGAGTTTTGTGCTAGATTAGTTCAAGTGACCTCATTATCAAGAGGGTGTTTTATATATCATTGACTACTACAGTCATTTTTTATTTGTCAGAATGAAAATTTCATCAGAGCCTTTATTGAAAGGTTGAGCGGGGATCTTGGAAGTGAATAAAAACTCGTTTGTTAAACCAGTCTGAACTAAAACTAAGAAGGCCTGGAGGGCTGCTAATCTATAAAGTGCTTTTATGCACTTGGAGGGAGGTAGTAAAATCTTACACGTATAACTTCAGTCCCTATCCAAAATAAACCACACAACCAAGCTAGCAAAAATATTCCCCTACAGCCCCGCTTCTTTATACCTGTAGATTTTCTCTTTAAGGCTGACAAGTTATCCAAGGAGAGACAATTTCCTTAAAACAGACCTCATAAAGCAGAGGAAGCAGATCTCGAGCTATCATATGAGCTTCATTGTGAGCAAAGACAAGAAACTACATCTAGGGAAAAACAATCCATATTACATATTACATAGCCGCTGAGCTATGGTCATGACTCAAAAAAATCACTCAGTCATTGTTGACTGTTCTTTCAAATCACTGCTCCAGTGGGCTGCACCATCCAAAATGATAACTGAATGCTGTTTCCAAGAAAAGGACCCAGAAAAATAGGTAGATTTTTGCTCCATGTACCAATCAGTTAACCCACACCCAGAATACTGCATTCAGTCCTGGTCCCCATAACTTGGGAAGCTATTGATTGAGCTGGAGAAGGTTCAGAGAAGGGCAACAAGATGAATGGAGGGATGTATGAGGAAAGAACTGAAAAGTTGGACCTCTTCAATCTGGAAAGACAGGGCTGAAATAGGCAGATGGTAGAAGTTTATAAGCATATGGAGGACATAGGGTGAAACAGTAATTGTTGTTCTCCAGCTCCTCAAAGAACAAGATGAGGGACAATCCACTGAAGGCTGAAGAGGAAAGGCGCCAGAAAAATTGAAGGAGGCCTAGCAAGAGACCACTGAATTCATACTGATGGAGCCAGGATAAAAGTGATTAGGCTGAGTCTGTGTGAACGGAACAAAGTGTTGATTGGAGAATTATTCCTGAGGAAAAGTCAGCAGGGCTTTGTGATGGACTGAATGGGGGATGGTTGGTGCGAAGGAGTGAGCAGACAATAATAATAATAACAATAGTGGTATTTATTAAGCACTTACAATGTGTCAGGCACTGTACTGAGCACTAGGGTAGATACAAGCAAATCAGGGACACAGTCCCTGTCCCATGTGAGGCTCACAGTCTCAATCCCCATTTTACAGATGAGGTAATTTAGGCACAGAGAAGTAAAGTGCCTTTCCCAAGGTCACACAGCAGACAAGTGGTGGAGTTGGGATTAGAACCCATGGCCTTCTGATTCCCAGACCCATGCTGTATCCATTAGGCCATGCTGCTTGCTCAGTAGGATACCCAGTGAACTAACGAAAGAAAATACAGGGAGGGATAGTGTATAATGAGGAGATGGACAGATCAGTTGTCTCATCATCTTCCAGAAGGTAAGAAAGAACTCATGGGAATGGGTCTATCAATTCAGTTTTATTGCACTCTCCCAAGGGCTTAGTACAGTGCTCTGCACACGGTAAGCTTTCAATAAATACCACTGACTAAATGATTCTAGAAGAATCAGCAGGACAGTTTCTGAGCCACAAGGCTAAATAGCAGGCTGAAAGACCTCAATGTGCCTTTTAAAAAACCCTTTCTCTCTCCCTGATAGAAACATCTTTAAGGACCACAGGCACAGAGAGGTCAAAAACGAAACCTAAACCCAAGCATTAATTGAAGGCAGCATTTAGCATATTAGCATTTCCCCCTCCCTGTTCAGCCACAATAGAAAGCACAAGCAGAGGGCTGAAACGCTTATCATCGCCTACACCAAAAACTCAAAGTTCAAGTGTTATCAAGGAGCAGCTAAGCTTTGGCTCTTAATTAAAGTAAACACTATTAAAAACATTTTCATTATAACAGAGTGCTTTAACCTCCTCTAGCATCCTGACCACATTCACATGAATATGAAGCTCTCTCACGAAGGGAGCTCACAGCAGGAACACTTGCCAGGAGAGAAGTTGCCAATAAAAAATACTGTGATTTTCTTTATTCCCTCATTTATCAGGGGGAAATGCGAGAATGAGATCTCCCAAACAAGTTCAGACACATGTCCTTGAGAGCCAAAGAATAGCTGCTCAATGCATTTCCAAATGAAAGCATTCTTCTCGGAACAGGAATCCTTCAAAATCAATCAATGAATTGCATTTATTGAGCATTTGCTGTGTGCAGAGCACTGTACTAAGCATTTGGGAGAGTACAAGTGTAGACATGTTCCCTGCCCTCGATGAGCTTATAGTCCAGAAGGGAAGACAGGCATTAATAGAGAAGCAGTGTGGCTCAGTGGAAAGACCCTGGGCTCGGGACTAAGAGGTCATGAGTTCTAATCCTGGCTCTGCCACTTGTCAGCTGTGTGACTTAGGGCAAGTCGCTTCACTTCCCTGTGCCTCAGTGACCTCATCTGTAAAATGGGGATGAAGACTGTGAGCCCCACGTGGGACAACCTGATCACTTTGTATCCTCTCCAGCGCTTAGAACAGTGCTTGGCACAAAGAAAGCACTTAACAAATGCCATCATTATTATTAATATAAATAAATTATGGATAGGTACATAAGTCTTGTGGGGCCAGAAGGGTGGGGGTGAATACAAGGAGCAAATCTAAACACAAGGGCAACACAGAAAGGAGTGGGAGAAGAGGAAATGAGGGTTTAGTCAGGGAAGACATCAGGCGTAAGTCACCCAAAAGGGATTGCCACACAAGGGAATGATGATATTCAACTCAGTGAGTGAACACAGGAGAGTTTGATGCCTTAATTTGCCAATGAGGAGACTTCTCATATATTCATTCATGGAGGCAGTTCCAGAGACCTTTCCAAACTCTGAAGTAATCAGTTCCCCATTGAAAACAATATTATTACTGATTTGCAGAGAACAGCTATAAGTGAATGAAACACACAGAAAACTGAAAGACCTCCCACCATGCCCTCCCCACCCCGGCCCAGAAACCCAGGGAAGAGGACTGTATTTCTATAAGGGAAGTATTTTTTTTACAGTGAAAAGATTCATGCTGGGAAGCAGCATGGCCTAGTAATTAGAGCATGGGCCTGGGAGTCAGAAGAGCCTTGGTTCTAGTCCCAGATCTGCTACCTGTGTGCTGTGTGACCTTGGGCAAATCATTTCACTTCTCAGTTACCTCATCTGTAAAATGGGGATTAAGATCGTGAGTCCCATGTGTGACATGGACTGTATCCAACCTGATTACCAGGTACCTATCCCAGTGCTTAGAGCAGTGCCTGGCACATAGTAAGTGCTTAAATACCACAGCAGAAAAAAAAAAAGATTCAGCTTTGTCCAGAATCTGCTTTAGATCAAAAAGAATCTCAGGTAACAAGTATCAGTGGACATTGTCCAGTATTCATTCAATAGTACTTATTGAGCGCTTACTATGTGCAGAGCACTGCACTAAGCGCTTGGAATGTACAAATCGGCAACAGATACAGTCCCTGTCCATTGACGGGCTTACAGTCTAATCGAATAATAATGTTGGTATTTAAGCGCTTATTATATGCAGAGCACTATTCTAAGCGCTGGGGTAGGTACAGGGTAATCAGGTTATCCCAGGTAAGGCTCACAGTCTCAATCCCCATTTTACAGATGAGGTAACTGAGGCACAGAGAAGTTAAGTGACTTGCCCACAGTCACACAGCTGCCAAGTGCCAGAACAGGGATTTGAACCCATTACCTCTGACTCCCAAGCACGTGCTCTTTCCACTGAGCCACGCTGCTTCTCCAGTGTCGACAAACACTTTTGGGATTTAGGCACCGCTATTCTTAGACCCCTCCTGGGGAAGTCTAACTGCGTTTCTGCCAGGCCGTGAATCAGACTACATATCGTATCCTCAACAGCCCATCGGATTGTCCCATCCATCCCTCTATCCTAGTTTATCTACCTTCCTGTTGCTCGGAGACTCTCTAGGAACATAAAGTCCCATTATTTTGAAATGGCTACATTTATGGAAAGGCATGTATAATTCTTCGTTCACAAATTTCATTTTCAAGAATGTCTGCCTCCTGTTGAATACAATAGGGATGGTAGGATAAGAGGAAGCATAGAAGTGGAGAGTTAACTGGCAACTAATATAATAACAGTAGTTATAATAATAATATCTGTCAAACACCTACTATATGCACCAGACACTGTACTAGGGTCTTGGAGTGATGCAAGATAATCAGGTCAGACATATCCGCTGTTACCCAGTCTACGTAGGAGAACAGATATTTAATCCCCATTTTACAGATGAGGAAGCTTAGGCCCAGAGAAGTGAAGTGACTTGCCCAAGGTCATATGCCAAATTCAAGAAACATCGGCCTTGTCTTTCTGAAGAAAAATACACATTTTCCACTGGATTGTCCCCAGTTTAGCAGTTCCCTACAAATAAGGAAGAGTAGACGTATTAGTGAGACATAACACAGGGACAGACTGGTAGCATTTATAGGTCAGGCAGCAGCCCAAGACAATTAGAAGCATTGACCAAAGCTACAATTTTCCAGGACAAAAAAAAAAACACACACACAAACTATTGGGTTTTCATTACCTCAAAGTTCAACCAATAATGTAAAAATTAGGATAAAATGAACACATTGTATTTTTCCTCTTCCTTTGATTGGAAAAAAATACAAAAAACCCTGCTTTCTCTTGGGCCTTAAAGAAACAAGTTTTGTTTGTTTGTTTTTGTTTTTCCTCCAAACTGGCCATAGCAAAACCACAACCATTTACTACAGCATAGTTCTGAAGACCAGTCTGAGTAACTCTTATACAACCAGTCAAGGGAAGCAGTCTGGCCTAGTGGAAGGAGCCCAGGGTTAGGAGTCAGAGAACCTGTGTTCTAACCCTAGCTTGGCTGCTTGACTACTGTGTGATCCTGGGCACATCACTTCACTTCTCTGTGCCTCAATTTCCTCTCCTGAAAAATGGGGATTCAATACCTAGACTGTGAGCCCACGGAGGACAGGGATTCTGTCTAACCATCTTAATTGGAATCTACCCTAATGCTTTAAACAGTGCTTGGCCCACAGTAAACATTAAACAAATACCATTTAAAAAATAATGGGAAAAAAACATAAAAGGGAGAGAGATTTTAAAGAAATTACTTTCTAAGGAGCATTACAGACTACCAAGGAGATGTGGAAGGATGCCATGAATTCTTCATTTCCGTAACCATTATAGAGAGATAATAATGTTGGTATTTGTTAAGCGCTTACTATGTGCAGAGCACTGTTCTAAGCGCTGGGGTAAACACAGGGGAATCAGGTTGTCCCACGTGGGGCTCACAGTCTTAATCCCCATTTTACAGATGAGGGAACTGAGGCACAGAGAAGTTAAGTGACTTGCCCACAGTCACACAGCTGACAAGGGGCAGAGCTGGGATTCGAACTCATGAGCCCTGACTCCAAAGCCCGTGCTCTTTCCACTGTGCCACGCTGCTTCTCATGGCGGTCACATGACTATGTTCATGGCTGTGACCACGACTGAATTCGATTTTATTCAGGTCAATTAAGATGCCACTTTAGCTAAATGAAGTGTGGCTAGGTAATAGAGTTAAGAGTTTGGGGGTCTTTTTATCTGATATCATTCTTTTCGAAATGGTTGTAGGAAACAATAGGTTTTCTTCATTTGGGGTATTTTTTCACAGATGATTGCAAAACCCCAAGAAAAGGCTAAGGATCTTCCTACGTTCTCAGTACTAAATGTGTGTGGGCAATGATGTTTATCTTCAAATGGAATTGAGGCTGGAGTGAAAATTCTCATTTCCCTGAAAGGTGAATCTTCCTGACGTTAATTACAGGGCACAGATTGCACTAGTTGAAGTAGAAATGAAGTCAACTTTTAATTTATCCCTCCCCAAATACAAACACAGGATAGGAAAGTTTATGCATTCTTTAAGTCCACAAAAGGTTTGCATCAGTAGTGCAACGTATCAGGGGTTGTAACTGAAAATACTATGAAAATCTCAAGATCATGCTTCTTTTCCCAGGAAGGCTTCAAGGAGCTCAGATGTCCTGTTGCTCTGCTCCTCTACATATTGTGTACGGGCTTTGACGTCGAAAGTATGGCTGCCCATCATGTGTTCAATTAACTACGCTACCCGATGCTTACTTTTTCCTAATGTGGCGTGCAGTATTGCTGGCGTTGGCAAATGAAGTCTGAAAACGAATCTGGTTTGTTTATGCCGTTCCCACAAAACTCTCAAGTCACCCCTCAGTTCATGAGTGGAACTTACAATCAAGCACCTCCCTCTACATCAGCTCCAAAGGCTCTGAGACAGCTAAAATCAGGGAAAATTTATATATTGAACAATTAAGTCGTTGCCCTTTTCATCACTTCCCTGAAGTGGACTTTTTTTTTCAGAAATGAGTTATAGGCATATATAATGTGCACATATCCCATCCATACTAAATATTAGGGGTCAATTATTCTGGATAAGAGCTGAAGGATTATTAAAGAAGTATTCAACACATTAGGCCTATAATTTTATCTATTATCCTGGGACTCTTGGATGATTCATCCATTATATGTTTTGGGAAAATTAACTAATTTATGTAAATCAAGCTAATGGTCCAAATTCCTTCATCCTATATAGGGTCTTTAGACGTTTTCATTTGAAATGGTTTGTCTTAGAGAGAGCTAAAAAATTGGATTAGAAAACTCCCATTTTAGGCAGTCAATCATATTTTTGAGCAGTTACTGCGTGCAGAATGCTGTACTAAGCGCTGGGGAGAGTAGAACAATATAACATTTCCTGCACAAATTGAGCTAGCAGTCTAGAGGGGGAGAAGACATTAATATAAATAAAACAACAGATATGCATATAGGTGCTGTGGAACTGGGAGGGGGCATGAGTAAAAGGAACAAGTCAAGGCAGTGCAAAAGGGAGTGGGAGAAGAAAAATGGAGGGCATAGTCAGGGAAGGCCTCTTGGAGGAGATGTATCTTTGATAACTCTTTAAGGTGAAGATAGTAATTGTCTGTTGGTCATGAAGAGGGAGGGCATTTTCATCATACATATTTTCAGCACATATGGGGCTTAATAAGTAGGAATATTATCCTATGTATACTCCAAGTGTGCAAAGTCTGCTTATACTTTCTGGATTCTTGCCAGTTAGTAGCAACCTCTCTACCTACCATCCAAAACTTCCAAATAGATGGAATTGGAATTTTTTTTTAAATGGCATTTAAATACTTACTAGGTGCCAAGTACTATATTAAGCACTGGAGTGGATACAAGCTAATCAGGTTGGACACAGTCACTGTCCCACATGGGGCTCACAGTCTCTGTTTTAATCTTCCCAGAGTTCACCTTGTTAATAAGCTCTACAAATTTACAAATTTTACTATTTAAATCCATTCTCCTTGAATAGTGTCGTGTTAGGAAAGTGTTCTTTGCTACAGCTCACAAAATTTAACATAAGCAACCACAGAACCACTAGTGTATTGCAAGAAGGCTGCCAGGATTCAACATGGAGCTGACAGCTTCACAAATTTCTGTTTGTATCCTTGTCACTGTTACTGATGAATATTTGTATATTTCACATCACTATTTTTCTTCAAGCAAAGCCTCCACAAGTCTACTGGGAACTCCAAGCTTTAGTTACATCATCAAAACTAAGAGAGGATGGGAAGACATTTGAGTTGAAGAACAGATGATCAATAATAGTAATATTAGTAGTAGCCACAGGAACAGTTACTGGGTTTCTCTATCGTATCACTTTTACTTTTGATAGTTCAAAGTGTTATTTTCTCTTCACAACATGCCTGTGAAGAAAAATTAGTACCGGTATTATTATCCTCATTTTACAGATGGAAAAACTGAGGCACAGGCTCAGTGGAAAGAGCACGGGCTTTGGAGTCAGAGGTCATGAGTTCGAATCCCAGCTCTGTCATTTGTCATCTGTGTGACTGTGGGCAAGTCACTTAACTTCTCTGTGCCTCAGTTCCCTCATCTGTAAAATGGATTAAGACTGTGAGCCCCACGTGGGACAACCTGATTCCCCTGTGTCTACCCCAGCACTTAGAAGAGTGCTCTACACATAGTAAGCACTTAACAAATATCAATATTATTATTATGAAGGGACACTACTGAAGCTGCTAAGTCACTGCAAAGAAGGAAGGAGTACTCCAGTAACTGATATTTTCCTAAATTATTTTTTCTGTTGAAAATGAAAAAGCTTCCATCTTTTTCTTTCCACTGCATACAGAGGGGGCCTGGTACCATGAAGCTAATTCGACTGTATAAAGCAGAGTTCCTTCTGTTTGGAAAAGTCCCCAAGATTGATCATTTGAGAGGCAGTTTTTCAAAATGATTATTCACTTTCTCCAGCTTGGTAAGGTGTGCTTTCAACACTGCTAGTGAATACAGGGAGGGACAAGAGAGGCAGGAGAGAGAATATATCAGGGTCTTGCTCCTTCTGTGGTAGGGCCTCCCCCCCGAAGATTTCCCTCTTACCGCCAATTTTTGTGGAAACAGAATCCGCCCATTTTCCCTCAATTATCCGGGAGTCAGAAGCCTGGGTCCCTGACTGCTCGAGTCCATCCGCCCTGTTTCCAATGAGAAAGAAAACTGCAGCAGCTGTTAACCAACTGAGGCAGCATTTCCCAGGAGAAACAGTCCTCTAGACTGTAAGCTCTTTGAGGTCAGGGAACGGATCTATCAACTTTGTCATACTGCATTCTCCCAAGTGCTTAGTACAGGGTTCTGCACACAGTAAGCACTCAATAAATACCACCGATAGATTGACGGGTCCTGCGCGAGTATGACTCACTCTGCAGCCATGACCAGCAGGATACATTGGTTTTTGAGTACTCTGGAAGACAGACTGGGAATATTGTCCAGCCTCATGGGTCTCATGGAGGGAGCTGGGTGGGCAGTCTGGGGAAACACTGTTGTGGATATGAGAAGGCATGAGAAAAGGGGGTGAAATAAGTCCCAAATAGGCATTCCTATCTGGGCCCAACTGCTGCTGCTCCTCCACATCTCAGAGAGAACAGTGTTACTGGCACAGGGAATTCAGCAGGTAGATTTGCCCACCAATCAGAAGGAAGGGTGAGAGGGGAGTTTAATGGTTTCAACTGGAAGATTTCCAACAGCACAGGTCTCAGGAAGGCTTTCATTTGTAGTGGGTCTTAGATTAGGAAGCTGCAAACCTATCACATACTTTGACAAAACCAATAATAATAATAATGATAATAATAATAACTGTGGTACATCTTGAGCACTTACTTTGTGTCAAGCACCGCACTGAGTAGATACAACATATCAGTTCCCACACAAGGCTCATAGTCGAAGTAGGCGGGAGAAAAGATATTGAGCTCACTGTGGGCAGGGAATGTGTCTGTTTATTGTTGCATTGTACTCTGCCAAGTGTTTAGTACAGTGCTCCGCACACAGTAAGTGCTCCATAAATGCGATTGAATGAATCCCCATTTTTCAGATGAGGGAACTGAGGCACAGAGAAGTTAAGTGATCTATCCAAGGCCACACAACAGACAAGTGATAAGAGCTGGGATTAGAACTCAGTTTCTGTCTCCCAGGCCCATACTCTTTCCAACAGACCATGCTACTTCTCACGTGTCTAACGTTTACTGTGTTTGGCCCCTAGATGCAAATACCATTAGGAGATCTGTCCCACAAACCTCGTCTCCAATCCAGACCCAAGGAAAGAAATCCCCACTGATTAAGTACAACTCAAAGCTTTTCACAACCCAGGCCCTTCGACGTGGCTGCCATTCTTGGTCTCATCAGGACTTTCCTAGATTACATGATTGACGGCCAGAGGGAAAGGGGTAGCGCTATCTTCAAAGCTCTCCTGAAATCCCATCTCCTCCAGGAGGCTTTCCCAGATACATTTTCCTTTTTCCAGGTCATTTCCTCTAAATTATCATCTCAATACTTTACTTTTAGCCATGCTCAGCACATATGTCATAATGATTTACATACTCCAGTATTTAAGCACTTACTTAAGTCACCATCTTTCCATTTCTTTTTCTTCCTTGCTTGTATCCACCTCATTGCTTAGTACAGTGCTTGACACATAGTAAGTGCTTAACACCACAATTATTATTATTATTGTTATTATCAATAATTTCTGCCAATCTGCCCTCATAGGTAGTAAACTGCTTGAGGGTAGGAGTTGCCTTCTACCTCTATTGTTCTCTCAACTGCTCATTACAGTGCTTTGCACACAGTAAGTCCTAAATAAATTCTATTGCTTAATTTGAATAGAACTATACCAATTCCACCAGACATCCTGTCTGGTTAAGTAAGGACGGATGGATAAAGAAGCCACTCCATGGTTCCCCTACCTTGTCTCTCAATGCCAACCTGGTCATCTCAAGGTAAATTATGCTGACTTGTGGACAAGAAAAATATTAGTTTATTTCCCTTCTGCTGGGTTGAAAACAAAGTTGTTAAATAGGAAGTAGTATGACCAAGATGAATAGCAGAAGGAAGCAGATTTCCTATGAGGACTGACTGAAAAGTTTAGAACTTCTCAGCCTGGAAAGAGGGAATGGGATTAAAATAAATAAAATCAGGATGGGGAGGACAAGGCAAACATAGAACTGCCATTCATCAAATCCTACCAACATCAGGTTCAAGAGGGTCCAGAGTCAAAGAGCAAAATCTAAAACAGCACCAGGCACTACAAACAAGCAAAAGTCTCAGCACAAGGAAAATCTTCTTGCATGCACAGTGCAACCAAGGCTGTCCGTTCTGCATCAGCACTTTTGGCCACCCTCACATCCATTGGTAAATTCTCCAGTCAGTATCATCATCTCCCACAAGGAAAGGCAACTAAATACAGAGTCATGACAGAGCGGGAAGGAGTAGGGGGTGCTCTCAGGGAGCGGGTTCAAAACCAACAAAAGGAAACACTTCGTCACACGGTGGGTGGCAAATGAATGGAATTCATTACCCCAGGAAGTTTCCAGGATGAAAATACCAGCCAGTTCAAGAGGGATTAATGGGTTCCTAGAGTGAAAGTCTGGGATGTTAGAAGGTGTATCCTTAACCACTAGGAAGGCAAACAGCACGCTGTTCCTCCAAACATATTGCTGCCACTAGAGACAAAACCTTGAGCTCAATGGACCATTGGTTTGATCCACTAAAGGCTAACACAATAGATTCTTTTAAGTTTTAGAGTCTTTTCTATTGTAATTGCCGTGAGGTCCACTGGCTGTAACTAGGATGCAGGAATCTGTAGGAAAGCTGAAATTAGAATACATGAATGTGCATCTGTAGTTTGGTGCACACTGTATTCACCCCTAGAGAAGCAGTGTGGCTTAGTGATCAGAGCATCGACCTGGGAGACTGATGGAGCTGGGTTCTAATCCCAGCTCCACCTCATGTCTGCTGTGTGACCTTGGGTAAGTCACTTCACTGGGCCTCAGTTACCTCATCTGTAAAATGGGGATTAGGAGTGTTTTCCATGTGCAGGACAAGGACTGTATCCAACCTCATTAACTTGCATCTATCCTATCACTTAGAATAGTGCTTGGCACATAAAAAATGCTTAAGTACTAAGTATCATTAACAAATGCCAAATGCCCCTCCCTCAGCCCCACAGCACTTATGTACATATCCACAGTTCATTTATTCATATTAACGTCTGTCTCCCCTTCTAGACTGTAAACTAAGTGTGGGCAGGGACCATGTCTACCAACTCTGCTATTCTGCATTCTCCCAAGCACTTAGTACTGTGCTCTGCACACAGTAAGATCTCAAAAAGTATAATTGATTGATTGATTGCTCCTTCTTGGGATCCGTAAAGGGCCATCAGATCACTAACAAAACCAAATATTCTGGGTTCTAGAGATAGGGGAGATACACTTATTATACTTGTTAAAGACCATGAAAAGATTCCGTTGATTCTCTTGCACTTTAAATCAATCATATTTACTGAGTGCTTAGTGTGCGGAGCACTTTACTAAAGCTTGGGAGAGTACAATATATCAATGTAACAGACACAATCCCTGAGCACAACAAGCTTACAGTCTAAGGGAGGGTAGGAACAGAGAGTAACATAAATACATTACAGATATGTACATAAATGCTGTGGGATGGGAGCAATTCATAAATGCTGAATAAAGGGAGCAAATCAGGGGAGTCAGGGAAGGCCTCTTGGAGGAGATGTGCCCCTCTTGGAGGAGATGTGCCTTCAATAAGGCTTTGAAGGTGGAGAGAATAATTATCTGTAGGGTATGAAGAGAGAGAGTGCTCCAGGCCAGACGCAGGACGTGGGTGAGAGGTCATTGTGGAGATAGATGAGATCGAGGTCTAGTGAGAAGGTTGGCATTAGAGGAGCAAAGTGCGCAGGCTGGGTTGTAGTAGGAGAGTAGTGCGGTAAGGTGATAACTATTCTCTTTTATAAGCCATTTTGAGGCTCAGCACAATGTGTCTTAACTTTCTGCTTTGCTGTAAGGTGTGAGCATTCCCTACTGGGTGTATGGGACTTGAGAATCAACAGCTACCCCAGCCATTATTTTTAAAAAGAAAAAAAAAAAGATAGCTTTGGGCTCAGTGCCTCGGGCCTCAAAGAAATCTGGCTGGACATAATGGAAATCAGGCAGAGAGCCTAAAGAAAATCAGGCAGGGGGCCTAAAGGAAATGTAATATCCTCCTCCTTGCCTTTCTGTTCCTTTCTGGTTTGGTTTTCTAGTGGCCTGCAACTAACGAGGAGAAAGGAATGAATTTGCTTGTGCTCCCTTTGCCCAGTGATGATGAAGCCAAAGAAGAAATGGGTTGACTAGATAGGGGAGGAGATATTTGGAAACATGGGTGAGCATGGCAACAGCAGTAGGGCTGAGATGGTTGGAAAACTATGTGCCAGAATGGTCTTAGGGTTATTACTTCCCCCAATCCCCAAACACACACAAATGAGAGATCCCAGGATGGTCTTTGGGTTATTTTTTCCCCCAGCGCCCCATCACACACAAACCAGAGATCCATCTAGGCGGCCCTCGTCATGTTTGCAGCCAGAAAGGGAATGCCGAGGTCCAGCTACAGCCAAGTCACGCTCTCACCACCTTCTGGGTCAGTATTGATAAGCTCTACCAGGCACCCTTAGGGTTAAAAGCCAGAGCTCTCCTCATATGCCAACAGTATTCTGCATACAATTAGGAGGGCCATCTTTTTTCTCTCTTTGAGTACCCCAAACACAAACTGTCTGAACCACAACAGTTTAGTTTGTGTGTATAAAATAAGTAAGGCAAAGAGAGACCCCATGAAATAGCTGTGGTTAGCGGCTTGGAGGGCTGTGGGGGGTGGGAATAGGGAGAAGTGAAGGGAGAAACTTGCTTTTAATCAATGTGCTAATCGATGACATACGGGGCATGCTCTCCCTTTTCCCTCATTTTTCTCCCTCCCTTCCTCTCCTCCTCATTTCCTACCCCCACTACTTTTTTCTGTCCTTAAAACCTTCTTGACTCTCCTCCTTCCCGCTCTCCCCTGCCCCCCGATCCCTCTTAGTTTGGTTGAATGGAAATTGTCCAGTTTTTTTTTATATATACTATAGATACATTAAAAAACAGACATAGATCTTCAAAGAAACCTGCAATTTAACTGGCGTCGGAATGTTTATAGCCGCAATTTGTTTAGCTCTGATAAAATGCACATGCCCTGCTATTCCATTTTATTTTGTTTCCAAGACCAGGCTTGCTGCATGCGTGGCTCTGTACATTCACCATCTAGCCAGGCTACGTGAAAAAAAAGCTCCACCAGGAATTGGTCTTCTCCTGTGGCTTCCATTTGTATTTTCATGCTCCAAAATGCCAACACATCTCAGGCAGGTTTGTGTGGTAGGCAAAGATGCAGTGTTTGGGGAAGGTACATAGGGTGGTACTTGTTCTGAAGGTTCAGACACTCTGAGACCTGGGGAAGTCACTTGTCCTGGACCATCAGTCTTCCCAGCTAATGGGCAAGGTGGAAAAAAAAGGCATTCGTTTCCAGATTTGGTTAAAGATATTTATGGGATTCATCCAGTTTTCTGCTCCTCTCATCCCCTCCTCCATCTTAGAACTGTTAAGAATTCAACTTCGCCTTTACTATTCATTGATTTATCCACTTGTTTTTTATAGTTATTCTCATTTCAACTATTGTACATTCATTACGTGCCTATATTCTATATTAGACTCTCAGCTCCTTGGGTTCAATGATTGGATCTTAAATTTCTTCTGGATTCACCCAAATGCCCTTTAATCAATCATTCTTGGTTATGATACGGATGATGAGGGAGCATGGGTGTTGTGGTGGGGGCGAGGAGGGGTAAAGAGGGATGAACTCAGTTCTAAGCCACTTTTAATTGAAATTAGTGATAATATTAGTATTTATTGAGTGCCCCCATGGGTCATTGCATTACATTAAGAACATGAAGGTTAAAAAACAAAGGAATGATGCATTCTCTACTCTTATTAAAATTACCCAGAGTCATAGATGGTTAATAGAACAAGTGTACATGTGAAACAGAACTACAAAAGCCACATTTTTTGTTTGGAAGGAGGGGGCAGATTTTTGCAGGGGCTTTAGGGTCTTTAGTCCCCAGCCCTCTGCTAAGGGGGGGGCGGTGGTTCCAGTTACAGTCCAGAGATGGACAATCAAGCAGTTGCTTGGTATGGTCATCACGTTGTTGCCTAACCCTAGTGACATGACTTCTTCTCGAGACATTAATAATGCTCCCAGAACCAGACTTTCCCAACTTGCCTAGAGCATTCTCTAAATTTCATGAAGGTGGGGAGTCAATTTAACTGATCTTCAGGGTCCACTACAGTGGACCTGGTGGCTGGAAGGAGCCAGATTCCATTTGCTATATAGACTAATAATAATTGTGGTACTTGTTAAGCGCTTACTATGTGCCAGGTGCTGTACTAAGTGCTGGAGTGGATACAAGCAAATCAGGTAGGTGACAGTCCTTGTCCCTGTTCCACAGTCCCTGTCCCACATGGGGCTCGCAGCCTCAATCCCCATTTTACAGATGAGGAAACTGAGGCACGGAGAAGTGACTTGCCTAAGGTCACACAGCAGACAAGTGGAAGATTGGGGATTTGAACCCATGTCCTTCTGATTCCCAGGCCCGTGCTCTATCCACTGCTGGATGCTGCTTGGAGCTCTCCCCTCTCCTTGGGGGAAGGGAAGGGTCTCTCTGGAGGGTGTGGGGAGGCAGTAGGTTAGATTTGGATGCTGGGCAGGAGGTCTCAGATGCATAGCCCGTTTCTTGGCATTCAGATCTGCCCACCCTCCTCCCATTTCCTGCTTGGCATGGTAGGGATTCTGAGGAACACAAAAAGAAGTGAGTGTAGGGGATGGTGGAGGAATACCCTACTTAGACTGTAAGCCCCATGGAGGACAGGGACTGTGTCCAACCTGATAATCTTTTATGTAGCTCAGTGCTTAGAACACTGTTTGACACACAGTTTGTGCTTTACAGAGACCATTAAAAAAAAAGCAAAATATTCCAGTATGAATATTCCAATATTCCAATACAGTATGGAAGTAGCATGGCCTAGTCAATAGGGCACGGACCTGAGAGTCAGAGGACCCGAGTTTTAATTCTAGCTCTGCCACCTATGTGACCTTGAGCAAGTCACTTCTCTGTGCCTCAATTTCCTCATCTGTAAAATGAGGATTAAATCCTATATCCTCTACTTAGACTGTGAGCCCTATGTGGGAGGGGGACTGTGTTCAACCTGATAATCTTGCATCTACTCCAGTGCTTAAAACAGTACTTGGCACATAGTAAACACTTTACAACTCTCATTAAAGAAATAGTGGTGTAGAAGGTCTAACTTCAGAGTGGAGAGAGAGGAGGAATAATGCAAAATGGCATCCTTACGCAGCACTGTGAGCGAAGGGACCAAATGATGTGTCCCAGGGAGTATGGGGTCCAAAACCAAATAGCCAGTGGCCGGGTTCTTACTTTGGCCCACCGTGGAAGTCAGGGTGAGATGCCTTCCCCTGGCAGGTAGCCAGATGACCAGAATGAAGCTTTGTTAGCCACCTCCAGAGAAGCAGCATGGCTGAGTGGAAAGAGCACAGGCTTGGGAGTCAGAGATCATGGGTTCTAATCCCGGCTCTACCACTTGTCTGCTGTGTGACCTAGGGCAAATCACTTCACTTCTCTGTGCCTCAGTTCCCTCATCTGTAAAATAGGGATTAAGACTGTGAACCCCACATGGGGCAACCTGATAACCTGGTATCTACCCCAGCGCTTAGAACAGTGCTTAGCACATAGTAAGCACTTAACAAATCCCATCATTATTATTACCATTATTCGATGGCTCCATGCGAGGAGAATGCTTCCAGCAGAAACAACAAGAACAACAGAAACGACAACATTCTTCAGCAACATAGAAAGGGAGGATACATCGTTGAATACAAAGGGCAGATGTGTTTGTTCACCCAAAGATTCATGATTATTCTTCCCTTTCAGCATTTCTCAGATTAGGAGAATGCTGTTCCACAAGGAAGGCTAGGTCGGCAGTTGCAACTCGCAAGGGGAATTAAAGCATGGAGAATCATTCAAGTCTCTTCCTCCCCCGGAAATACTTTCACTTCAATCAATAATCCTGGTACTTCAGGCAGAAGTACATTCTGGCTTCACTCTGATTAACTAGAGTTAACTGATTAACTACAACTTCACATCACTTTGCACATGTACACTTCACCAGAGTGGATACAAGAGGACACACCCACACATCTTGTGATGCTGGGTCAAAGTAATGACTTTAACCCATGCTTTTTCCAAGTTTTTGGCTCTAATATTTAGGATTTTCTTTCCTTTAGGAATGCACCAGAACAGAGCATGGAATCTTTGGTAAGAGGTGAATTTAGGAAACTGGTCAAATCTTTGGAAATACATTTTGGGAATTTGCACAGGCAAATCTACCTATAGTAATAGTGATATTTATTGAGTGCCTTAGGGTAACTCACTGCACAGGGCACTTGGGGGAGTACAACAATATATAAAAAGTGTTCTGACCACAAGAAGCTTGAACTCTAATGCAGAAGAGAGGCATACAAAATAGTTACAAAACTGGGGTCAGATAGAAGAACAAGGATCATACAAACAGAAAAACAAATCTGCCAGCATGAAAAGAATCAGGATAAATCAGTGGAGCTGAAGGTTCAATTGACTATATAAACTCTGCCTTAGTTTCCTCATCTATGCAATAAGGATAAAGCACCTGTTCTCCCTCTTGCTTAGACTGTGAGCCCCATATGGGACCAGAGACTGTATCCAAACCTGATTATCTTGTATTTATCTCAGTAAGATCCCGGGCTTGGGAGTGAGAGGTCATGGGTTCGAATCCCGGCTCGGCCACTTGTCAGCTGTGTGACTGTGGTTAAGTCACTTCACTTCTCTGTGCCTCAGTGACCTCATCTGTAAAATGGGGATTAACTGTGAGCCTCATGTGGGACAACCTGATTACCCTCTATCTACCCCAGTGCTTAGAACAGTGCTCTGCACATAGTAAGCACTTAACAAATACCAACATTATTATTATTACTTTGTATAGTGCTCTGCACAGAGTGCTTAACAAATACAACCATTATTATACTGTTATAAAATCCTAAATGCTAGTTTGCTGACTGATGTGGCTTGCTTTTTTTATGGTATTTAAGTGCCTACTGTATTTCAAGCACTATTCTAAGCACTGGGGTAGATACAAGTTAATCAGGGTTTGGGAAATTAATTGGGGAAGACTTGCTGCAGTGCTGAACATCTAGCTAAAGTTAGTGGGGAATCAGGAAAGAATGAAGTTTCTGAACTGTTCAATCCTATCTTAGAGCCATGCCCCAGGAACCCTGACATTCATTAATAATGTTGGTATTTGTTAAGCGCTTACTATGTGCAGAGCACTGTTCTAAGCGCTGGGGTGGATACAGGGTAATCAGTTTGTCCCACGTGAGCCTCACAGTTAATTCCCATTTTACAGATGAAGTAACTGAGGCACAGAGAAGTTAAGTGACTTGCCCACAGTCACACAGCTGACAAGTGGCCGAGCCGGGATTTGAACCCATGACCTCTCACTCCCAAGCCCGTCCTCTTTCCACTGAGCAACACTGCTTCTCATATCCACCTGACTTCCAAATTATACTTTGAGATTTTCCTATCTCTATATCTGCCTCTCACATACAGGAGGAGACACCGGGCTAACAGTGAGGGGGAGGCAGGGTCATAAAACTGCCAATATAATAAGATAATGATGTTATTTCTCAAGTGCTTACTATGTGCCAAGTGCTATACTTAGGTCTGGGATGGATACAAGCAAATCGGGTTAGACACAGTCCCTGTCCCTTATGGTGCTCACAGTCTCAATCTCCATTTTACAGATGAAGGAACTGAAGCCCAGAAAAGTGATTTGCCCAAGGTCACACAGCAAATAAGTGGCAGAGGTGGGAGTAGAATCCATGACCTTCGGACTCCCAGGTCCGTGCTCTATCCACTCTGCCATGCTGCTTCTCTCTACGCCATGCTGCTCCTCTACCCGCAAGAAGCAGCTGTCAGTTGGGTGGAATGATAGCTAATCAAGAGGCCCACATGATAATAGAATCCTACAGAACAAATCTAGCATCACTTTTCACTTCCAGGGTGAACTGTACAAGCAGAGAAGCAATGTGGCCTATTGTAAAGAGCATGGGCTTAGGACTCAGGGGACCTGGGTTCTAATCTTGGATCCAGCACTTACCTACTGTGTGACTTTGAAAAAGTCACTAAACTCCTCTGTGCTTCAGTCCTCTCACCTAGAGGGAACTGGGCTCCCTCCTACTTAGACTGTGAGCCTCATGTAAGACTCGATTATCTAGTGTCTATCACAGCATTAGTACAGTTCTTGGCCCATAGTAAATGCTTAATAAGTACTATTATCATTACTATTATAAGGAATATAGTAGTTTTCCCGCTTCACCATTATCTGGCTAGCAAGGTCAGTGATTGTCAACTAATGTTAGAGATTTATTGCTGGATTCAGAAAAATCCTTTCAAAAAACTGTGAGATTTTGTCCACTCATCCAGGAGGTACTCAATAATCAACTATCAAAAATAAGAATAAATATGATTGATTGGGCTTTGGAAAGTCTCACAATCAATCATATTTATGGAGCACTGACTTTGCGCAAAGCACTATATTAAGCACTTGGGAAAGTACAATATAACAGAGTTAGTAGATACAGTCCCACAAGCTCATGCTTTCAAGGGGGAGGCAGATATTAACATAAATACATTTTAGATATAATGATGATGATGGTATTTGTTAAGCATTTACTATGTGCCAAGCACTGTTCTAAGCACTGGGGTAGCTACAAGGTTGTCCTGTGTAGGGTTCACATTCTCATTCCCCATTTTACAGATGAGGTAACAGACACAGAGAAGTTAAGCGACTTGCCCAAGGTCACACAGCAGACAAGTAGCAGAGTAGGGATTACAGCTCACAACCTCTGACTCCCAAGTCCGTGCTCTTGCCACTAGGCCACGTTTGGGGGGTATGGGGGAGGGGAGAGAGAGGGAGGGGAGAATAAAGGGTGTAAAGCCAAGTGCAAGGGTGACACAGAAGCACAGTGGGCGAAGAAAGAATGAGGGATTAGCTGGGGAAGGCCTCTTGGAGGGGGTGTGCTTTTAATAAGGCTTTGAAGGTGAGGAGCGTGATCCTCTATTGGATATGAACAGAGAGAGCAGTCCAGGACAGAGGCAGGATATGACTGAGGAGTCAGAGGTGAGATAGATAAGATTAAGGGAGAGTAAGTAGGTTGGCATTAAAGGATCAAAGCGTGTGGGCTGGTCTGTAGTAGGAAATCAGAGAGGTAAGGTAACAGAGAGAAAGGTGATTGAGTGCTTTAAAGCTGTTCTTAAGGAGTTTCTGTTGAATGAAGAGGTGGATGGGTAACCCCTGGGAGGTTCTTAAGGAGTGGGGCAACACAGATGAACATTTTTATAGAAAAAAGATCTGGGCAGTAGAATGAAGTATCAACTAGAGTGTGTAGAGACAGGAGGCAGGGAGGCAGCGAGGAGGCTCATGCAGTAATCAAGGCAGGATAGGCTAAGCATGTGGATTAATGTGGTAGTTTGAATGGAGAGGAAAAGAAGGATTTTAGCTGTTGTGAAGGCTGAACTAACATGATTTAGGGACAAATTGCGTGGGTTGAATGAGAGAGATGAGCTGAGAATGCCAAGGGTAAGTGCTTGTGAGACAGGGAGGGAGGAAGGCGATGCTATCTACAGTAAAGGGAAAGTCGGGTGGAGGACAGGGTTTATAAGAGAAGATGAGGAGTTCTGTTTTAGACATGTTAAGTTTGAAGTGCTGGTGGAACATCCAAGTAAAGATGTCCTGAAGGCAGGAGGAAAATACTACACTGTAGAAGAGAGAGATCAGGGCTGGTGATGTAGGTTGGGGAACCATCTGGATACAGATGGTAGTTGAAGCCATAGGAGTGAATGAGTTCTCCAAAGGAGTGGCTGTAGATGGAGAATAGAAGGGGACCCAGAATTGAGCCTCAGAGGACTACCATAGGGAGTGGGAGAAAGAGAAGTCCAGGAAAGAAACTGAGAATGAGCAGCCAGAGAGATAGGAGAACAACCAAGAGAGGACAGTGTCAGTGAAGCCAAGGCTGGATAATATTTATAATATTTCCAGGAGAAATGGGTGTTTGACAGTGTTGAAGGCAGGTGAGAGGTCTGAGAGTTGAGAACTGTAAGTCTCCCTTCCACCACCTAGGCCACCACCACTGCAAAATGGCTTTTCAGAGTCCTCCAATTCTGTTTCTATATTCTGTGTCTATATCATGATCGTAGGGGAAAAAACCTCCACTTAACACTCACCTATCCCGGTCTCTAAATAGGCAAAGAAGGAGAACTGCCTCGGGAAAAGGAGGAATAAGAACATAGGTGCAGGTGGCAGACTGGTTTACTGTACATCATTCCTACAGATAATTTCCATTAGAGGAAAAAGTGGTCCATAAGTCATGAGAGGCTCAGCCTCAAGTGAGTCATAAAGGTAATTCCCCCCGAGCCATTATCGTTCTGCCCAGCAGGGCTTTGATCGATGAGGTCCTTTAGCTTCTTTATTTGATTTCTCCAACAGGGCTGCCTTGTACCTTTGACACGCCTTTCTGAGCCCATCATGCCAAGGGTTAATTTGATTCACACGTGTTCTGAAGTGAAAGTTTATCTTCAAGTGGTGAGCACTGAAAAAAACGCTTGGCCTTAAAGTTTTCTCAGTGCACAGCAATCAGACCCATTTATTCCTCTAGACCTAAATGCAGAATTCTTACAAATGGCAGCCAGTCTTTATCAGCCTTTTTTTTTTTTTTCAGATTCCCAATCCAAGAAGACAAAGGACTTTCTTTCAGCAGCATTCCCGAGACTGTGCTCCAAGACAGATGTCTAAAATTTCACCCCAGAATTTATCACCAAACATCCTACATGTACTGCACATAAAAAATTGTAGTCTCTGAGTTCCTTTAATTTTAGTCTGGTTTTTCCTGACTACATCCCATAAGTAGGGATTTAGAGCTTTATTTTAATAATAATGTGTGGCATTTGTTAAGCACTCACTATTTGTCAAGCTGTCCATTACATGTCGGTGTAGACACACGAAAATAATAATAATGGTATTTGTTAAGCACTCACAATTTGTCAAGCACCATTCTAAGCGCTGGGTAGATCCAAGGTAATCAGGTTGTCCCATGTGGTGCTCACAGTCTTCATCCCCATTGAAAAGATGAGGTAACTGAGGCTCAGTTAAGTGACTTGCCCAAAGTCACACAGCTGACAAATGGAGGAGCCGGGATAACAACCCACAACCTCTGACTCCCAAACCCGTGCTCTTTCCGCTGAGCCATGCTGCTAATCAGATCAGACACAGTACCTGGCTATAAGGGACTCAGAGCCTAAGCAGGAGGGAGAACAGATACTGAATCCCCATTTTACAGATGGAGAAACAGGCACAGGGAAGTGAAGTCACTCATCCATGGTCTCGAAGCTGGGAGTAGAACCCAGCTTTTGACTCCAGATTTCTCTTGACTACTTGCCACTGGACCGTGTTGCTTTATAGAATCTTTTCAAAAGATCCCCAAGTCAGTACTGTAAAACTTACGAATACAGCTTTACTTTGGAAGAAATGCTAGCATACTAAACAGAGATTGAGTGAGAGGAAAAAGAAGTCACAGTCAGAAAAGACCCAGCATTTGAGTTCCCATTTGGGTAAAAGCTCTCATCATCCTCACTGTAGAGCATGCATTAAGGAACCACATCTGTGGATCTTGATTGCATCCTATGCAAAGAGACTTGTTCGGTTGCTTCCCTGTAGAAACAGTAGTAATAGAGATGCAGCATAGCCTAGTGGAAAGCGTACAGGCCTGGGAATCAGAGGACCTGACTTCTAATCTCTCCTCCACCATTTGCCTTCTGTGAGAACTCGGGTAAATCACTTCACTTCCTCTATGCCTCGGATACTTCATCTGTAAAGTGGGGATTAATACCCTGAGCCACACGAGTGACATGATCCTTGTCCAATCTGTTTATCTTGTACCTACCCCAGCACAGAGTACAGTGCTTGGCATATAGTAAGCACTTAGCAGATGTAATTTTAAAAAATAGTATTTATTAAGCATTTACTGTGTGTAGAGCACTGTTTTAAGTGCTTGGGGACAATACTGATGCCTGTTTATCTGTTTTGCTGTCTGTCTCCCTGCTTCTAGACTGTGAACCCATTGTGGGCAGGGATTGTCTCTATTTGTTGCTGAATTGTACTTCCCAAGCACTTAGTACAGTGTCCTGCACACAGTAAGCTCTCAATAAATATGATTGAATGAATGAATACCCAGGTGGGAATTACATACAGTCCCCATCCTTCAGGGGGACTCACAATCTCTCTGAGATCATGCTAATGGCATAGTGCTTCCGGCAATCAATCACATTTACTGAGGGGTTACTGTGTGCAGAGCACTGTAGTAAGCGCTTGGAATGTACAATTTGGCAACAGAGACAATCCCTGCCCTTAGCACAGTGCTAGGCACATAGTATGCACTTAATAAATACCATCTTTAGTATTAAATATGATTAAATCAGGGTTGGATCCAAAAGAACATTCATTTGTAAGTACTATAGACTATTACATTTTACTGTTCTTCAGGAGTTAAAGTTCAAAGTTCTCCAAGACCAGAGCAATAAAATTTTCCTGAATCATCAATCAATAATATTTATTGAGCCCTTATTCTTTTCTGAGCCTTTTACTGAATGCTTGGGAGAGTACTATAGAGTTAGTAGACATGTGCCCTGTCCTCAAGGAGCGTACCTTCTAGGAGGGGAAATAGACACTAAAATCAGTACTAGGTAGAGGGAAACAATAGAATATGAAGATATGAGAAGCAGCGTGGCTTAGTGGAAAGAGCTCAGGCTTGAGAGTCAGAGGATGTGGGTTCTCATCCCCGCAATGCCACTTGTCTGCTGGGTGACCTTGGGTAAGCCACTTAACTTCTCTGTACCTCAGTTACCCCCTCTGTAAAATGGAGATGAAGAATGTGAGCCCCGCATGGAATAACCTGATTACCTTGTATCTACCCCAGAACTCAGATTGGTGCTCCGCACATAGTAAGCACTTAAATACCATACATATTATGTACACAAATGCTAGGATGGAGAAGGATGTGGTAAAAGTACCAAAGTATTTGGGAGATACAGAAGTAAAGCAGCATGGACTAGTGGAAAGAACATGCCCTGGGAGTCTGAAGGACCTGGGTTCTAATCCCACTGCATCACTTCTCTGCAATGTGACCTTGGGCTTCACTTTCATTCATTCATTCATTCAATAGTATTTATTGAGCGCTTACTATGTGTAGAGCACTATACTAAGCGCTTGGGATGAACAAGTCGGCAACAGATAGAGACGGTCCCTGCCGTTTGACGGGCTTACGGTCTAATCGGGGGAGATGGACAGACAAGAACAATGGCAATAAATAGAGTCAAGGGGAAGAACATCTCATAAAAACAATGGCAACTAAATAGAATCAAGGCGATGTACAATTCATTAACAAAATAAATAGGGTAAAGAAAATATATACAGTTGAGCGGACGAGTACAGTGCTGTGGGGATGGGAAGGGAGAGGTGGAGGAGCAGAGGGAAAGGGGGAAAAAGAGGGTTTAGCTGCGGAGAGGTAAAGGGGGGGTGGCAGAGGGAGTAGAGGGAGAAGAGTAGCTCAGTCTGGGAAGGCCTCTTGGAGGAGGTGAGTTTTAAGTAGGGTTTTGAAGAGGGAAAGAGAATCAGTTTGGCGGAGGTGAGGAGGGAGGGCGTTCCAGGACCGCGGGAGGATGTGACCCGGGGGTCGACGGCGGGATAGGAGAGACCGAGGGACAGTGAGGAGGTGGGCGGCAGAGGAACGGAGCGTGCGGGGTGGGTGGTAGAAAGAGAGAAGGGAGGAGAGGTAGGAAGGGGCAAGGTGATGGAGAGCCTCGAAGCCTAGAGTGAGGAGTTTTTGTTTGGAGCGGAGGTTGATAAGCAACCACTGGAGTTGTTTAAGAAAGGGAGTGACACTTCACTTCTCTGTGCCTTAGGTAACTCATCTGTAAAATGGGGATTAAGACTGTGAGCCCCATGTAGAACACTGTGTCCAGCCTGATTAGCCTGTATCTACCCCAATGCTTACTACAGTTCCTGGCACCCAATAAGTACTTAATACCACAAAAAGTGCCAAAGTGATAGAGTCTATCGATGTGGGCAGGGAATGTGTCTGTTTATTGTTGTATTGTACTCTCCCAGGCATTTAGTACAGTGTTCTGCACACAGTAGGCACTCAATAAATGATTGAGTGAGTAAATGAATAAATACAATTGAATGAGCTGAATTCATGAATGAATGGAAATAGGGTGGGGAGATGAGAGGGCCTTTCTGGAGATGCGATTTCAGAAAATCGTGGTCTGCAGGAGTTGATGGGAAGGGACTTTGAGGCCTTGGAGAGAGTGTGAGGAAAAGGTTGGCAGTGGGAGAGATGAGAGTGAAGCATAGTTAATAGGTTGGCTGGAGAGGAGCAAAGCATGTGAGCTGGAGCATAATGGGAGAGGAGTGAGCATAAGGAGCAGGGAGAGAACTAATTTGGTGACAAAGCCTATGGAGAGAAGCTTCTGCTTGGTGCAGAGAGGAATTTGGCAACCATATGAGATTTTTTAGGAATGGGGAAATATCCACAAAACGATTAACAGAAAAATGATCTTGGCAACTGAGTGAAGTATGGACTGGAGAGGGGAGAGACCTGAGGCAGGAAGATCAGCAAGGATGCTGATGCAGTGTACATCTACCGATTGATGCTGGAATGGTGCCTCCTGGCACCTGGGGCCTGCGGGTCGCTTTGATAAAGAGCATCTGTCGTAAGGCATAATCCCAGTATGGGGTCCCTTTGGTCAGGGTTAGCTAGTAATAATAATAATTATTATAATCATGGTATTTGTCAAGCGCTTACTATGTGCCAGGCACTGTACTAAGCACTGCGGTGGATACAAGCAAATCTAGTTGGACACAGTCCCTTTTCCATGTGGGGCCCACAATCTCATTCCCCATTTTACAGATGAGATAACTGAGGCCCAGGGAAGTGAAGTGACTTTCCCAAGGTCACACCACAGACAAGTGGCAGACCTGGGAATAGAACCCGTGACCTTCTGACTCTCAAGCTAGTGCTCTAGCCACTAAGCCATGTTAGTGGGACAGTCCTGGTACCCGAACGGGTCCACTGTAAAAGTCTGTCCTTTGTCTGAGACTGAAGTAAAATCTGATGCCTTCTGTATCTCATGACTTTAAGTGCTAGCCTTTTTCCACCTTGGCTGCAGCCCCTGAGTTTCACAGCTTGGAAGCAGCAAATGTATTCACAGGAACCTGAAACGAGAAGGGGAAGTTCTGGGGGGAAAAGGAGGGGTTCACAAATACCCCTGGTGAAATGCCCTTGGTTGTGGTGGTCTTAGACTCCCACAAAATAGGGCCTAAGATGTCATGATGCTATTCTGTGCGCCCAGTGGAAGTCATGTGATAGCACATGTGTCCAGTCTCCAAGAGAGCCATCAATGTCCCCCTAGAGGGGTGGATAGATTGGGCCATACTGAAAGTAAATTGCCAGTAGGAACCAGGTAGAGCAGTAACGTGAATGGAAGTAGGGGAGTTTCTCTCTCAATTTTTCCTTCCACTCACACTGCTCTCATTCTATGATCTGCTGCTTTTCGAAGAAGCAGCATGGCTTAGTGGAAAGAGCAAGGGCTTGGGAGTCAGAGATCGTGGGTTCTAATTCCTGCTCCACCACATCAGTTGTGTGACTTTGGGCCAGTCACTTAATTTCTCTGGGCCTCAGTTACCTCCTCTGTAAAACGGGGATTAAGACTGTGAGCCCCACGCATGGGACAACCTGATGACCTTGTATCTACCCCAGAGCTTAGAATAGTGCTCGGCACACAGTAAGTGCTTAACAAATACACTCATTATCATTATCATTTTTATTTCCTAGTTAGGATTTCAGAGCCAACTTAATCTTGTCCCCGTCCCACGCAATATACGTCCTGGCGGAAGTCACTTCCTGTCTAGATGCCTCAGTGGCAGGGCACCACCTCTCAGCACTGTTGGGGGAAACACAAAAACAATTCAAAATATTGAGCCTCTGTGGAGCGCTACCACACTGATGGCCAACCACAACCTGAGAGGAGAAAGAGAATAAGACACCTGCTACTGAAAAAATGAAAGCTTTGCCAAAATTATAAATTAAACAGCATCCAATTTCTTCACTTTAACTTGAAGCTCGGCTGACCCCTCAAAAAGCTCGAGATGGCCAATAAGCTAGCTACCACAATTTCCAAATCTATATATAATGAATGGTCTTTCTGTGGGATGTGAAAAGCCTTCAGCATGGAGTTACGTCCTACTAAAAGAGAGATAAATTCCTCCACTTTAATTCCAGCCCCAACTCCACCCCTTGTCTGTTGGGTGACCTTGGATAGCTCAGTTAACTTCTCTGTCCTTCAGCAGCTTCATCTGTAAAGTGGAGATAAATCAGTCATATTTATTGTCCCCTTACTGTGTGCAGAGCACTGAACTAAGCATTTGGAATCAATCATATTTACTGAGTGCTTGTTGTGTGCTGAGGACTGTATTGAGTGCTGGAGAGTGTTCAACATAAAGCTGGTAGATGTGTTTCTTGCCCACAACGAGCTAACAGCCTAGAGGAGGATATAGACACTGATATATAAATTTTGGAAATGTAGTGATGTGGGACTGAGGGAGGGATGAATAAAGGGTGCAAATCTGAGTGCAAAGGCGATAGAGAAGAGAGTGGAAGGGGAGGAAATGAGGTCTAAAGGAGATGATGTGATAACTGGAGGGGAGCCTCGGGCTCAAAGGAGGGTTTTTTTGTTTTTTTGAAGTCCGTAGAAATGGCTGTGCTCTATTGTCATATACATGCGGCAGGGCACAGGGCATTACTAGTCCTGCATTGATTGCTACTTTTCTAATGGTAGTAGAGTAATAAGTGTCTATGTAGCCTGATCACATTCACATTAACCCTGCCCCTCAAAAGATCCATTAAGATCAACCAACTACCCATAAAGCCTTTGGGGATGACACCATCAACCATTAGGTATATTGCCATTTTAATATGAAGAGTCAGAAGCAAAACCTGTGAATTTATTAACTCTCTGCTTACTCTCCCTGATCATCTTCCCTGGCCCTGCCCAGAAATCTAATACTGGGCAAATTCAGTCTAGGGTGTCAGTTCAATTTAGGGGTGAATATTCACTGAAAATCTTCAAGCTCTACATTGGTAGTTTTACAAAGTTATGGAGCAATCAGGGCAACCCTGTAGCACTTTTCACAATACTATCATTTAGAACACCCTTTGTTACCGCAGGTTAACATCCTTCAGTAGGGGTAAAGGTAAAAACGTCCTGTCTGAACCCAGCAGATAAATAATCCTCTTTCCAAGGAAAGCCCTGGGGGATTATGGGGCTTTTTAATAAAGTTATTATCCCACAGGTTCCAATGTATTTGTGAAGCATTCACATATCACCAGATCTGTCAATCAATCATATTTACTGAGCACTATGTGCAGAGCACTGTATTAAGTTCTTGGGAGAGTACCGTATAACATGTTCCCTGCCCACAACGAGATTATAGTCTAGATGAGAAATTTCACTTACCCTTTCCTATTTACTGACCCTTCTCTATTTAGCGAGAAGCAGCATGACTCAATGCAAAGAGCCCGGGTTTGGGAGTCAGAGGTCGTGGGTTCTAATTCCCGCTTCGCCACTTGCCTGCTGAGTGACCTTGGGCAAGTCTCTTAACTTCTCTGTACCTCAGTTCCCTCATCTGTAAAATGGGGATTAAGACTGTGAGCCCACGTGGGACAACCTGATTACTTTGTATCTACCCCAGCACTTAGAACAGCGCTCAGCACATAGTAAGCGCTTAACAAATAACATTATCATTTACTCTAAGGTGCACCTCCTGCTAGCTAATCCCACAGCCTAATACAAGGTCCTGTGCAGTCAAGAGTTCATCAATACACCTGATTCACTTGTTCCCTATACAAATTTCAAAATTACTATGTTCAAGGTGGGATGGTCTAGATGGTTAGAGGTTCAGGAAGCTCAGAATCTGCATGAACCTTCCTGCTGAAACTGCCTGGACCCAGCAGAAATCCTTACATTCTTGCTGCTGTTAGGGGATCATGAGGCTAATCATGGGGATTGAGCCCATCTCCCAAAGGGAAACCAGCCTCCCTAACCTTATTGATAGGTAATGAGATGGTTCCTGACTCCAAAAGAATAGAAGCCTTGAAGATCTCCTGAAATGAACATTTTGTCCACATCCAGATTCTGGGATGGGAGATATAGGACTTGGAGAGCAAGAGAAAGGGGAGAGAGAAGGAATCAGAAGAAAGTCCAGCATGGAAGAACTCAGAAGAAGAGCTACACAAACTAAGCAGGCACATTTCATTTTTATGAAGGGCAGGCTGCAAGAGCTCCGTAAGCCCAGTAGCAATCTATTGGGAGTATAGCCGTTTCGTTTTTATGAAGGGTAGGCTGCAGGAGCTCAGTAAGCTCAGTAGCATTCTACTAGGACTATAACCCAATGGACAGTATCCCAACATTATCCCAGAGAAGCAGCATGGCCTAGTGAAAAGACCACAGACCAGGGAATCAAAGGACCTGGGTCCTTATCCCAGCTCTACCAAATGCCTGTTGTATGACCTTGGATAAGTCCCATAACTTTTCTGTGCCTCAGCTTCCTCAACTGTGAAACAGGGATTCAAAACCTGTCCTCCCTCCTACATAGACTGTAAGCTTTATATGGGACAGGAACAGTGTCCAACATGATGAAGTGTATCTACACCTGCACTTTGAACAATGCTTGGCACATAATGAGTGCTTAAACACTATTATTATCATGTGTATCCATGTGAACCCTCAGTCCTGGCATCAGTGGTGTTCCAGAACCTTAGAAGGAGGAGAGGGACCTTTAAATAATGAGGGACCAGGGGATGGAAAAGAAAGGAGAGGAGGCTTTACATTTAAAATTGAAGCCACTCATTACTTTGATAAAAATTGAAATGTGAAAATGTTTTGCATTCTAAGATTAGACAAGCACAGACAAATGCTCAGGTTAGCTACACAGACATGAATTTTAGTGTGACATTCATGAGGGGTTTTGGCTAAATGCACTTTCCGGGACATAGTATACCAAACATTATTTAATTTGGTCAACTGAGATGAATTTTTATTAACGGTCTTTATTAAGAACATGGTCTGTGCCAGGCACAGGGATTGTCTTTATCTGTTACCAAATCGTACATACCAAGAGCTTAATACAGGTGCTCTGCACACAGTAAGTGCTCAATAAATACAATTGAATGAATGAATGAAAAGTGCTGGGGTAGATACAAGATGATCAGGTTGGACACAGCCCATGTCCCACATGAGGCTCACATACTTAATCACCATTTTACAGATGAAATAACTGAAGCACTGAGAAGTAACTTGCCCAAGGTCATGCAGCAGACAAGTGGAGGAGACAGATTTAGAACCCAGGTCCTTGCAAATCCACTATTAGAAGAAACAGATTTCATGCCCTGGAATACCCTCCCTCTTAATGTACAATAGACAATTACTCTCACACCCTTCAAAGCCCTATTGAAGACACACCTCCCCCAAGAGACCTTCGCTGAGTCCTCTTTTCTTTTTCTTACATTCCCTTCTGTGTTGCCCCACCTTGCTTCCTTTATTCATCACCACTCCCAGCCCCACAGTACTTATGAACCCATCCACAATTTATTTAATTATATTAATGTCTGTCTCCCCCTCTAGACTGTCAGTTCACTTTGGGAAGGGAATGTATCTGTTATATTGTACTCACCCAAGTGCTTAGTATAGTGCTGTGCACACAGTAGGTACTCAATTGTTGATAATCTTATTGTAAATCATTCATATTTTTACAGTTGTCCCTGATGTGACTTCATGCGCTTTCCCTGTATTTACTTATGAAATGCAATGTATCATTTACAAAGCATCCCACCTTAGGAATAAGTGAGATAATTCATGTAGCTGAGAAAACTGGGGACATTGTAAAAGTTTCTCTAAATGAGCATTTTGCTGTAACTGGTAATTCCTCTCTTGGGGGACCACATTCTCTTTAGTCTCCTCAATGCTTAGCATAGTGTTTTGCACACAAGTGCTCAACTCACTTGATCCATTAACCTGACTCAATTTAGTTTAATGAAGACCAACCCAAGGGGAATTTCTAATAATAGTAATAACTATGGTATTTGTTAAGCACCTATGTGCTAAGCTAAACACTGGAATAGATGCCTGATAATCAGGTCCCACTTGGGGCTTACAGACTGAGTAGGAGGGAGAACAAGTATCAAATCTCCATTTAGCAAATGAGGGAACTGAGTCACAGAGAAGTTAAGTGATTTGCCAAGGGTCACACAGCAGACAAGTTGTAGAACTGGGGTTAGAACCCAGGTCCTCTAACGCCCAGGCCCATGCTCTTTCCACTAGGCCACACTGCTTCTAGCACAGTTTTTAATCATTAGGTTCTTCCAGGTTTTAAAACATTTTAATGACAAGATTAATGAGATCCCAATTTAGAATTAAGCGTGAAAAGAACTGCTGGTCCAAACGCTATTATCTAGTCAATGTTCCATCCAACCCAGGTTTCTAGGTCTGACACACTGCACTAAAGAATACTCGGAGTTTCAAAGATTGCCCTCAGTGACATTCATCCTTATCATTACCAGTATACTTCCTTGTAACCCCACCCTTTCATTTACTACCTCATTATTGGATGGCTTAATGTGTTTATCCCAGCCCCTCTCGAGTATGTTTATATTTTTGGCCCGCATACTTTACTGTGGTAAAAAATTGCATAAGCTAACTCTCTTTGGGTGAAGAGGCCTTTCCTTCTGTTTTGAAGGAAAACGTCACTGAATTGTATGGAGAGTTGGTAAACTGCAATTCTGTGATGGGCCCCGTCAGTCAATCAATTGTATCTGAGTGCTTACAATTTGCAGAGCACTGTACAAAGTTCTTGGGGCTTCCTTTCCAATGAGCTTACAGTCTAGAGGGGGAGCAGACATTAATATAAATACATTATGGATATCAATCATATTTATTGAATGCTGACTGTGTGCAGAACAGTGTACTAAGTGCTTGAGATAGTACAGTATAACAGTAACAGGCACATTCCCTGCCCACACTGCACTTACAGTCTAGAGGGAGAGACAGACATTAATGTAAATAAATAAATTATGGAGACGTATATGGTGCTGTGAGGCTGGGAGGAGGATGAATAAAGAGGGCCGATCAGGGCAATGCAGAACCAAGTGGGAGTACTTATTTATTCACCAATTCCCCTCTCAAATCTCTCTTCTCTACTATCTGTAAATTATTCTGTGTCCATCTCCGCTATTAAGTTGTAAGCTCCTTAAGGGAAGATAACATCTGATACTGCTACTGTACCCTTCAAAACATTCAATATAATGTGCTCTCTATAGAAGGCCTCAAAAACAAGTGATTGTTAAATCAGTGGCATTAATCGAGCACTTACTTGTGTGCAGATCACTGTACTAAGCACTTGGGAGAGTACAACATAATTAGCAGACATGTTCCCTACTCATAACAAGCTTAGTCTAGAGGAAGAGACAGACATTAATGTTAATAACGTTGGTATTTGTTAAGCGCTTACTATGTGCAGAGCACTGTTCTAAGCGCTGGGGAAGATACAGGGTCATCAGGTTGTCCCTCGTGGGGCTCACAGTCTTCATCCCCATTTTCCAGATGAGGTAACTGAGGCCCAGAGAAGTGAAGTGACTTGCCCACAGTCACACAGCTGACAAGTGGCAGAGTTCATTAATATGAACAATTTATAATATATAGTTTAAAGATATATACATAAGTGCTGTGAGGTTGGGAGAGGAATGAATAAAGGGTGCGAGTCCTATGTAAGGGCAATGTGAAGCAGAAGGGAATAATAGAAAAAGAAATGAGGGTTTAGTTGGGGAAGGCTCCTCAGAGGAGTTGTGCTTTTAAGGTTTTGAAGGTGGGGAGAGTGACCGTCTGTTGGATAAGGAGAGGGAGGAAATTCCAAGCCAGAGGCAGGACATGGGTGAGGGACTGGCAGCAAGATAGATGAGACTGAGTTACAGAGAGGAGGTTGGCATTAGAGGAGCAAAGTGGGCAGACTGGTTTGTGGTAGGAAATCAGGGAGGAGAGGTAGGAGGAGGAAAGATGATTGAGTGTTTTAAAGCCTCTGGTAAGGAATTTCTGTTTGGTGCAGAGGTAGACAGGTAACAACTGGCCGTTGTTGAGTGAGAAAATATAGACTGAACTGTTTCTCCAAAAATGATCCAGACAGCCAAGTGAAGTATGGACTACAATGGGGAGAGACAGGAGGCAGGGAGGTCAGCCAGGAGGCTGATACAGTAATCAAGGTGGGATAGGATAAATGGTTGGATTAATGTGGTAGCATAAAGGGCAAGCCAGAATTTTGCATACATGCTATCTCATACTACTGTGTTTTAAAGACATGATAGGGCTAGAGAAAGTATAGTTATGGGTAGTCAATGTGATCGATCAGTAGTGAAGAAGCCATGCAGCCTAGTGGAAAAAGCACACAACTGGGAGTTAGGAGAGGTGGGTTCTAACTTTGCTCAGGAACTTGCCTGTTGTAGTGACCCTGGGATAGTCCTACTTTTCCGGGCTTCAGCTTTCTCATATACAAAATTGGGATTAAATACCTGTGAACTTCTCCCCGACCCCAGACTGTTAGCCCGATATGGGACAGGGACTTTGTTTAATCTGATTGTATTATATCTACCCCAGTGCTTGGCTAATAGTAATTGCTTAGCAAATAATTTTGCTATAATTATTTATTGAGTTCCTACTATCTGCACACTGCTATACTAAGCACTTGAGGGAGATAAAAGCTATAGAAGTAGCATTGCCATCGTCAAGGAGTTTACAACATGATGGGAAAGACAGGCAAAGACAAATTGTTTATCAGTAATGGGAGCAAGGGTAAGAGTATGTAAATACCACCCTACTGCTGTGTAGCAGAGGAGACCTGCATGGGGAAACCTCAGGGTTAAGTTTCGGGGTGGGGTGGGGGGGAGATTGGTGGACACTCTGTATAGCTATAACCTCTACAGGCTCACATTGGTTTGGAGTGGTTCAAAATGTGTTTAACCACATAATAATGTTG
Source organism: Ornithorhynchus anatinus (assembly GCF_004115215.2). Lineage (NCBI taxonomy): Eukaryota > Metazoa > Chordata > Mammalia > Monotremata > Ornithorhynchidae > Ornithorhynchus > Ornithorhynchus anatinus. Next base: position 57,657,114 of record NC_041728.1, read on the forward strand.
GTATTTGTTAAGCGCTTACTATGTGCCGAGCACTGTTCTAAGCTCTGGGGGAGATACAGGGTAATCACGTTGTCCCACATGAGGCTCACAGTTAATCACCATTTTACAGATGAGGTAACTGAGGCACAGAGAAGTGAAGTGACTTGCCCACAGTCACACAGCTGACAAGTGGCAGAGCCGGGGGTCGAACCCATGACCTGACTCCGAATCCCGGGCTCTTAGCCCTCAAAGAATCCAGCAACAACATAGAGCAAACTATTTTTTTTTAATAGAGATCCATGGGCCCAGAATTCCTAACTGATCTGCTAAAATTCATCCAGCAAGGGAAAAGATCACCTGGAAACAGAACCAAGCCACCTGTCCCTGGTGCCCACACCTTCCCTGCTAGACCACAATTCCAAGATGAATTGGTAACGCTAATGAATCTTTTCCCGAAACCTGGATTGGGGCCTTTTGTAAACAGCTGGGAAGCATTGTACAGCCATATGTGAGGAGCTCAAAAGACCCCCACCTTTGACCCCAAAAGCAATCAGCAGGTGGATGAAATTGATCTTTGGGGGAAGTTGCCAAATGAGCTGCTCCACATCGCTCCCTGTTGGAAATCTTGAGGGATCTTGACTGCAAGCCTGCAGAATAGTCAGAGCACAGTTAATTTCTCTTTACCAAGTAGTTTGTAATATTCCCTTTAAACCCAGTCTGCGGTAAGATGATCTTAAACAGTTACTCCCATTGTTTTCCTTGATCAAGTGGGTACTCTGGTTTTGATCTGGCTTGTGTGTAGTACTGCTGCAGTCCTATTAACGATCTGCCAACAATCTTTTTTTTTTTCTTTTTCTTTAAACAGAGCTCTCACTTTCAATTGAGATTCTCCTTTCAAAGGGATTTTAGGCTTATAATTAGCAGGGAAATCTTTTAAGAACAAGTCCACCGGTTCGGAAAAGGAAAACAAAAAAAATAAATCAAGAGCTCCCTCAGATTCCACCCAACTCACTTAAGCTCCCAAAAGGCAATCTTCTCTCCCTGAAAGGGAAGTCAAAAAAGGATCTGCCTTAGAAGGCTGTTCAGCCAGATAATGCAGAAATTGGAGAATTTGAGCTGTTTGTTAGCCATTCAACATTAAGAACTTTTGATTTTTTTCATTAAGTCGGCCTTCATCTTCTTAAAAGTCAGGAAAGGTGCCTTTTTTTCAGGGTCTATGGGGCCAAACCCAAAATGGATGCCCACAAAGGGAGAAGAGGAGGAGGAAGGAAGAAGAAAAGATTGGAGAATAAGGAGAAAGATGTCAGTTTCCCTAGTGTTTATTTTTCTACGCTTGTTAAGTAGCTACTAAACTACTCCATTTCCTTTACTGAGATAGGAGGTTGGTGTTACTAACTGATGCCTTAGGTGTAGAATGGCTTAACTCGTAATTGTAAAGGACTCTGGAAACCCATTTGTATCTATTTAGAAATGGTGGTGTTCTATGCTTTTGTAGTATTTATATGGGATTTTCTATTGATTTATATTATGGAAAAAATCAGTGTCCCCTAAAATTGGCAGCTCCAACCTGAATCCATAATCTTGGACAAAGTAGGATCAGTATTGCAATGGGAAAACCATCTCAACCAGGACCATATGACAGCCCTCAGATCAGGTCAGTGAAGACAAGAACTGGGGATTAAATTCCTCTCTAAACAAACCTGTTCCCACAACCTTCAGATCGAGGTTTGCCTGAGGGTGTGACTGGTTGTCATAGAGAAATGGCTTAAAATTGATCTCTTTTCTAGACATTTAAATAACTTGAGGTGAGGGAAAAAAATGCTTTTGAGTTAAAAACATCTATTGTTTTAGTGTGCGAGCCCAGGACCACGAGAAAGTTTCAACAAAAAAAAAAACTATACGAATAGCAAGCTATATAACTTTCTCTGTCTCAGAAATGCTTTTTACAATAGAAGCCCTTTGGTTTGGCTGGAAAGAAGCTGTAAAACAGCAGATACTTTGCTAATTGAATTAAAATGATTTTTAAACTGGGTGTTTATGTTTTGGGCAAATTGCTTAATGGTGTTAGAATTTTCACGGTTACAATAGCCAGAATTTAAAAGTTAGCATCCCATTAAAATGATGAGAGAGAGAGAGAGAGATTGAGAGATTCATGTCTCTATTGGGGTAATTTATTTTTCAATTCACAATATCAAAACTCAGTAAGACTTCAATACAAATTGTTTTACCTTCTGAAGACTCTCTCTGCACTTGTTAGAAATCTCCTTTTTAGAAAAAAAGCACTCAAGTTTGAGAAGACTATGGAAAATTCTGGGTATGACAATCTCAGATTTTTTTTTTGTGGATTCACATGTCTCCCGCTCATTAGGTTTAAATTACACAGTACCATTAACTGAAAAACATTAGTTCTCCACAGTGGGGTTTGCACAATCCTGGAACATCTTGAGGGAGTTTTTGTGGTATCTTCCCGGGTCTCTGAGGAATTACCACTTACAGATGCTTCGTTGATGGCACTGCAGGAATTGTGGCTTCAGTCTTTGCTGTTTCCATCAACTAGGTGCAAGTTTCAGGGGTGGGCACCATAAATTCTGTCTCTGCAGAAGCTTTCTAAAGTTGGCAAGATTCTTGTCAGTCTTGAAATATTCCCAGTCAGGTTTTAAAATAGCTTAGGGTCATTTTGGGGCCCTGGAGTTCCATCACTTTGGGTGGAGTTCACATTCAAACTCACCAGACCTGGAGAGTATTTAGATAGCAAAATTCCAGGTGAATCCCCTCCGGTGGTACAAGGAATGAGGCCATTAAATCAGATCCACTCCCTGTCATTCAATCCCCCAGCCTGAGAGGCAGCCAGGTAGTAAAGTACAATTTAGGAAGATTTTCCCCAAAGATGTCAAATCATATACTGGACATTGGTAGCAAATAAAGGCCTCTCTGCCACCTCCCCCTGACTCCTTGTGCAGAACTTTTCAGCCATATGTCCTGGATAAATTATAATTTGGATAATTTCATTTTCCTCTCTAAATTAAATTGAAAAACAGTAGTGGGACGTTCTTGAACGTTGCCAAACAGCTGTTCTAACCCCTGCAAGTCGGAGCAGGATTTGGAGAAAATGAAGTGGATTACAAAACGGTCAGTTTTTTGTGTATGTGTGTGTTCTTTGTTTTTTGGGGTTTTTTTCCACAGAGGTTAAAGATGTTGGGTATGGAGTGCCAAGTCAATATTAGTGAAGATTCAGTAAAATGGCCTGGAAGGAAATAGTGAAGAGACAAAAAATGGACTGTCTCTGAACAACAACTGCAAACCTTCTTGAATCTACTGATCTTTTCTGACTGCATAACTTCCTCCGGTAAAGCATTCCATATGCTTCCCTCCCACTGGGTGAAAGAGCATGTCCTTTTGTTTGTTTTGAACCTACCACCTTGAAGTTATTCCGTGTTTGCCCTGTCCACCCCCTTTGTGATTATGTGAACTTCAATCATATCCCCTTTTGCCTTCAGTCCTCCCAGACTGAAGAGGCCTAATCTTTCAGCTCATCTTCCTACACGAGCTGCCTCATCCCCCCACTATATTTTTTAGGGGAAGGACAAAGGAGGTCCAGATTTCGGAATTTAATTGGCTAAGTCTTGACAAACTTGATTAATTCTTAAAAGAAAATAGACGAAGTCAACACCTGCCCCAGAGCAGGGAAAATGACATTACACTCTTTTTTGCCTGAGGGTCATCATAGCCATTAAGAAACGGTTTTTAGTTGAGAAGGGCCAAACGACAAGTAGACAGACTGCTCAGACATAAGTCAGAGGTGGAGGATTAAGCTAAACATAGACAGAAGGATAGCGTACATGAAGGGGCCCACAGAGGATGCAGGTTTGAACAACAAGAACATGTGTGTGTATATATATGTGTATGTATATATATTCATACATACATATACACACACACATATATATCATATATACATATGTATGAATATATGTCACATTTTAGAGAAGCAGTATCCATAGTTGATGGAGCATTGGCCTGGGAGTCAGAAGATCATGGGTTCTAATCTCAGATTTGCCGCTTGACTGCTGTGACATCTTGGGCAAGTCACTGCACTTCTCCCAGCGTGGCTCACTGGGAAGAGCACGAGCTTGGGAGTCAGAGGTCATGGGTTCAAATCCCAGCTCTGCCACTTGTCTGCTGTGTGACTGTGAGCAAGTCACTTAACTACTCTGTGCCTCAGTTCCCTCATCTGTAAAATGGGGATTAAAAACTATGAGCCTCACGTGACACAACCTGATTACCCTGTATCTACCCCAGCACTTAGAACAGTGCTCTGCACATAGTAAGCACTTAAATACCAACATTATGATTATTAGCTACCTCATCTGTCATAATGGGGAATGAGACTGTGAGCCCCATTTGGGTCAGGGACAGTGACCCCAGCGCTTAGTAGAGTGCCTGGCACATGGTAAGCACTTTAATACCACAATTGTGATTATTATTTTACATCTGAGGTAACAGGCACAGAGAAATGAAGTAACTTGCCCAAGGTCACACAGCAAGAAGGTGGTGGAGTCGGGATTAAAGCTCAGGTCCTTCTGTCTCCCAGGCACGTGCTGTATCCACTAGGCCAAGCTGCCTGTTTGTAACACATAGTCAGTACACATTCTACCAAACTTAAATATAAAGTATTTGGTAAACATGCTAAGCCCTCCACAGCTCTCACATTTGTTAAAGTTTTATGCTATCATTAACACATTCCCGAACTAGGCTTCATGTTCGATTTGCCCACAGCAAATTATAGTTTCCATGTTTTATATACCTCAGGGGATCTTGGAGATTACTAATTGACGCTTTTCCCCTGCTCAAAATCATTACTTCACACTTTAAAAAAAAAGAAGTGGCTAAACCAACTCACTGGCTGACATATTAGTCTCTCTGGTGCCGACAAACATTTTTTTAGTTCATTCAGCAATACTCCCCTCAGCTCCTGAATATTTAACAACATCAATTCTGAAGAACAACCTTTTTTGTTTGTTTGTTTGTTTCTTCCTCCCACCCCAAGAGAGTTTAAAACTTCTTCTGTCAAAATACATGCATGAATAATGGTCAGGGCCTCCTCTTTTAACGATGAATTTTTTAATATTGTAACAGAAAATGAATACCATTTCCCAAGTTGTATCAAAAAAACCCCAAACGAAAGCATAAGGCAAGGTTCAGCAAACCACAAATTTATGGCTCATTTCCATAGGTAAAATGAAAAAGGGAGGTTGGTCAGGAACCACAAACACCCCCAAAATATCTCCATTTCTTGCTCCTCACCTCTACTGGGTTTCAGAGATAGAATATTTATTTGCAGGTAACTCCGAACACTATGGGATATTTAATCACCCCTGTTGCTTTCCAGTAATCACTTTTATTGCATTATGCAAGTCAGCACATTCTGGGCACTTTAATATACATGAGGAAGAGGGGAGAAATCTGTTTCCTGAAGGTTTTCTGGAAAATCCCCACATTTTGATTTTTCTTGAATCTGTTATTCTTTCAAAAAAAATATGAAAATGATTGCTACGACCATATTTGTTCAGCCAAACAAAAATACAGCATATTGTCAACACTATCTCTCATTGCCACGTTTTACCTGGAGTAGAAAACTATTTGATCTCAAAAGCCTATGGTCTACATTAGCCTTCAGGAACATCTTTTATTCATGTGCATTAATATAGAGGACACAGACACACTAAGAGTTGCTATGGTTTGGCCAAATCAAAATTGTCCCCAGATACTAAGGTGAGAACTTTTGAGACTTTTGACAGAGAAGTTGGCATTTTGGTGGGAGAGAATTGCACTAATATACGTTTGGTTTTTTGAGGGGGGATAAGGGTGCATGGGTGGAGGTGTGTGATAGGCACAAAATGAAGCTTTGTGTATATGTATTTCTGGTTCGTGTGTAAAAAAACTAAATGTCTGAAGTTGCCTCCCCAAGGTTAAACCAACCTTTCCTATCTTGTCAAACAAATTCTGAAATCATGATCATGACTGAGTGGGAGAGCAAAGTGTGATTATTTGGGATCCTTGATTCTGATGGATAGAGACATGAAAGTGAAAAGATAGGATCTCTTGCAATTGCAAGAGAGGCTAACATGACTATTGGACTATCAATTCTGGATCACTTGAAATACCCAAGGATCCCAAATTCAAAACCCTCTTCATATTACTCAGATGAATAGAAAGACAGGGAAACCTTTTTCCCCCACCCCCTTTTACAAGCTCTTCACTACTGCTTATTTTAAGTGAGGCAGACTATGTTTTACTTTGAAGTTCTTGAGTTCCCTGACTGTCCTTCAGACCACACACAGAATATCACTGTACCCCAGGGCAGGTTTTTAAAACCAGTTGTCTGGTCATTCATTCTACTTTTTTTTTCCTGGAATGCAGTCCAGTGCTAAATCCACAATAATAGCAGGTGGGCAGACATTGGGTCCCATGTGGTTATGAAGCTCTTTGTCACCAAAATTCTAGAGACAACCTTCCTCTTCACTCCCATCAGTGTAAGAGTCAAGTCCTTTTGCCTCCTCCCCAACCCCTCTTGACACTATCTGGGGACAGTGAGGTAAGTCCTCTTGGCTGTGAGCCTCATGTGAGACAACCTGATTACCCTGTATCTACCCCAGCACTTAGAACAGTGCTCTGCACATAGTAAGTGCTTAAATACCAACATTATTATTAAACCCAGGAGGTGTGTCCTAACTACTTACTCCAAAAGGCCCCAACCTTGCCCTTTATGGAACTTAGAGTACAGGGGAGACAAAGCAACTCAGACAATTATAAAGTGGAGAGTTTTTAATAAACATCATTTTTGGTTTTCTTTTCCCTAGTGCAATAGGGGGGGAAAAAATCAGTTGAATTCCAGAAATGGTTCTAGACACTCCAAAGAACACACCCGGGACACAGTTCACTCTCCAAAGAATGAACCTGGAACATAGTTATCACTGGGGTCTCTTTCCCTGAGCAGATTTCAGGGGAATTTCTTCATGAATTTTCCCTTTGACAGGGGAGCGATCTTGCACCATTCCTTGTCGCATTTCTGGTAAGGAAAATAATTCATTGTCGTGTTAAGTGCGTACTATATGCCAAGGACTCTGTATTTAGTGCTGAGTAAATACATCAGGTCTCATATAGGCTCATAGCCTAAGTAGGAGGGAGAAACGAAGTGAGGGTTCAAAACCTTCCCATATGCCTCAATTTCTCTGTCTCTTTCATCATAACCTCAGAAATCAGGACTTCCCTCCTCATGAATGAGAAATCCAGCTCATCTCCCTGAAGTCCTCCTCTTCTTTTTTTCAATCTTTTAAACTAGCCCAAGGCACTTAGCTTATAGCATCCCATCTCGCTCATCCTTAAGACCATAAGTTCTTTGCCATTATGAAGTCAGAGAAAGCATGTTCACTGAAAACCACTTAAAATCTCAGAAGATGTCACTTGGAAATTCAGCAGGAGTTCATCGAGTAAATTCCCAACATCAAACTATTCACAAGTCAAAGGGCATGGAACACAGGATTCAACAAATGTTCAGACCCAGATACATGACAATCTGACTATGCGACAAACTTCAGATTTCATGTCAATTTGGAATTATCCCAAACCAGCAAGGTATCCTCTCCCCTTCCTATATTTCCTCTGAGAGTTTTGGTCTGGGGTGTTTCTGTGCTGCAATAACCCACTCAGAATGAATCCCATAGAATGGATCTCCCAAGGAAACAATCCCCTGTCCCCAACTGTATGCTGGATTACTTCCCATATATAGATCTAAATCTATATACACTTATTTACATAGAGATAGATCCATCTAGGGGGACGGAGGAAGAGAAGAGGGGAGAAACAGAGACAGAGGGTGAGGCAGAGAGAGAGACACACACACACACAGAGGGGGAGAGACATACAGAGAGGGAGAGACAGAGAAACACAGAGAAAGACACAGAGATGGAGAGACAGGAAGAGACGGGAGAGGAAGATATATAGAAAGGGAAGGAGAGACAGAGGGAGGGAGAGATAGCCAGGGGGAGTGAGAGTGAGGGCGAGGGAGAGGGTGAGAGCACAAGCTGTCCTTTGTATTTGACTTCTGATGGAAAGATTCCATCTATGCTCACGAGTGTGGCTGAAAAGAATAATGTGACACTGATCCTTTCTACTGCATTGTTTGAGCTGTGGGAATAGGTGTTTGGCTTGCCCATGGGTTCATCCCACACCGGGCTGTTTCTAAGTCTCCCTCTTGACACCCTGATCTTCATGCTTTGCTCAAAGGGAGTCACCGTTGCTGCTGCCCCAAGGAACCAGGGTGTTTTTGCATGGCAACATTGCCCCACCATATCAATGAGCTCCTGACATCAGTCTGAGCTGAAGAAATAACTTTTTTTTCCAAAAAAAGGGTAAAGATCTCATTTTAAACAATAGAATGATTTTGATACATCTTTTAACTAACCAAAAGTAACATCTTGACAATTTTAATAGACTAATTATATCATGATGGTCATCTTGAAGAGTGCCCATTTTCAGGTCTTTATGTCTTGACAACTCTAGGAGTCCTCAGCTGGAAAATTAGGCTACAAACTCAGAATTTCAATGACTATGACCTTGCGAAATTGGCTGGAGCAATTTCTCTGGTCTAGAAATACCACCTAAATAAAGCAGGGAGAGCGCAAGAAGCATTTACATTTTTATTTCCAGGACCTGGACCGCGTCGATGTCCTGGTTCATTCTGGAAACAATTAGAACCTTACAGTGACACATTTCATAAATCAGATGAAAAATGAAAATGGCCCAAAATTTAGCTTCTGAGACTAATCTTTGATGGTGCAGTGGGTGGGGAGGGAGGAAGAAAGAAAGATGTGGGTGGTTAAGGAGTGAGAAAGTCATTCTTCTATTTCTCCTATCTTTCCTCTGAGTGTCCAAAAAAAATCTCTTTCCTGTGAAAGACTATTCCATTCTAGAAAAAAAAGAGAACAATTTCTAGCTTCAATCCCACACCCTACTGCTTATTTTGCTTACCCTGTAGTTGTTTTCAATCTTTTGTTTCTTTCCTCGGGAGTCCATGTTCAGTCCCCTTTTTCTCCTTCCTTCGCATTTTCTGTGAAGCTGGAAGTTCTGGAAAGAAAATGGGATTTTATTTTTTTATTTTGGGGGGGTAAAATGTAACTAAACTTATTTTAGATCAGGAATCTATTGTATTTTTGCTAGTGCACTATTCAAACATTTAACGAGGCAACCATTGGCTGTGACAGTCACATCACATAGATGTTGCTCCCCCAGAAGACTGCTAAGCAGATTCCCCTTTAGGGTGTCCTTTTTCGGTTAAACAGTTAATGAAGACCATCAACAGTGCCATTCTGGATCAACCCAAAGGTTTCATTCTGCACAGTATTTTTTGTCAGATAGTAGCAACAGGGTGTTTGGAGGAAAAGGGAGGTGTAGTCAGAGGAAAGGGAAAATCAAATGAAGAATGGAGGAGAAATTATGAGGAAAAGGGAAGGCAGTTATTGGTGAGGGAAAGATAGGCAAGAAAAAGAATAAAGAGGGATCTGCATGGAAATGAAGGGGGAACATGAGGAGTTAAGGCATAACTAGGTCAAATCGATGTTTCATCCAGCCCAGAATTTTATCTCCAGCAATAGCACTTCCAAGAGTGCTTGAAAGAACAGTGTGATGAAAGCAATTTGAGGATCCAGATAACTTAGGAGCACACATATCCTAGAAAGAGTGAAATCCAATTTTGATCCCAATCAGTTTGGATGTTCAGTTTTTTCTGCAGCAACTGTACAAAGTGTCCTGCACATCCATCAATGCTATTTATTGAGTGCTAAGGGAAAAGACAGTAGACAGAGTTAGTAGTGATGATCCCTGTCAACTAGGAGCTTACTGACTTTGGGGGGAAAACAGTGTGGCCTAGTGGAAAATTGTGGTCCTGGGAGTCAGGGGACCTGAACTGTAGTCCTGCTTCCACCACTTTCTGCTGTGAGACCTTGGGGAAGTCACTTAACTTCTCTGTGCCTCAGTTCCCTCATCTGCAAATGGGAATTCAATACCTGTGCTCCCTCCTCCTTGGACTATGAGTGCCATGTGGGAACCTAATGATATTTTATCAACACCAGTGCTTAGTACAGTGAATGGCACATAGTAAGCATTTAAATGCCACTATCATTATCCACAGGCATGGCAATAAATTACAGATAGGGGAAGTTGAGTATAAAACTGTGTACAGAGTACTATGGGACTGGGGTGAGTATCAAAGTGCTTACAGCGTACACAGTCAAGTGCATAGTGGGAGGTGGGTAGGGGAATGAGGACTTAGTAGAGGAAGGATTCTTGGAGATGTGATTTTAGGAGTGTTTTCAAAGTGAGGAGAGTGGTGGACTGTCAGGAAGGGAGAGGAGGTTTCAGGGCTGAGGAAGTGGGCAAGAGTTTGGTGGTGGGATGGGCGAGATCAAGGTACTCTCATAAGTTGATGCTAGATGAGCAAAGCATGAGAATTAGGTTGTAGTATGAAATCAGAAAGGTATGGTAGAAGGGGAGAGCTGATTGATCAATCATATTTATTGAGTGCTTACTACGTGCAGATCACTGTACGAAGCTCTTGGATGAGTAAATATAAAGGCTTTGTTAGACAGTTTCTGCCCATAAGGGGCCTACAATCTAGAAGGGATGGCAAACAAATTATTGCTATGTATATAAATTCTGTGCGAATAAGGGTGGGGTGAATAAAGGGTACAAATACAAGCATGAAAGTGACACAGAAGTGAGAGGGACTAGGGGAAATAAGGGCTTAGTTGGGGAAGGCCATTTGGAGGAGACCTGATTACAGTAAGGCTTTGTAGGTGGGGAGTGATGGTCTGTCAGATATAAAGGGTGAGGGAGTTCCAGGCAAGAGGCAAGATGTGGGCAAGAGGTAGTCAGCGAGATAGACGAGATCAAGGTACGGTAGATAGGTTGGCGTTAGAAGAGCAAAGTGAGCGTGCTGGATTGAGTAGGAGCAGGGTTGTAATAGGAGTTGCTTAAAGCTGGTCACAATAATTTTGTTGACTGACTGATGTATGGTTTGCACTCAGTATATACCTTTTATTGACTGATGCCTAAGACAGGTTGTACAACTGCTGCAGAAAGAGCTGAAAATCCTATATCAAGTTTCCCCTGGGGTTTTCCCCCACCCCAATCATGCCTTCACCTGTGACCTAGGAAATGTGCCTTGATTCATTTCCAGGTATACCACATGTCTATCAAGTACATGAAGATAGCAGCCTTTTCATTGAGGATGTTGGGAAATTTCTCAGTTCATTTGGTCTCAGCACACACAGTTTCAGGACTGAAGTTACCTCCCTGAGTCAGGAGAAACATTCAAGAAGTTTGTTTTGGAAAGACTTAAAAATCAGACTTTTTCCTTTCAATTTTGTGGGCTGAATTCTTTCAATCTCTCTCCAGGCAATTTGCTGAATGAGTATTTTATTCCTAAAGAGACTAAACTGGCCTAATTGATCCCATTCAAAGGCTTTTCAAGGACTCCCCTATTCCAAGAAACCTTGCCCTCCGTTTTCCTCATAATAATGTTCAAGTATTTATTTCCCATAATACTACCATCCAACAGATTCATCGCATAGTTGAGCTAAAGGTGAGCTATTAGCAAATAGTTGAAAGAGCACGGCCTCGTGGAAAGAGCACAGACTGGGGAGAGGACCCAGGTTCTAATGCCGGCTCTGCCATTAGTCTTCTATGTGACTCTAGGCAAATCAATTAAGTGTTCTGTGACTCAATTACCTTATCTGTAAAATGGAGGTTAAGATTGTGAGCCCCAAATGGTCATGGGCCGTGTCCAACCTCTTAAGCATGTATCTACCACAATACTTAGAACAGTGCCTTGCATATAGGCCAAAATTACCTTTAAAACAAAATCCCAGTCATCAAGGGACACTGAGAATAACCTCTATGGATAATCAATTAGGCAATTCTTTCTCTTGAAGCAAGAAACCAATATGCATGTAAATAGCTTACATGCACACCAACCTACAGACCTACCACACAACAGAAATGGGCCTTGTTCCTTGAAGATTTGGCTTTACTATAGCATGGCATATGCTTTTGCGTGGATTTAAATCCAATTAAAATTCCAATTCAGGACCAGTCCCAACATGACCACCAAGCATTTCAAGGAAAAGGTACACTGCAAATCCCTCCCTCCTCTACAGCCCCAATCTAGTATATTTACTGAGGCTTACTGTCTGCAGAGCACTATACTAAGCCCTTACGAGTTGGTAGACATGATCCCTGCCCACAAAGAGCTTACAATCTAGAGAGGGAGGCAGAAGGAACTTTTCCTCCCTTGTTCCCAGGGACCTTTCCTACTCCCCCTAATCCCTAACTTGACCCGCTTTTTTCCTGTCTCTGTGATTCTCCGGTAGTTTGGTCTGTTTGAATTTTAATCATAGCATTGGATGTCTCTGAGGGCACATCCGTTACACTAGAGCTCCCGTGTCAGCATTCTGCTTTTCAGTTTATAGGCCCACCTCGTTATCCCAGACATAGCTGCCCATAAGAAGCCTAGAAGAGAGGGAGAGGTAAGTGAGGCTTAGTTTCCCCAAGTGCTCGGGACAGTGTGCTGCACAAAATGTTTAAGAAATACCACTGATTGATTAGAGGTAACATTATTAGACATGCAGCCATGTCCACTGCAATAGCCACTGCCCTAGCCTGTCTGTCCATCCTCAGCAGCATGGCTCAGTGGAAAGAGCCTGGGCTTGGGAGTCAGAGGTCATGAGTTTGAATCCCAGTTCCGCCACTTGTCAGCTGTGTGACTGTGGGCAAGTCACTTCACTTCTCTGTGCCTCAGTTCCCTCATCTGTAAAATAGGGATTAACTGTGAGCTTCACGTGGGACAACCTGATTACCCTGTATCTACCCCAGCGCTTAGAACAGTGCTCTGCACATAGTAAGCGCTTAACAAATACCAACATTATTATTCCCATTCAAGGGCAATAGGAGAAAGAATAGAGAAAGTGGGGGCAGTGCCAGAGCCCACAGCAGCAGACCCTGGCATCACTAGTGATAGCTTAAGAGAAAAATATCCTGGATCTTAAGGAGGTAGGGGACCAGGATGAGTTTGAAATACAGGAATGGGGCAGGAAAACTACTGGAATTAAGGCAAGAAGCAGTATGGTCTAGTGGATAGAATACTGGCAGGCCTGAGAGTCAGAAGGACCAGGGTTCTAACCAGGATCTGCCACTTGTCTGCTGTATGACCTTGGTCAAGTCACTTCACCTCTCTGGGCCTCAGGTACTTCATTTGTAAAATAGGGATTATGACTCAGCCTTACGTGGGACAGCGATTTTGTCCAACCTGATTAGCTTGTATCTACTCTGATGCTTAGTACAGGGCCTGCCACATACTAAGCACTTAAATACCATTTAAAAAAAAGTTGTAATTAGGCTTTCTGATTATGTTCACATTAAATAGGGAGGTATCCGCAAGTCATAATAGCCAACAGCATTTTTAGGGATTGTCCACTGTGTATCCTTGGGATAAACATGGTCTCCATGACTAAAGGGTCAAAAGAATGGAGGATTTCACGTGAGCTGATCATTCTGGATTAAAACCTGTTGACACTGATTGCTACACTCCCAGCAATTACTTTACTAGCCTTTGGGTGGCAAGTTTCCACTGCAGGTTCATCATCCAGTAGCATTCAAGATGAAATGCAAGATCATATGATCCTTAGCAGATATGGTTTAGTGGATAGAGCACAGGCCTGGGAGTCAGAAGAACTTGGGTTCTAAGCCCAGCTCTGCCACTTATCTGCTGTGTGACCTTGGGCAAGTCACTTCTTTGGGTCTCATTTACCTCATCTGTAAAACAGGGATTAAGAGTGTGAGGCCCATGTGGGACAGGAACTGTGTCCAATCTGATTCACTTAGCACTTAGAACAGTGCTTGACCCCCAGTAAGCACTTAATTACCATAATTATCATTATTATAGCCCAACTGAGGTGAGATGGATTCCTACATTCTGGCTGTGCAGAGACCACCTTAGGGTACAGGTGGGTGGAAGCCATTTAACATTTTCTTTCCAGGTTGTCTGCCAGATGTAAGTTCACACGATATGGTGCTCAAGTACAGAATGGGCTGATTCACGTAGCACCGGTTCCCTCTGGCAGAGTGAACATGGGAGAACATCCATCACTGTCAGTAACAATCGGTCTTTGAGGTCGACATTCCGCTTCCTTTGGCTATGTAGGCATGCCCTCAAGGGGGAATCATCCTTCCACATGCACCTACTCAAGCCTGTGGCCTGAGACAGAGAATTAACTTCTGGTATTCCTCTTTTTAATCAGAGGATATCTTTCCTACCAATCTGCCTCATTTCTAAAGCACCATACCTCAACATAATCCCCTAGGAGCATGAGCCTGGGTTCTAATCCCAACTCCACCCCTTGTCTGCTGTGTGACCTTGAGCAAGCCTCTTCACTTCTCTGGACCTCAGTTACTTCATCTGACAAATGGGGATTAAGACTGTGAGCCCCATGTGGGACAGGGACGGTGTCCAACCTGACTTGCTTGTATTGATCCCAGACCTTAGTACAGTGTCTGGTACACAATAAGCACTTAAATACCACCATAATTATTATAATTAGGAAATTTTCAATATTATAAAAAACATCACCGGGGGCAGTTGGATTTGTCTCAATTCTGAAAACCCTACCTATCTCCGTCACTTTCCGCCATTTGGGTAGCATATTCAATCCAGTCACTGCGGGCATGGCTCAGGAGTAGCAATTGGCTTAGGAAGCTGCCTCCTGCTTATATGCAGGGCTGCCCAGAGACCAGGCCAGGCAATTTCCCCTTCCAATAAAGAGGTCATTGTTAACAGTGCAGGAAAATGAGAAATGTCTTTGCCTCGCATTAAGCTTCTGTTAATAATAAAAAACAGGCTCCGGCAGCAGAAGGTGAAATGATGTGGTGGTTTTATTTAAAAGAACTATTTTATTTTGATTTGCTAAGTCTGAATATAAACCTCAGGTTTCCCCCATCTCCCGTCTTTTTTTAATAGAAAAGAAACCCAATACAGCTGCTGTCATCCTAGTTCTCCGCTTGTCCTCATCCCAAACCACCATGCAGCTTGGCGTGACATTGAGAAGACAAAGGGGTTGGACTCTGGATAGAGGGCGGTTGGCAGGAGTAAGGAAGTTTATCCAGGGCCGGCCTGAAACTGTTTGGCTCAAACCTCTCCTATCCATCCTTTTCCCAGTACACAAATCTACCCCGGGATTGGAGTGAGAAGAAAAAAAATAGAGCAGAGGCAAAAGAAGTCATCCTGGACTTCCCATATACTTTTTCATGTTACACTACCCCACCAACAGATATCATTAATCACAATTTTCAAGTAGAGATACATGCTAAATGGTCTATGGGCTTGACTTTGATATTGAGACTAATTCCTGGGATGAATTTGTATTTTGTTTCCTTTCATTTTTCCTTTGGCCTTGGCGATCTTCAGAAAAAATAAAGAACAGAAAAATCCATGGCCCCTCATTTCACAGACCACTAATTAAATTAGAGCTAGGGCAGGTAATACAGCTCTAAAACTGCTCTCAGCTGGATTTTAAACCCAGTTTGGAAAACAGTTATTGCTGAGTCAGCTGAAGGGAAAGCAAAGAGAAATTCAAGAAACTTTAAAATGACAAAACTGTTCCAGAACCCCAAAACAGTGTTGTAAATTGAACTTTTTAAAATGGCTTCTATAATCCTCTCTCTAATTTCATCCCTACAAGTCCATATCTGAGCAATGTGAAGATTAGGCAGTAATAGGTAATCATGTGAAAAGGACCACATGCAGTAGGTTTAATAAGGTACCCTTCTCAATTCTCAATTTTTGAAGTCAACCTCAGTGTGCTAACAGTGTAACCTTTATGAGTCATCGTTTTACTACCTGTTTGCATAATGTCCTCAGTCTTTCATCTAAACTAACTTTTTGGATATTCATTCATTCAATCATATTTATTGGGCACTTACTGTGTGCAGGACACTGTACTAAGCACTTAAGAACAAGACTTGTCACATTCCCTGCCCACAGTGAGCTTACAGTCTAGGACTGGGGAGACAAATATCAATTAAATAAAATTACAGATATGTACACAAGTGCTGTGCGGTTGGGTTGGGGGAGAAGAGCAAAGGGAACAAATGAGGGTGATGCAGAAGGGAGTGGGAGATAAGGAAAAAGGGGGCTTAGTCTGGGAGGATAAGATGTGTTTTCAATTTTTCAATGTGCCTGCAAAATGATATATTCATATTGCACACTATCAAATGTTGAAATGTAGGCAAAGTGATATAGACTGAGGTATCCCCTTCCTCGACCCTTTTTCAAAAAGTTAAGATCTAAGTGTTGAAATTCAGACCATCTTCAGGGGACAAATAAACACAAGTTTTCTGGTGTCCTCTTAAAAGAATGTCCCAGATGCAATGATTAATGGTATCAAAGGAAGCTGAGCTAATTGTACGGTCCTTATGCAGTCAGAGAGTGGAGATTTTACCGAAAATCCATTAGATGGGAGACTAATAATGTGAAGTTCTCAAAAAACTAAGCAGCATGGCTAGAGGATAGACCCCGGGCCCAGGGGTAGGAAGGACCTGGGTTCTAATCCCAGCTCCCACCACTTGTCTGCTGTGTGAGTTTGGGGAAGTCACTTCATTTCTCTGGGCCTAAATTACCTCATCTGTAAAATGGGAATTAAGACTGTGAGCTCTGTATGGCACAGGGACTGTGTCCAACCTGATTAGCCTGTATCTATCCCAGCGCTTAGAACGGTGCTGGATACATAATAAGTGCTTAAATACCATCATCATCACCACCACTTGGGGTGCTTGGTTAATCCTTAAAGGCTGACATCAGACAAGAGAAACAGCTCCATTTCAGAGATTTGGTTCCAACTACAACAGGTCACCCTCGATACTGCATGCACCCCAGAATCAGCCCTCCTACATCCTAACTGTAATTCCTTTCATGCTGCATAAGCATCTCAGTATCAGGAAAGGCTCCTCATCTGCTCCTGAATAACTCTTCCTCGAACTAGAGAAGCAGAGTGGCCTAGCAGAAACAGCACAGGCCTGGGAGTCAAAGGACCAGAGGAGTCTCATCCTGACTCTGCCACTTGCCTGCTGTGTGAGACCTTGGGGATGTCACTTAACTTATCTGTGCCTCAGTTTCCACATCTTTAAAATGAGGAATCAATACCTGTTCTCCCTCCTAGACATTGAGTAACATGTTCATTCATTCATTCAATAGTATTTATTGAGCGCTTACTATGTGCAGAGCACTGTACTAAGCGCTTGGAATGAACAAGTCGGCAACAGATAGAGACAGTCCCTGCCGTTTGAGGGGCTTACAGTCTAATTGGGGGAGACGGACAGACAAGAACAATGGCAATAAATAGAGTCAAGGGGAAGAACATCTCGTAAAAACAATGGCAACTAAATAGAATCAAGGTGATGTACATTTCATTAACAAAATAAATAGGGTAATAAATATATACAGTTGAGCAGACGAGTACAGTGCTGAGGGGATGGGAAGGGAGAGGAGGAGGAGCAGAGGGAAATGGGGGGAAAAGAGGGTTAAGCTGCAGAGAGGTGAATGGGGGTGGTAGAGGGAGTAGAGGGAGAAGAGTAGCTCAGTCTGGGAAGGCCTCTTGGAGGAGGTGAGTGTGGGACAGGGCCCACATCCTACCTGATAAACTTGTTTCTACACCAGCACTTAGAACACTAACTGACAGACAGTGAGCCCTTAAATTCCTTTAAAGAAAGAAAACGAAACAAAAACCTCATTGTGAATGGAGACACCAGTCACAGATTGACCCCATCTGCCATTTTGGTTCAAGTCTTCTGGAGGTGCTATGAGGTCATTTATAACTTTACACACACAGCCCTAATGAGTGCTAGGGCACCAGAACTTAATCACTTGAAGCCTCTTGCAGGAACTTAAAACTCAAAGAGAAATGTAAAAACTTCATTTCTCCAGAATCAGATTAGAAATGCACTGTCTGTAACTGGCCTGCGATGTTGCAGTTTCCTTCAAGTTCCTTCTCATTATGACACAAAGGAGTCCCGACCACGGAGAATACCAATCGCACAAAAGTGGCAATGCTGAACCTCTTACTCAACCCTTTTCTTTAGCTTTTAAAGGCCCTTTTTTATTGGATGTGAATCAAGGCCGCCCTTCAACTTTGCATATTTTCCCCAACTTTGATCATATCCGCTTTCAGCGGAGGGCCAAGACGGCTGTTGGCTTTCTGGTTACTGGGTTTCAGAGGCTGGCAGGACAGCACTTACTTGTTGCGCTGGTTTCTCGTTCTAACAGATTGTGTAATAGACTATAAGCACCTCATAATAAGACTCAAGCAGTTTGTCCTACTTTTGAGGTTAACGACCAGTGCGATGGTAGGAAATGATAACAGCACTGGGGTGTAAGCAGCAGCGTTGAATATCCTTCCCCTCAGCGGCCTGTTACCCTCCCCTCTCTAACTCACAGAGTTATGCAAACCCTAGCAATGTGGTTCTCACGGTAAAGGACAGAGACAGTTGAACTGGGAGTACAGCTCCTTTTACAGTTAGTTACCAGATTTGAGGCAAACTCCTTTCTCATGCTGTGCCATAGATAACAAAGGGAGATTAAAGAGAGCAAAGGAGAGGAAAAAAAATAAAAGAAACAGGAGCCATTGCAGAAGTAAAGGGGAGGGTGATTTTTTTTCCATGAGGACTGCTTACTGTGATTGGAGTTTAATTTTCAAAAGCACAAGCCCAATCTTTATTATTATGGTATTTGCTAAGTGCTTACTATGTGCATTGCATGTAACTAAGCCCTGGGGTAGATACACAAAATCAGGTCAGGCACAGTTGCTCTCTCACATGGGGCTCACAGTCTAAGGGGGTGAGAGAGCAAGTAATGATCACCATTTTACAGATGTGGAAACTGAGGCACAGAGAAGTTGTGACTTGTCCAAGGTCACATACAACAGGCAAGTGGCAGAGGCAGGATTACATCTTAGGCCCCACTGCCTCTTAGGACTGAGCTTTTTTCACTAGGGTTAAGTTGTTCCTCAAAGCTCAAATACCAGATCAAACCAAAATTAACATCTTCAGGACCAGGCTACTCAAATGTCCCCTTATTAAAATCACATCTTCTCCAAGAGGCCTTCCCCAACTAAGCCCTCATTTCTCCTACTCCCTCTCCCTTCTGCATCACTCATTCGCTTGGATCTAGACCCTAGACCTTAGACTCTAGACTAAGTTTGTTGTCGGCAGGGAAAGTGTCTATCGACGCTGTTGAACTGTACTCTCCCAAGCACATAGGACAATGCTTTTTGTACGGTAAACACTCAAATATTATTGATGTTCCCATAATGTGAACTGAGACTTCAAATGTTCAGACCAAATTGCTTCAGAATACACTGGTGATCATCCCCTTTTCTGGGAACAGCATCATCTCTAAACCACTCTCTTTTTCTGAACTTTCCTGTCAGGAAAGTGCCATCCCAAGAATTCATGAAGTAGTCTGTTCCTTGGGGAAGCAACACGGGTCTAGGAATCTGAGGACCTGGGTTCTAATCTCTGTTCTGCCACTCGCCTGCTGGGTGACTTTAGGAAAGGCAGTTAATTTCTCTGTGTCTCATTTTCCCTTTCTGTAAAATGGGAATTCAATACCTTTCCTCCCTCCTATATAGACTATGAGCCCCACGTGGGGCATGCCCTTTGTCTGACCTGATTATCTTGTATCTACCTCAGTGCTTAGTCCAGTGAGGGGTAAACAGTAAAACACCTAATACTGCAATTATTAAAAATAATTAAAGCAAACAATGTCCTGTTGATACATCTTTGCCACCAGAAAATTTAAATGTCTCAAGTTTG